>NC_139227.1:111485705-111900705 GCF_055691185.1 Crinia signifera
TGAATGGCAGAGGAGTCTGGGTAATTGCGGCACATGCCTACGCCAGTGTGTTTGATTTTAATGGGCTTGTTCAGAAGTGTATATAGAAAATCCAGAAGCAATTTGATGTCCCTTGTGAAAGGAGGTTTTGTGTAAGGACAGCTTCATACATTGCTCACAGGCACATATCCTTGTCTATTCATGGGAATGTTTTCTTAACAAATCCTGTAATGCCACCAACTGCACTTTCCCTTTTTCAATCAATCAATCATTGACTTTGGCAGGGAGCCGTCTATACCAAAAGATTCCGTCTTTGTTTCTATGGGACGTCGAGCTTGACAGCTCGGGGTATTAAAGGAGTATTTAATTTTAGACTTAAGGCTAAATATTTTGAAGTTGCTATTGAGACCAACAGACCTCCTAGAGTTACAAAATTGCTTTGTGGCTGTTTATGTATCACACTGTGTTTCGGGGCTGGATCATTTACAGCCACAAATGTATCTCAAAGTGATTAACACTCTATTTTCTGTATGGCTGAGAACAGACTAAAATTACACACGTGACATCATTAGTGATCTACACAGAACACGTCATAGAAAAGATGGTTTACATTGATTTATGTGTCAGCGTAGGGTCATGTTATTGTTATTATTACTATTATTATTATTATTATTATATGCAAATAATAAATATACAGATGGATCGCCAGCAAAGAGGAGTACGCGCATCTCGCACGCGCTTCCCGGTCACTCAGCGGCGGGGAGTGGAGACCCTGCCCATCTCCGCTTCAGGGAGACGGGCAGGGTTGGGGGGGGAGGCGGTGGGGACCGACGAGGAAGCGACAGGAGGCGGAGAAGAGCTCCATTGGAAATGGGCTTGCGAGCGGCTCTTACACGTTCACCCCCTTTCAGCGGATGGCGGAGGCCGGCTGAACGAGTCCCGCTCCATATGCGTATGTATATAATTTCCCCTCATTCCTGTGCCTACAAATTCAGCAAGCACTCAGGCTAAATGCTTTGCCCTCTGCCCCCCATGTGTCTCCACGTGGTAATGGGACACAACATATACATCCTTACTGCCCTAAGTATCGCTTGACAGGTTTTGTCCCTTATTCTGATTCATTTGGAGCGGGGCTCTGAGCATGGTATATTAGGAGCATGTGAATACAAATACTCAGAGAGTGATTGGTGTTGACCTGAGAGTACTATAAAATTGTGCTATTAATTTGTATGTCTGTATTTGTATGTAATTGTTGTTTTGATATTTGGGGTGACATTCTATGGGATGAGATTTGCGTTTTTTGGCGTTAAATAGTCAACAAAATGGCGATATCGCATTTTTCCTTCAAACCGCATATTTAATAGGATGCGCTAAGGGACAGAAATCGCATACTATGTGCGTTAATGCATGCTGACCAAAAGTGCGAGATAAATTCACATTTTTATCGCATCCAGATGTTTTCGTAAAGAAAAGTATACAAATCGCTTATTTAATGCAATGTGTTTTCGCAAATCGCACTTTTAAGGTGACTAATATTCGCACTTATTTCAGACCAGGTTCTGTTTGGCGAATTAGCCAGAACCCTGCACAGATCGCAATGTTCTGTGCAGGGTTCTGGTGTAAAAAAAAAAAAACGGTTAAAATTAAAAAAAAAAAACGAGCGCGGGGTCCCCCGCCAGAGCATAACCAGCCCCGGGCTCATTGAGCCGGTGCTGGTGACATAAAATCAGGGTCCCCGACAAATAGGGGTCCCCTTGATTTAATGAAACCAGCACCAGGCTCAAGGTCCGGCTCTGGTTCCCAAAATACGGGGGACAAAATGACTAGGGGTCCCCCGTATTTTAAGAACCAGCACCGGACCCAACCAGCCAGCAGGGTAATGAGTCTCTAGTCAGAATGATTTCTGGCCAATCAGGAGCCGACTTTCTCGGCTCCTGATTGGCCAGAAATCATTCTGACTAGAGACGCCGAGGAAGAAACATCTCTGCGCCTGTGAAAGTCCTGTGAGCCGGGTACCAGATGGGAGCAAAGCTACTGCCGGAGAGGATGCCGAGGTCGTCGCCGGGGACCAAGCGAGTAGGATTTCCTTCCTCAGGTACCCCTGTGGACTACCTCGGATCCTGGACCCCGGATTCTTCAGCCCAGGAGCCCCGGAACCCCGGACCAGCCCCGGAACCAGGACCAAGGCCCCGGAACCGGACTCTTCAGCCCTGGAGCCCCGGAGCCCGGACCCAGGATCCAGGGACCGACCAACGGGCTCAAGGTAGGTAAGTATGATTGTGTGTGTGTTATGTGTGTATTAAACTTTTATTTTTCAGGGTGTCAGTGTGTTTTCTTTAACTATTTTTTGTACTGTAGAACTACAAGTGCCAGCGGGCCCTTTAATGCCCTGCATGCTGGGACTTGTGGTTCTCCAAGTCCCAGCATGCGGGGTAGGCTTGCTGGGACTCATAGTTCGCCAGTAGAAAACAATAGTTTATCTTCTTTTTTTTACACAATCCATCAGCCCGATGCCCACCGCCCAGGGGCATCGGGGACAGCCCCGGACTATCAGCATGGGCTGGTAAGTCCTGGAGGGGGGGGACCCCTTCATTGGGGGGGTCCCCACTTCCCCAGGACCCCTGCCCATGCTGACCAGCCAGGGGGTTAATGCTTTGGCCGCGGGACCTTATATAATAAGTGTCCCCCGGCTGTGGCATTACCCTGCTGGCTGGTTGGGTCCGGTGCTGGTTCTTAAAATATGGGGACCCCTAGTCATTTTGTTCTCCGACGTATTTTGGGAACCAGCGCCGGACCTTGAGCCTGGTGCTGGTTTCATTAAATCAAGGGGACCCCTATTTGTCGGGGACCCTGATTTTATGTCACCAGCTCCGGCTCAATGAGCCCGGGGCTGGTTATGCTCTGGCGGGGGACCCCGCGCCGATTATTTTTTTTTAATTTGCGCTTTCCTGCAAACGTGCGATTTTCAGACATGAAAATCGCACATTTTCAGGACTAAAGACATCGCACCACTTCGCCGCAAATCGCACCACTTCGCACTTTTCAGCCTCCTAATCGCATCACATTAAATATGCGAATTATGACTGAAAAATGCGATTTCAAAAAGTGCGATTTGCGGCGATGTGGTGCGCTAAAAAAACATGCGCATTTATCTCAAAGCATAGAATGTCACCCTTGGTCTCACCGGCCGGTGCCCCATTTTTATTTAGAGATTGATAAATTAAAAACACAAATGCATTTTTAACAAAATTGGAATATTAAGTGTGTCCATTCGCGCCGTCTATCTTTTGTATTTTCCTTATTCTAGTTCACTCTTTCTGACAAAATCCTTCTTAGATGGACAAAACCATGTGCACTGCAGGGGGGCAGATGTAAAATGTGCAGAGAGAATTAGATTTGGGTGAGTTATTTTGTTTCTGTGCAGGGTAAATACTGGCTGCTTTATTTTTACACTGCAATATAGATCTCACTTTGAAGCAAAACCCCACCCAAATCTATCTCTCTCTGCATAAGTTACATCTGCCCCCCTGCAGTGCACATGGTTTTGTCCATTTAAGAAGGATTTTGTCAGAAAGAGTAAACTAGAATAAGGTCCTGTGTGCTGTGTGCTGTGTGCTGTGCAGGGGAAAGAAGCTGTGCTGCGTCAGCAGCCTGTCAACTCCCTCCCCACCGCCCAGCTCTCGACAGATGACCACTTGTCTATGTTGCAAATTAATGGAAGCCTCAGAATTCCTCACATTTGCTAAGAATGGAGGGTACTCTTCTATATTCCAGGATTTGCGAATGTATCTGCGATTTTACAATGGGCCTTTATTCTTTGCTTCAGGGCCACGGAGTTCTATTTTTAGTCCACTGCGTTTTCTCAATAGAGTGACCGATGCTGAATTAGCCCCCAAAATGAGATAACTTAGGGATAAGACCCAAGTCAAAAAACGAAATGGATTTGTTAAAAATTCAACTTATACACATACGAACTGGTTGTGTTTTTTTAAAATTTCACAAAAATGTGTGCGTACATTTGCAGATCTCCAAAATCTGTTGCTGGCCCCCAAAGCGGAAGTGGGTAGGTTCAGGCCCCCTTAAGCCCCCTGCATTGGTCTGAATCAGGCCTTTAGTATGAGGGTCATTTTATGCACTATTTTTGTAATTTTTTTGTCATTTTCCAATCGGATGCGTCCCACTCCCAGCACAACGCCTCCCTGCACATGTTGGAAGGACTCCTGGATCCCAGAACACCAGTGATTGAAGGACAGCTCCTATCATTAGTTGCTTTCCACTGTTATCCTGCATTTCCAGGTACATATCAGAGTTACCTACGCAATGGTGAAACTTGATTGCTACTCCTCACCTCTATGAGGTGAAGTACCGCCGCTGACCACTAGAGGCCACTCTATGGACCAAATGTGTCCTTTGTAAAGCTCAAAGTGAAAGTAAAATCTGTCACATCTTAAAGAGAAAGTACTGACGGGCTTTAAACCAGGGCCAGATTAGCAATGGGTGGGTGAAGCTTCAGCTCCAGGCCCCCCCATGAGAAATAGGCCCACGTCTGACAGCAGACCTTGGCGGGTGCCTTGCGTGTTATTTGAAACAGGATTCAGTCATCTTAGATGCATTTACATTGCTGGTTCATCCATTTGCAGCATGTGAGCAATGCAGCCGCTCAACAGCAGCTATGTTATGTAGTCCGTGCACTACAAGGAAGCAGCCCTGTATTAGCTGGGAGGCTGCAGTACACACAGCAGCCACCAGGAAGCGCTGTAGAGGGTTTATTTTTTTTAAGTTTAAAATTAAAGTAAAGTAGGCATCATCACACTTTGGCCATGATCCACGCCAGTGCTCTTCAGCAGGAGTCTGGTTTGAATGACCCCCTCTTTTCCTACTCCAATGGCCTGCAGGCTGAGGCAACTAAAGGTCCACATACGCCAACTTCTCCGCTCTGTACCATTAACTCTCAGAGCTTCCAGCAGCTGCCCCCGATGTGGGGGTGGGTGAGGATTAGCTTAGCGTAGCCTTATATAGCTCACACTTCGGCCCATGTGCCTTGCTGCGTTCGGTATTCTTTACAGACACCAAGCTAAATCTGTGTGGTTGGTAGAGCATTAAATAGTCCCCTAAAAATAAAAATTTCAAAGTGTGTGTGTGTGTGTGTGTGTGTGTGTGTGTGTGTGTGTGTGTGTGTGTGTGTGAAGCGGTGACACACATACCGGCAGGTATGCTGTCAAGGTGCAACCAATGTTACATTGTGTTGAGTTAATGTATTTATCTGTTATGCTGCTTTCAGACTGCAAAACTGGCTTTGACCAGGTATTTTAAAACGTTTCTAAAAAGGGGTCTGCCAGCTAATACCACTTTCACACCGCATGTCTTTAAATGGTATTTCAGTGCAGTTTTTGTCCTTAAACGTTATTTCAATGCAGTTTTTGTTCCTTCACAACACTGAACCCGTTTTAACCCATAGAAAACAGCGGATGAAAAAAAAATGGGTCTGAAACGGGTAGGACCCTGCTTTATTACCTTTTAAAAAAACCAGTTCAACAGAAACGGTAAATTCACTCTGCACCTTTCAGACTGCATAAATTACCGCTTTGAAACTGTAAAAAAATGGCAAAATACTGGGTAAAAAGTGAGGCTTAATATAACCATATTGTAGCTTCTGAGAAATTAGGATAAACAGCTTCCATGCTGTGATCTAGAACGTGTGTGAATTACAGTGCTGGAGCGCGTAATAACACGGCTATAATACATAAATGCCGGAGATTCGCTGTGCAGCTGCCAAGAAGAGACACCTAAGGAGAATCACTCTGATTGGCCAATACACTTATGTAGACCCGTTTACTGCACATTAAAACCCGGTAATTGCGAAGCTGCCTCGTTGATCTCTGTAAGAAATAGGTAAAACAATAAATAACGGAGGACAGTTAAAACTGCCATGTAAATCCCATTCTGTGGGAGGTTAATCTTCCCTGCACACTCCTGATGAAGGGAGAAAACAATAAGCCTGCGTGTCAGGACGCCGAGATAAACCTTTATTCCGCGCAGTAGACTTCTGATCTCCTAAACTTCATCCATTGTGTTCTGTTGCACCTGGCGTCTATAAACGTAGCACACAAGCTACGTGTTGTCTGCAAAGGAGGAGACCCGAGGCGCACGGATAGTGCTAGACAGGGGCTGGCTGGCAACTTTTAGCCTGGGGGGCAAGTCAAGAGCACTGGCCCATAAGTAGCACATAAGTGCCCCATAAGTAGCGCATTGTTAAATGCAGGTTTTTAATTAAAACACCACAGGCAGCTCTCCTGCATAAATAAATAAATAACAGGACACCACAGGCTGCTCTCCTGCATATGCAAAGAACAGGACACCACAGTCTGCTCTCCTGCATAAATAAATAATAGGACACCACAGGCTGCTCTCCTGCATATATAAAGAACAGGACACCACAGGCTGCACCCCTGCGTAAAAGACAGGACACCACAGGCTGCACCCCTGCGTAAAAGACAGGACACCACAGGCTGCTCCCCCTGTATAAAAATAATGCCATGATGCCACAGGCTGCTCCCCCTGTATAATAATAATGCAATGACACCACAGGCTGCTCCCGCTGTATAATATTATAATAGTAATACCATGACACAAATTATTATACAGAGGGAGCAGCCTGTGGTGCCATGGCATTACTTTTATATTATACAGGGGGAGCAGCCTGTGCTGTCATGGCATTATTATTATTATACAGAGGGAGCAGCCTGTGGTGTCATGGCATTACTTTTATATTATACAGGGGGAGCAGCCTGTGGTGTCATGGCATTATTATTATGCAGAGGGAGCAGCCTGTGGTGTCATGGCATAATGCCATGACACCACAGGCTGCTCCCCCTGTACAATAATAATTATGACACCACAGGTTGCTCCCCCTGTATAATATAAAAGTAATGCCATGACACCACTGGCTGCTCCCTCTGTATAATAATAATGCAATGACACCACATGCTGCTCCCGCTGTATAATAATAATGCAATGACACCACAGGCTGCTCCCGCTGTATAATAATAATGCAATGACACCACAGGCTGCTCCCGCTGTATAATATAATAATAGTAATGCCATGACACAAATTATTATACAGGGGGAGCAGCCTGTGGTGTCATTGCATTATTATTATACAGAGGGAGCAGCCTGTGGTGTCATGGCATTACTTTTATATTATACAGGGGGAGCAGCCTGTGGTGTCATGGCGTTATTATTATACAGAGGGAGCAGCCTGTGGTGTCATGGCATAATGCAATGACACCACAGGCTGCTCCCGCTGTATAATAATAATGCAATGACACCACAGGCTGCTCCAGCTGTATAATAATAATAATAATGCAATGACACCACAGGCTGCTCCCGCTGTATAATATAATAATAGTAATGCCATGACACAAATTATTATACAGGGGGAGCAGCCTGTGGCGTCATTGCATTATTATTATACAGAGGGAGCAGCCTGTGGTGTCATGGCATTACTTTAATATTATACAGGGGGAGCAGCCTGTGGTGTCATGGTATTATTATTATGCAGAGGGAGCAGCCTGTGGTGTCATGGCATAATGCCATGACACCACAGGCTGCTCCCCCTGTACAATAATAATGACACCACAGGCTGCTCCCCCAGTATAATATAAAAGTAATGCCATGACACCACAGGCTGCTCCCCCTGTATAATAATTTGTGTCATGGCATTACTATTATTAATAGTAATGCCATGACACAAATTATTATACAGGTGGAGCAGCCTGTGGTGTCATGGCATTATTATTATTAATATACATGAAACTGAACAGCACAGCAGATATGTAGTTTTTTATGTTAACTTACTACTGTGTCTGTCACTGTCTGTCAAATTTCAGTTCCCCTCTCTGCGTCTCTGCGGCGGCGGCCTCCTGAAGTGTCCCCCACGCCACGAGTAGTTTAACGGGCGGCCCCAGCCTTCCTCCAGTCCAGTGCAGACGCGTGGGTGGGAGGCGTCAACGTCATGACGTCCCCACCGCACCTAGCGTCTGCCGACTGCCACTGCCGCCCGCCGGGGACAAGAGGGAACAGGCTGCCGGCCGGAGCCCTCCTCCACGTAGCCGTGGAGGCCGGCGGCCATGTTCCTGTGGCCGCAGCCCGCAGATATCATATAAAAAACCACAGGAACATGGCCGCCGGCAAAAAAAAAAAAAAAAAAAAAGCAAAGCGGCCGCGGACACGGCCGCGGCGGCGCGGCCCGCAGCACAGCAGCCAGAGCGGCCTGGGGGGCAGATGGCACCCTGCCCCCCGGCCCAGCCCGCCCCTGGTGCTAGAGCTGCAGAAACCAATGGAGGAGCAATGATATCATCAATAGGCGAGGAGGTACACAGCTAGAACCTGACAGGAGGACATAGGGGGTCAGTCTAAATTTATCGCTAGGCTGCGTATATTTGCGCCCCCGCCGAAAGGCCCACTCAGCGTTCCCTGCTGGGGTTTACACTGATCCCCACCAATATGGTAATACCAGGGCCTGATTAGCCAATAGGCTAATAGCGCTGGGTTATTGGGGTTGCAGCGCCGGCACAATAGATTGCACTGGGACAGGAGCGCATCCTGGTGCCGCTGGAGTTTGGGTCGAGGAAGGTCTCATGAGTTCTCCCCTGGGAACAGTGGGAGCAGCAGTGCATGCTGGGATTGCTGATGTCACCAAGGCAGGGACGCCGGGAAGAAGAGATCCTACGATTGCCGCAGCTGGCTCTGCCACCGAGGCTGTGATTGATGCCAATGCCGCCGTTGCCAGCACTGCTAGGGTGGTAAGTGGCATTATGAATGCAGCTGAAGCTATAGCTCACGTTTAGTAGTACAATTCACGTATAACTGGATTCAGGTTCCCCACGTGCAGGTTTTGCTAAGCCCTGTAGTCTGACTTGCAATACGCCGTCCCTGCATCGTCGTTATAAACTATGGCCTACTGCAGGTTCTGGGGCTGCCCACCACAGCCCCGCTCAATGCTGGGAATCCTAAGGCTGCGTCTACACATTGCGTTTTGACAGGGTCCTTTTTGGTAGGAAGGAGTGTGCACATTGAATTCTAGCAGTATTTTAGCAGGATTATTATTAATATTATTATAATTTTATTTATAAGGCGCCACAAGTGTTTCGCAGCGCCGTACAAAGGAACAATACAGGGAGACAAAACTTGGCATAACCTTGAATAAATAACAAAAATACAGTACAAATAAAGAGCGCCACAGATCAATACACATTACAGCTTGGATATAAGTAGTGAGGACTCAATAAACATACAACTAGAGGCTAGAAGCAATGATGGAGATGAGTATGCGGACAAAGATGGTCACTGAGTGTTGGAGTATAGGAGAGCTGTGAGTGACATGTGAAGAGAAGTGGGCTTTGACAACAGGAGGGAAGAGGGCCCTACTCGGAGGAGCTTACAATCTAGTAGGAAGGGGAGACAGACAGATTACAAGAGGTGCAAGCGAGTGGGTGGTGGTTAGATAGCAGGATGTAAACAGGCAAGGGGTCGGAGAACCAGCTGGTTTATGCAGTGGAAGGGTACGCTTTGATGAATAGGTGAGTTTTCAGTGCCCGTTTGAAGCTTTGCAAGGTCGGGGAGAGTCTAATGGAGCGAGGGAGTGCGTTCCACTGAAGGGGTGCAGCACGGGCAAAGTCCTGTACTCTAGCATGGGAAGCAGTGATCAGGGTGGAGGAGAGACGACAGTCGTCAGCTGACCGTAGAGGGCGGGAGGGTGTATGAATGGAGATGAGGTTAGAGATATATGGAGCAATGGAATTAGAGATGGCCCTGTATGTGAGTGTGAGGTGTTTGAAGAGGATTCTGTAGGGGAATGGAAGCCAGTGCAGATTTTGTTGAAGGGGAGTAGCAGAGTTAGAGCGGCGGGAGAGGAAGATAAGCCTGGCTGCAGCATTGAGGACAGATTGGAGAGGAGCTAGTTGGGATTGAGCGAGGCCAGTGAGAAGAGCATTACAGTAGTCAAGCTGTGAGATGACTAATGAGTGGATGATCAGCTTAGTTGCACTCTGTGAGAGAAAGGGCCTGATGCGAGCAATGTTGCGTAACTGGAACCGGCAAGAATGGGCCAGGGCTTGGATGTGGGGTGCAAAGGAGAGGGAGGAGTCAAGAGTGACACCCAGGCAGCGGAGTTGGGGAACAGGGGAGATGATGGTGTTGTTAACAGTGATAGAGATATTAGTAGGGGGCATAGTTCTGGGTGGGGGAAAGATAATAAGTTCGGTTTTGTCCATATTCAGCTTCAGAAATCGCTCAGACATCCAGGTAGAGATGGCAGCGAGGCAGTTGGAAACTTGAGAGAAAACAGTGGGGGACAGATCAGGAGAGGAGAGGTAGATTTGGGTGTCATCTGCATAGAGGTGATATTGGAAGCCAAAGGAGTTAATGAGTGCACCCAGAGAGAAGGTGTACAGAGAGAACAGAATGGGGCCCCGACAGGAAGGATAGAAGGTGGTGAGGTAGAGCCAGAGGCAGAGACTGAGAAGGAACGGTTGAAGAGGTAAGAGGAAAACCAGTTGAAGACTGTGCCAGAGAGGCCAATGTTTTGGAGTGTGTGGAGGAGGAGAGGGTGATCCACAGTGTCAAAGGCAGCAGATAGGTCCAAAAGGATAAGCAGGGAGAAGTGACCCTTGGATTTGGCTGACAGCAGGTCATTGGTGACTTTCACTAGGGCAGTCTCAGTGGAGTGAAGTGGGCGAAAGCCAGATTGAAGGGGATCTAGGATGGAGTGGTCAGACAGGTAGCTGGTGAGACGCCTGTAAACCAGCCGTTCTAGTATTTTAGAGGCAAATGGGAGAAGAGAGATAGGGCGGTAGCTAGTGGGAGATAAAGGGTCCAGGTTAGGTTTTTTAAGAATAGGCGAGACCAGAGCGTGTTTGAAGGGTGAGGGAAAGATGCCAGTAGAAAGAGATAGGTTAAAGAGGTGAGCAAGGTGGGAGCAGCCAGTGGGGGAGAGGGAACTGAGGAGACGGGAGGGGAGAGGGTCCAAGGGACAGGTAGAGGGGGGAGAGAATGAGATGAGGGAGCGGTCTTCCTCAGCTGTAGTAGGGCAGAAGGATGACAGAGTGGGGTAGTTGGTAGGGGAGGATGATTGGGGTGGGTGGGCAGCAGAGGGGGTATGGAAGGAGATATCATGTCGGATTACCTCAATTTTAGAGAGGAAGAAGGAGGCAAAGTCAGTGGCAGTGAGGGATGAAGGGAGGAGGGATGGTGCAGGGCAAAGTAGAGTGTTGAAAGTATCAAAGAGACGTCGAGGATTGGAGGAATGGGAAGAGATGATAGATTTGAAGAAAGATTGTTTGGTATAGGAGAGAGCAGCGCTGTAGGAGGAGAGAATAAACTTGAAATGGAGGAAGTCTTCCAGAGAGTGAGATTTCCTCCAGAGTCGTTCAGCAGAGCGTGCACATTTTTGCAAGAATCTAGTTATTTTGTTGTGCCAGGGTTGTGGTTTAGAGCGTCGAAGGATGCAGTCAAACAGGAGCTGTTTAGCAGGATGCTTACTCAAGAGGATATATACACAAGTCTGATGCATCCTGCTAAACAGGATCCTGTTCATCTGCGTCCTGCTAAAACGCAATGTGTAGATGCAGCCATACTGTAGATTTCAATGTGCACACTCCATCCTGCCAAACAGGTCCCTGTCAAAACGCAATGTGTAGACGCAGCCTTACACCTCTGCCGGGGAGTGCATGGACATTTCAGGACCGCCTATCACCTATGCTGGGAACCAGATGGAGGATGACGGATATGAGCAGAGTGGTGTGGGAATCACCACATGCTGGCAGCGTTGTTTGGAAGTGGATGGAGGCTGGTGCACCACGACAGGGGCTTCTGAGCAGAGTGTGGCAGCTGCATCTGGGACCTCACTTCACCACCCGGTGGCAGAACTGGAGACTGTATGTGGGGGGGTTGCCCCACGGGTAGATGCACACATCACTGCCATCCTCTGGCGCCTTCCACACGTGCATAGCAGCAGTACCATAAAGGTGAGGAAGAGTGTCCGGGTACTGGTGTGCATAGGGGGATTTGGCCTGCAGCGGCAGAGGGGTACTGTGGGTGCTACCACATAGGCCAGACCGGTGTGTGACTTACACCACCTTCCACTGGGACTCCCTGTCTTAAGTGCCCTGGTGAAGGGAAAGGCCAAAAGCACATTGTGTTCTGGGGCAGAAGGAGGCAATGCTGCTGAATGTTGGGGGGGGGGGGGGGGGGTGTGATAGGGGGCAAGGGCATGGAGTGGGTTACCTGGGGCAGGGGGTGGGTGGTACACAAAATGTACCTTTACGAAGCATGAGTGGGCTGCTAGTATGATATCATACCCTCCAACATGACCCATTCCATTAGGTACAACATGCTCTGTTCCTGGACTTCCCTGCCAGTGGCAGTTACAGATGTGAGCCTGCAGCACAGTCCAATATTCAAAAAGGGGAGCCACACCAGCTGCCATCCCAAACATCACTGAGAGTTGATGTGACCCCCCCCTCTTTGAATATTGGACTGTGCTGTAGGCTCACATCTGTAACTGTCACTGGCAGGGAAGTCCAGGAACAGAGCATTTTGTACCTAATGGGATGGGTCATGTTGGAGGGTATGTGATATAATGGGCAGATTAATAGAATTATAATTGTATTATATAAGGCTCTGTCATCTCTACATCAGGAATCTTGGGTAGCACCAGTCAGGGTGATACGGTTGACTCTGACCTAGTCACATATAAGGATATCTATAAGGGACGTGTCATGTGTTAGCTTCTCACCAAGTATTTATGCCAGTGAGACACCACAAATCATGTTATTGCTGCCATTACTCTGTTACTCCTGTGATTCCTATGGCTGCCAACAGTGGTTAACAGTGGCGGCTCCTTAGCTGGCTGACCGAGGGGCTGGCTGATCTACGCCAAGCTACTTGCTTGCTCTCCCGGTAGTTGACAGCTGTAATTGTTGGGAGGCGGGGCTTAAGCCCAAGGTGCTCCCTACAACAGACTGGCTTCTAAGGACTGCATCGGCTGCAGCTACTAGAAGTCAAATTGAGCGGTCATAATAGCAAGGGAAGTGGCTTCCTGTGAAATGTGCTATCTTTATATTGACAATCCGGACTGGCAGTTCCAAGGCAAGAAAACATCTCCACTAGGGACCAGGGCAGCCGAGAGGGGGGGTGCGGGTATTAATTACCCGGGCCCAGGCCTGCTGGAGGGGCCCCTTAGGGGCCCTGGTCTGACTCCTACCCCCCTCCGTCCCTCCCGGGTAGCAACAGCAGCACACACTTCTACAGCATGAGTCTCACAGTCTCACTGACAGTGGGAGAGGTCATGCTGAGCCTGCTGTCTGCACAGCACATGCTGTCGGTGTGCTGCTGCTGCTGCTGAGATTACAGTCTTTAGAGTTTTCTTTCACACTCCTCTAAACAATTTGGGGGCGTGACCTAAGTGCAGGAGGTGCCCACACCCCCACACTTAGGCCACACTCCCAAAATTTTGCCGGCGCATGGCATTCTTCTCAGCTGCCCTGTTATGGACTGCCTGTATGGCTGTAATTAGCAGTAGTGTGAAGTCACCGCCACTGCTGGGAAGTCCCTACAAGTGGCAGATATTAGTTCAAATCTGCCACTGGTGGTAAATGTTTTCAGACTAATGATGGAATTCATTGAAAAATAAAATGTTTTCACCAGTTTAATGTGGGTTGTAATTAAAAACCATTAAACAACTGTATTTACTGAAAGGGCACGTTTGTAATGAATAGATGGATAAAGCTAAGCAATATAGATGACAGCCCCAGGTGTGGTGCTGATGAGGGCAACATGGATTTCATTGAAGTTAGACACTAAACAGCTGCTTTGTTTCTGGATATTGCCCATTGATGCTGACATGCTGCGATCTCCACGGGGACTGGCTGCTAGGTGACCATGCACACTGTCACATCTGCTGATATAATTATCCTGTGCACTTAGCGGGGCAGAAGGTCAGTGAATAAATACGGTGTTCCTTACTTTTCATCGCCTTGCTAACAAAAGCATTGCATACTCAGTATTTGGTTGCTTCTCATGATACGCACTTGTTTTAGTAAGGTGTTTTATACGATTTGCTTGTCATTGGCAGGGGCAGCTGAGATTGGGCTGCAATGCTGCATGGACAAATCACATAGCTTTGGTGCTAGTCTTCACAGTGAGTTGTAACAATGCTATGAAACGCGTAGGGTATTTCATATCAGTGCCTACTGAAGGGTGTTCTTGTGGGAGGGACATTTATTGGAGTCAGAAGCGCTAGACTGGAGGGTGTGACCACACCCCCATAGCGCTGCACAGACACCCTCCTTATATACACAGCATTCCGGGACACGCATTACAAAAAGTCATGTAAAATTTATCTTGACATTGCCAAAGTCAAGAATAAAGGTGTATGCATTTGTAAATGACTTTTTGGGTCTGCAGAGCACAATGTTACCATGCGCTCAGTAATGTAAGTGTTATAAAAGTCATTTAGGTACTTGTGTAGTTTCACGGCGCCAGTAAATCGGGTGCGATATCGCATGCGATTTGCATACGATTTGCATGTGATTCGATGTGCGATGCGATTTATCACCTGTTCATACCCCCACTATCCACTACGGCATGGAGTTGATTTTATATAGTGTTACGAGCGCAGCGAGCCACCGAACCCGAAGCGTGGTGAGCGAAGTGAGCCCCAGGAGGGGACAGGGATTACTTGACATGTATTCCAAGGCCAGATGTATCAAGCTTCAAAAAGTGATAAAATGGAGAATGATAACCAGCCAATCGGCTCCTACCTGCCGTGTTACAGGCTGGGTTTGAACAATGACAGGTAGCAGCTGATTGGTTGGCCGTTTATCACTCTCCACTTTTTGAAGCTTGATACATCTGGCCCTGATAGAGCTCAGCATGTTCTCCGAATGGCACATTTGTGAAGAACTCATTAAAAAGCCACAGTGTGGACGAACATAAGTTCTGTAATATATTCAGAAATTGTTTTCTGGAAGAACTATTGTAGCAGGAATAATGCAACAAGAGTCAAAAAGTTTTTTGGGGGTAATATGTCAACAGTGAGATCTGGAAAGTGTTGTAGCCTCTGGGGCAGACCAGTCTGCTGTTTGGCATAATCTAAAATAAGACTTAATAAGTCTTATGGTTAGAAATAGTCTTATATACTGGTGGAGGACAGGACAAAAGTGTATCCAGGGTACTGTCCCAATCTTGTTTTCTGAAATCTCTGATAACGTGGCCATGTAAAGATGATCCTCGTAATACGCAAAAGGGAAAAGCGGACTAAAAAATCATACTTCTCAGACACTTTGTGGAATGTGAGGGGGCTCCTAGAGCTTGTATCCACTAAACACCCTATAGAATGTATACCCCTAGCTGACCATAAGATAAAGGGATTCGCTGCAAGACCTCGCTGGATCTCGGGGTTATGTTATTATGGAAGAATATGTAATTTTCAAAAAGAATGATGCAATATTTGCCATAGCCTTCACTTGTTCCAGAGGAGAAGATACTCCGCAACCCTGGAGGTATCTCCTGTTCCTGGACATGTAGAAAGGAGACTAAACTATAATTGTTTAAGAAATTGTACTATAGAAAACAATCAGTATACATACATGAAACCATGGGTGGATTGGGATTTTGAAGTGTTTCTGCAACAATTCCCAAAAAGTGGCCTTTTTTCATACTCACATTGCCTGCCTGCCTGCCACCTTCTACACCCGAAGACACCCACACCATCAGTCTTTCACCTTTTACCTTCTTCCGGCCTCAGATGGCCCAGCATACTCCTTGGCCTTCCAGGAACCTTGCCTGGTGTTTGTGTTGACAACTCCAACATGCAGGTAATCAATCACAAACAAAATCTCGTTACCAATCATGTAACATCTCCATCATGGGGGGGGGGTCGAATATTTGGGAGTTCTATTACACATGGGATGTGGCTATGGGCAACCAGTCAGATACTATCTATTCTCTTCTAGAAGGTTCTAAATAAATAAGAATCAGGTTCTGATGTGTGCCGGATGATGGCCCGACACCCGGGATCCCGACCGATAGGTGCTATTCTCTATTATGGGGGTCCATTACCCACCATAGAGGGAGAATAGAACCTGTGGCAAGCGAAACAAGACACTGATCCCACATTGGGCTTCTTTGAGCTCGCCCTCCGTCGGAGTACCAGCGGCCGGGATTCCGATGTTGGTATACTGACCATCGGTATCCCAACTGTCGGCCCACCATACCACGTCCATTGTGATGATTGCCCATAGCAAAATCCCATGTGAAATAGAACTCCCAATTTCCCCTATGGTCTGTGCTGGAGGCACTGGCGTAACTATGGTGCCGCAGCCCCTGCGGTGGCTTGGAGGACATCTGATATATGACTATTAAATCTTCGCTAATGGAGAAAAATGTTTTCTGTGTTTAAGGAATGATGAAAATATCTGCATCAGAATATATATAACTACGTCTGAAAAAGACAGATATCTGTGTGTAACGTTTGTAAATTTTGAACTATTGATAGACCTGCATCTCATAACCATAAGGTGCAGACCAAAGTGACAAACGTCACCCCTCCATTTAAGGTACTGAAATTAAAAGTTACGTTTTAACTAAAATAATACAACATACATTATACTAAAGTGTGCCCCAGGTAAGACTAAATCAGTCTTTTCTTGCATTCTACTGCAAAACCCCCCTTCCCCAGTGGCTTGGAGGAGCCAGCACTGACAGGGTCTGCGGAGCACCAGCAGGACGTCAGCAGAGGAAGGGAAGAACTGAGAACACCTCTACTGCACAACGCCTCCCTGCTTCCCCACATCCGCCGCCGTGCAGGAGTACTGTAGCACCAGGGGACATAGCCATTGCAATCCACCCAGTTTAGCTCCACCTCCTCCTGAGCTGCGTCCTTCCCCTTCCTTCCACCACGAGGGGACGCGCATTACTTCACAGGTATACGCGTCCCCTCGCGGGGCTCGCTGCGCTCTCCACGATTCGGGCTCGGTGGCTCGCTGCGCTCACCACACTTTATAAAATCAACTCCACGCCGACGTGGATAGTGGGGGTATGAAAAGGTCGGAGGACGCGTACAACCGCCCCTCACGAGCTCGCTGTGCTCGCCTGCTTCAGGTTGGCATTCATAGTGGGGTGGCTTTAACAATGGGGGGCATTTCACATACTCATGACCCATGAGGGTGGGTATACAATTACAAATCGGGTCGGGGGGGGGGGGGGCATTTAACATGGTAATAAGGCATCTGGGTGCCTGTACAATTAAAAACCGGGTGAAATCGCATCATATCGCATGCGATGCAACTTTTTATCGTACAATGCCCTGCGATGGAAATCGGGGGCGCCGTGATAATACACAAGTACCGCGCAAAATTTCAAGTTACACCACTGACTGGACAGCTTGTTAAGAATCGTTTGCCTTTAGTGTACTTTTGTTCCTGTACGTCATTTTGGCTGGCTGTGTGAGTGAAGGTGCCCATACACCTTACAATTATTGTATACAATATCGCATTTCATCGCATCTCCGTTTTCCTATGAGATGAGATCTAGTACATACTTTTTGTACTAGATCTCATCTCATCTCATTGGAAAACCGAGATGCGACGAGATGCGATATTGTACACAATAATTGTAAGGTGTATGGGCACCTTAAGATTACTTCTGCAGAGACTGCAGTAATTATATAAGTAATTATGGCAATCATTCCACCTGTAGGCAATTTATTATCTTTTCTTCTGTGGAAAAAAAACAGCAATGTACTAATGTACACTCTACTAGAAGACACGATAAAGTGAGATATAAATACAAATATAGGAGAATTTCAGCATAGTGACTGCTATGAGGGGGCGACAACACCAACACTTAACAATAATAGCTGTCATTATCATTGTTATAGCATAGAAAAGTACATTAGTATAATGCTTGGGAAAACCAACTGCAGTACAGTCAGTATGATTTTTATTACTCCTTTCAGACATAACTAGAAAACCCAGGTCCAGCTTAGGTCTGAAAGGGTCGAACCCAGGTCGAGAGTCCCACCTCCGTGACCCTGCTCCGTTTTTTGTGGAATTGCAATCCAGGAAGACACTGGAGACACTTATGCTGTGTACACACGTGAGATTTGACATTAGATTTTGACTATATAGTCAAAATCACATGCAGATCGTATGCAGATTGCACAGGTTTTTTACCTTGCGATCCCGATGCGCGCTCCCGTGAGGGCACAAATCGAAACCCAGATAGACAGGGCAGCAATGACTATATAGTGCTGATTGTATGAATTGTATGTAAATAGTACAGAGATAGCAAAGATTGTATAGCACTCGAATCTTAAGCCGAATAGCAAGGGAATCTCACCGTGTGTACACACCATTAGGCCTGAAAGGTGCTACCAGGTTGTGATGACCCAGGTTAACGTCTAAGGAAAATTTGACAGGCTCGAGGGCAGAAGTGCTTGGAGATTAGATCAGCTGCAAATGCCCACTGATTCCCAAGAGAACCGGGACAGTGGAAGACCTGGGTCTGGTGCAGTGGCATAACTATGGTCCCGCAGACCCCGCGGCGGCTTGGGGGCGCCATGCTGCTGGGGTCTGCAGGGAGCGCTGGAACTTCTGCGCTAACAGGTCAGGAGCTGCTGCTGGGGAGATACGGAGAGCCGGCATGAGCTGAAGTGTGGGGTGAGGGGGATGCTGCTGCCTGATTCAGGGATGGATGTAGGGGAAAGTGCAGAGGACAGTCACCCCCCCTATAAAGGTTACCCTCACCCGGACTCTGTGGCTCTAGTTAATTTCAAATGCGGCGCAGCTCCTGAGTCAAAAAGAGCCGCAAGCTCCGATTGGCTCAAGAGTCGGCGCGTCATGTTTGAAATGGCCGGAACTTAGGAGCTGCTGGGGGGGATGAAGCCTGCGGAGCTGCGGCAGAGCTCTGCGGCGGATGCGCCGGATAGGTGCAGGAATTGATACCTGCGGCAGTAAAAGTGACGGTGACATAGAGAAGGGGTGATGGGGTATAATGTGCAATGGACTTTATGGTGTGGGTCATAATGTGTAATGAGCACCAGAAAATTTCTAGTTCCGCCACTGGTCTGGTGTGATGGGTAATGATCCAAGAATAACCATGGGTGTCAGCCATGTGTAAAAGGGATAGCACCAGCTTCAACCCATGCTCTGAGTCCCAGGTCTGCGCCATCACCGGATGTCAGCCGCCCGCCCATTTCCTTCCCAGCATGCACGCATATGTAAGGTCGCTCAAAGCAACCTTAGATATGCGTGCGCCTTCCACATCTTTCATGGTCGGCGCCCATTGAAAGATGACGGTGGATCCCCCTGGCCTGCTAATGGATGTCACTGTGTAACACCCATTCACATGCCCGGCGGCAACCAACCATTCGCAAGGCAGGGTTTGGTGGACTCGCAAGGCTGCGAATTCCACAGCTTTTCGAGAGCTTTCGAAGCTCATTAATTGCACCATTGTCCCCTGCACTATGGACATCCAGAAGAAGGCAGGAGACCGATAACTCGCTCTGTACTGGATGCCAGACGTCCTTTATAACAAAAATATGTGTTTATGGAATGTTCTGTTCACTTCGAGTAATAATTTATGTTCCTTTCTGTACATAAAAAGGAATAGAGAACCTGATGTGTTACTTGGGGTTGGTGATATGTGTATGAACAGCATCATTCATTACTGCTGCACAGCTGAGAGCCTTGGGTGGAAAAACAGCCTGGGGTGAGTAATCTCTCCACAGCAGTTTACCAGTTTAATTAGGTAGAACATAAAATATATTTACAAATAACCATGAGCCGCCGTTCTTTTTGCAGTCAAGAAAAAGATCATAAAAGTATTTTTGCTTTTAGAAAGTAGCTAACGATGGCGGAATAGAAAAATGCTTAGGCCTTCGCTGACTACTGAAGTGTTATTAAAGTGTCTTCCTCCCCTAGATAACACCAGCAAATCAACATAAATTGCCGCTGTAATATGCCTGCAGTGGGATTATGGGGAAGGGGAGGAACCAACCAGTAGAGGAGCAGAGGCTGGTCCTCCTGTCCCCTTCCTCTGCTGGTCTCACACAGGTCAGCAAGTCATTTCTGTTCACTACTGCTGCAGAAGAGCGTGTGAGCAGAAGCAGCACTCATGGGCCTGTGAGAAGAACCGCAGAGGCCTCTGTATGGAGCAGGCCCCGCTGAGGACGTATTAAGGGCCACATGGGTGCGTAGCTGAAATTAAACAAAGCTTATTGTTAAGAGCTGTTGCTATTGCTGTGTGCACACGGTCATGTGGTGTACATTGCCGACACTAGTGATAGGCAACCTGATACATTTCTGACCCTACACTATCAGCTAGTTCTACCTTATTAAAGGGACACCTCTGATGAAACAAGCCCGGTTATTGGTCACGAAATGCATCAGGTGATTAACCAAGAACATGGAGATTGGACAATCCGGACCCAATTTCCCCTGAGTTCCCCTGAGCTTTCCGGAGGCTCACATACCATCTGGCACTTGATGTGCGATTTTAAATTAGTAGGCAGTAGAATTTAAAAAAAACACATTTAAAAGAGTGGACGGCCACTGATTGGCTGAAAGAGGTCTTTCAGCCAATCAGCTACCTCTGATTCGGGTCATTTTGGGTGATTACAAATTAACTCCTCCAAACTCTCTCTGCACACGTTATATCAGCCCCAACTGCAGCTCAGCATGGTTGTGACTATTGGAGCCAAAATATCCTTTAAATTAGGCCCTAGACCAATTATGTGGAATCTATGGGTTAGCGCATATTTTATAGGGTTTTAAATTGTGGGGTAAATGCAGACTAATTGAATAGCTCCGGGATTTAAACCAGGAGCTTTCCTTGAGCGGTAAACACTGTGGTTAATTGTAAATGCCCTAAAGTCTAAAGGTGCCCATACACTTGTATAATTTGGGCCCGATTCCACCGACTCCGCTCAAACTAATTGAATAGGGATGCACAACCTAATTGAACAGGTACAGGCTCACTAGTACAGGCTTACTACGCTAGCGGGAACATGACGCTACTTCTGACGGACTGCGCTAACTACACTGGCCACGCGAGTACTACGCTGATTCTGGTACTTGTGTATTTTGGCGGCGCCCATCGCATCGCATACCATAACGCATACGATGGTATGCGATGCGACGCGATATCATTCGATAGTGTACGATGGCATACAATTTTCAAATACGATGCGATGCGATGCGATTAAACATTGTATAAGCACCCTAATGGGTGCTTACAATGTTAAATGCACCCTCACGCCACCACCCCACTCTAAACGTGTACCCGAAGCGTGGCGAGCGCAGCGAGCCCGCGAGGGGCGGCGGTACGCGTCCTACGACCTTTTCATACCTCCACTATCCACGTCGGCGTGGAGTTGAGAATAGAAAGTGTGGCGAGCCACGCGAGGGGACGCGGATACCTGTGAAGCCCGCGAAGGGACGCGTTTACCTGTGAAGGTATCCGCGTCTCCACGCGGGGCTCGCTGCGCTCGCCACGCTTCGGGCTCGGTGGCTCGCTGCGCTCGCCACACTATTCTATTCTCAACTCCACGCCGACGTGGATAGTGGGGGTATGAAAAGGTCGTAGGACGTGTACCGCCGCCCCTCGCAGGCTCGCTGCGCTCGCCACGCTTCGGGTTCACGTTTATAGTGGGGGGGGTGGCGTGGGGGTGCATTTAACATTGTAAGCACCCATTAGGGTGCTCAAAAGCACCCTTTAGGGTGCTTATACGATTTTTTATCGTATAGGGGGTCAAAATCGTGTTGCATCGCATCGCATGCCATCGGGTACATGGCATGCGATGCGATACGTTCATCGTACGATGCACATCGGGGGCGCCGCTATAATACACAAGTACCCTGATTCTGACACGGCTGCTACGCTAACCACGTAATGGGCGCTGAGCTATTACAAAAGCACCTAAAAAAATTATTAATTCAATTTTGTCCTTTCCAATGAAATTTTGCCACAGCGAATGCAAGCCTGTGGAATCATTAATGTTTCATAAGTAGAAGGTAGTTGTCAAAGCAGATCATTAAGAACACAGAACTTCTCCCAATCTCAGGTCTGCTCAGACTTTGCACGCCTATTGCCGCCACCCCCAGATTTAAACAGATCTAAAGTCACATTCACCCACTGCAATTATTAGACACGCTGGCCATTCATTTCTTATCCAGACAGAACATTCAAGAGCACCTTTGGGAACACACTGAGACGTAAGTTATTCCGTTTAATTGCTTTAAACATTTTTGATTTACTGTAGTAATTATAAAGGCATTTACCACAAAAGATGGTCTATGTGCATTGTGCCAGCTTAGGAAGTCATGGAGAAAGAATACAATGCTTTGAGCTCTCTGACAATGAACTGAAGTATTAAAGGTATAGGAGTCTCTGAGTTACACCTCCATGGAAACTGAAGCAGAATACTGCACCGTACAGCCTCATTCAACTACAAGAAAGCAATTAGTTGTAACTCTAGAAACTCCGCTTGTAGGTGCAATCATGGCTAATGTTGTACATGATAGGATAAAATGTCCTGAGAAGGGTGAACTGTAAGGTATCTGTCATGAGCTTACAGGGATGTATGTGATAGGGGAACTGTAGGGGGACAAGTGCTAAACTTTGCAGTGATAAAGTACAAGTTAATTAGCTCCTGTCATGGAATGTATTTGAAAAATGACAGTTAGAAGTTAACTTTAGGGCAGATGTACTAAGCCTTTGGGGGAAAGTCAATCTCCCGCCGCAATTCCCGACAGGAGAAATGGCGGCGGGGCTCTATTCTATGCTGTCTTCCTCGAACAACGTTGAACAGGGATCTCAGCAGAACGTGCCCGACTTCACAAGCAGTCGGGCACGTTCTGTGGAGAGCGGCTGGGAATTGATGAGCTCCCGGCCGCAGCTGGATGATTCCCGGACGCTTCTTGTGGTCATGCCCCCTTCTCGACGCTCGGCAGGTGGGACATTGAATTTCACCTGCACAATCTCAGTCGAGCAGACCAAGAACGGGACAGCCTGACAGTCGTGACCCGACATTGAATAACCCCCTTTGAGTATGATAAACTGGAGAGAAATAAATGACCAAAAAAATCAGCTTCTGTCAATTTTCAAAACACAACCGGTAACATGGCACTTTGGGGGTGATTCAGCATGGATCAAATGGGGCCAAATTCAGCCTTGTTCTGATGATGGGAGGGTCTGCGCATGCATTGTTTATGTGTAGATTCCTGTGCGAACACATTTTTTCCAAGGTGTTGGCACGAGTAGGGGAGTGAAGGGGCGGGCAGGGGCCGCAGCAGGGGAACACCCAGCCCTTTATGGGTGTCGCCATGAACACACTGAGCATTCCCCTGGGAACGGAGGCGGGATGATGCCTGATCGGGGAGGGTGGTTGATGTCACATGACGCCAGCACCCACCCCCTTTTAGGCAAACAGCGGACGGAAATAAGTCATTTATCACTGACTTTTATTTCTAAAGGGTGGAGAAATCATTTGATGATCGGCGACCATCAATCAATTTCTCTCTCCCCATTGACCGCATGCGAGGGGGTGTGTTCTCAGATGTAGCCCAGGACATGCTCAGTGGCTGCGATAGTCAGGAGGATCATGGGCGGAGCTGGAGTCACACACTCTCCCTTTAACACCTGGGCACTTTAACAGCCAATCAGCTCCCAACTGTCTTTTTCAAACACAGCTGATTGGCTGGTGCTTTATCTCCTTTTACCTTTTCTCCGCTTTATCTCCAGTTTATCTCTTCTCCAAGCTTAATAAATCTGCCCCTGAATCTGTCCGGTTACCACCCCCAAACACCGGCTTTCTGTCAATCACCTTGCAAACGGTCAGCTGAATCAGGCCCAATGTTGCATCTAAAAACAATGGTTAGAAAAAGCCCTTAAACCTTCATTGCATTCTATTCCAGTTACAGTAAATGCCTGTACATGACTGGCACTGTATAATTAAAGGTATACAAATGTACTATAAGAAAACAACATTGTGACTAATTTGAACATGAAGGGGAAGCCTCGGGATATGGTTTTCAATAAACCTCAACCGAAACAGCGCAACTAAGGAAATGTAGTATATAAGAAGTTATATTTAGATCCACTGGAATTATGTCACCGTTTATTTCCTCTGGCGATGACAGATGGTATATCTATTTAAGGAAGCAGTCTTTCATAGTCGGAGGGGGGGAAATCACTTACCTTAAATTAACTGTGCTTGAAATGGTCTTTTCTATTATTTGAAGTGCAGCTATTAAATTATGTCTAGAAACTATTCTAAAACCATTACATCACATTGTATTTTTTTTACTCCATCTGCATGCCTGCCCTCCTCATCAGTACAGGCATGTCAAATAAATATCGCATATATTTTAATATGTTAATTTTTTCAGTTTTGACAATGTCTAAGGGGGTATTCAATATGGGATTCTGACTGTCGGAAGGTCCCGCGGCAGTCGCAATCCCGGGCCGTTTACGTTTGATCCGACAGTAACTCGACGGACGGAATTCAATGTTCTGGCTGTCGAGTGTCGGAAAGTCCGTGGGAGAAAACGGCAGCAGATTGTCAATAAACTGTCGTGGTTTCTACAATCCGTGGCCGTTTCCAACCAAACAGATCCAACTTTTAATTCAATGCTTTTGTTAACGGCAGCATTGAATGGGTAAGGGCAGAGCCGAATTAACAATGGGCCTGATGGAGCTATAGCACCAGGCCCACTCTCCAAATAGGCCCATTTTGTAGCTGAGGGTCAGGGCTTTCCAACGAGACCATCCCTGCGTCGCTAGCCACCCCGGGAACCAGAGATACCGCCAGGCAAACCTGGAACATTTTCCCCATAGGATAATATAGGACCCGCTAATTCCGACCTCCACCCGGTTCCAACGGCTGCCAGTTCCCCCTACAGCATCACAGAAACTCGAGGTTGATCTCAGTCGAACCCAAATCGCTGGGCCTTCAATCTGGCAATGAGCATGGAACCCCTGGCAATGAACATGGAACCCCTGGCAATGAACATGTAGGTAAAATTTTTAATAGGCATTATGGTGTTTGGCATAATACGTAATGGAGATTATGGTGTGAGGCTTAACATGTAATGGGCATTATGGTGTAAATTTTTAATGTGCGCCTTTGGCGCGCAATGCCCCTATTTATTAAGCATATTGTGCATTATTGCTCAATCTGTTTGGTATAGTGCAGGCATGTCCAAACTATGGCCCTCCAGCTGTGAAACTACAAGTCCCATCATGCATTGCCACAGTTTTGCAATTAGGGAATGCTAAAACTATGTCAAGGCATGCTGGGACGTGTAGTTTCGCAACAGTTGGAGGGACACTGTTTGGACATGCCTGTCCAAACAGTGTCTCCCTGCATTTTTCTTATGCCAGCCCACTGCCTTTTCCAGGCATATATAATTAGTTGAAAGTATTTACACAAATAGAGACACACCCATGAGCAGACCACCCAACCAGAACACTGGTCACGCCCCCCACATTATTAGGTGCTGGCCGCAACCCCTATTATTGTGCATAATAGGCCCTTGATCATTTTCAGCTCCAGGCCCATTTAGACCTTAATCTGGCTCTAGGTAAGAGACGATATTTCCCCTGTCGGAATACCCCCACACACAATTTTTTCCAAAAATCACTCAGAAATTGACGGGTATTTTTTATGATTGAATTAGGTCAAGAAGAACTATTTCAAACTATCCTAAACAATTTTATTTAAAAAAATAATAATTAACATTTTTTGATTCTTTTTATCCATCAGAGAATTGGAACATCACCATCGGAACAAAGAAACATCGGATCATTGCAACTTTGATTTCCGCAGTTATTCTGGGTTAATTGTGTTGTATGTGGCCCAACATTGAAGTCCGACACAATCATCTTTTACCTGGAGTGACAAGAACAAACATTTGGATTTGCCAATTTCTTAAAAATACTTCTTACTGACAGCATTTTAAAAAGTTGAGATGAGAAATAATGTTTTACTGACATTACTGTATTTGTGGTATTCTAAAACTTGTGGTTCTTATCTGCCATCAAATTCTTTGTGTATATTCATATGAATTTTTTACAAAGAACTAAAGGCCCCCAATTCAGCTGCAACTTGGGCTCTTTTCCAGCTATTGCAGCAATCGCAGGAAATTAGCCCAAATGGCAGGTGATTGACAGCGGATCCATTGCAATGCGTGGTTATGCGCGCATTGCGCCGGACCCTCCGAGTTGCCCTGGCAGGAGAAGCAATAGGCAGAATGGCTTCCGGGAATGCTTGGTGGGGATTGCATGTGATATATCGCATCCATTTCTGCCATCCGGGAAGGTCCGAAGGTAAGAAGTCACCGCAGTGTATTGGAGCCTTAAGGCTCAAAAAGGGCTGAGATTTCCTAAAGGATAAAAAGGGGCAGATTAGATGGGCTAAGTGGATCTTACCTACTGTAATCCCTGGTTGCTGTAAAGTGAGCTACAGTACCGCTTTGCATCATTACTTTACTGCACCTGGGGTAAAAGAAGCAGCGCCATTAACCTGCAGCCCTCACTGGAGCACCGATCACTGGCCCCTGGGCGTAAGCCTGTGTGTGGCCGGAGCTCAGCACAGTTTTCTCTGTCAGCGGGCAGAGCAATCTGTGCAGGGCCAGGCATATTGCAGTGAGCCCGGTGATTACGCCATCTCATAATAGCGTTGATATCACAGGGCTCCCTGAGGTGTTTTTTCACATTTTTTTAATGTCAATTTTTCACTTTTTCCATTATAATTATGTGAAATGGGATCTGATTACTAGAAAAAATGTGACCTAAAGGATTTGAAGAAGTTTTTCATGAAAACCGCTCCAAAAGCCCTGGGATCGATTCCCACCAAGGAATCTGTGTGGAGTTTGTATATTCTTCTCGTACTTGCTGCACAATATGTGTGCGCTAAATAAAAACTGATCATGATAAATACTAAGCACTGGAGAGAGATCAACAACAAACAACCGGCTCCTGTCATTTTATAACACTGGTCTAGATTTATCAACGAATGATATTCTTGTGATCAAATGATAAATAATTCTCAGCCAATCAGCTTCTGTCATTTCTCAAACACATTTATCATTTGTAAAAAGTGATAAGACTATCACTCATTGATAAATCGAACCCAAGCCTGTAACATGTCGGTTAGGAGCAGATTGGCAGATACATTCTCTCCTCACTATCACTCTCTAAAGGCCCCCATACACTAGCCGATTTTGGTCAGATTTCAGCCAGATCAGTCGGATCTGGCCTAAATCGGACCAAAATCGGATAGTTTTGATGTCCCCTCAGATCCGATGCGCGGTCCCGTGCGCATCGGATCTGCGTCGGGTGGTCGGACCTGCTGCACGTCCGACCACCCGACTTGGGACCTAGAGGGGCGGCGCGGCGGTAGAGGGAGCAGGGGGGGGCTGGGGACGCTGCGGGGGACACAGGCGGCATAGAGCCGGGCAGGGGGAGCCGGCGGGAGCTGTCAGTACGGAAGGAAAAAAAAAAAAAGCCCATACAATGAATGGGCAGCCTGTGATTGGCTGAGCGCTCTCTCAGCGCCAGTCAGCAATTGGCTGAGAGAGCGCTCAGCAGCCAAGCACAGGCTGCCCATTCATTGTATGGGCTTTTTTTTTTCTTCGGTACAGACAGCTCCCGGCTCCCCCTGCCCGGCTCAGCTGTAAGTAATTGCCGCAGCGTCCGTCCCCCCAGCCGCCTCAATGTCCCCCTGCCCCCTGCTCCCTTCACATTGCAGCTCCCCTGGAGTTGCAAATGATACATCGCATGCGATGTATCATTTGTAAAACTTGGCACATCAAGTGCCAAATCGTGTGTCCCCCTCCCGGGGAGCTGCAGGGGGGAATCAGGTCCGACTTGTCCTCAGGACAAGTCGGACTAATGTATGGGGGCCTTAAGGCTTTGTACATCTCTTTCAAAATGTGTATCCTAAACACAGATAAAACAACTGAAAGGAATGAACCTAGATTGCTAGACTGCACTGAACAACTTGATGTGGTACATTTGTACATCTGTGTGCGAGTCTGAATGTGTATACAAAGTGCTGCGATACAATGGGTGCAGCTTTTCTATTGCCAGTTTATGTTGTGCGCCATCTGCGACGTTAATGTACTAATTCCTGTGCAGTTGGAGCCTTGCTCAGTGTCTATTACACGCGAGTGGTGTTTGCTGTGCCTGGAATGCAAATAAAATACACAGCCAGTATTCAGTGCTCTGAATTGACCGCTTTTTTCCACGAATCGGGCTGTTTTCACTCCTGGCGGTGAATTTTTTTCACTGAAAATATGATTCACCCTATATTCAACGATTGCTGTTCGCCGAAAGCAAACAGCGAATGGCGGCCAGTTCTCCGTTTCATGCTCGCTGCAATTCGCTGGCGTATTTCAATGGGGTTTTCACTGTGATTCGCCGAGAGTGTATTCAATGCTGAGATGGCGAACTGCTTTCACCATGATTTTCGCCGAGATTCACCGTTTTGCATTCGACATCTTTTTAAGGTGAACTGGAAAGTGTTCTTTTAAAATAAAGGTTTTCTCTCTTTTTTTGGTGTAAAAAAATCATTCATTTGGATTCATGTACTTGCAGCACATGAATATATATTTAATTTTTCTTTTTTTTTTCACATGACGTCATCACGGGGACGTCATGGGGACAGTAATATTCACTGCGCTGGGTCCCGCTCATTACATATGCAGGAGCAGGACCAGCGCAGCGCTCCCTGCACCTCCCCGGCTGCCCAGTCTCCCAGTCTGCCTGTGTCCCCGCCAGTCCTCCTTCTCCCTTCTGCTGCTGGGTGCGGCGCAGGCAGGGAGGCTTCCATCTCCCTGCCTTCCATCGCCCCCCCCCCCCCCCGGCTTCTTGCGGCATTCGCCGGGGGGAAAACAAATTTGCCATCTGACGCGAGCCCCTGACGCGTTGAATAGGGGGAGAGGGAGGGAGGGCTGGCTGCGAATCCTCCAGCCCTCCTAATGCCGGCGAATGTGCAGTGAATCCTAAACACGATTCACTGCACATGGTGAAAATTATCATTGAATACTACCCACAGAAAACAATCGCTGTACTAAACTGTTCAGTGACTCAGTCGCACCAGGACTCAGTGACTCAGTCGCACCAGGCATCTCATGTCATATGGCATACTGGAGCTACAGTAAAAAATGAAAAGAGGTGATATTGCCCATAGCAACCAATCAGATTGTGTCTATCATTTCAGAATGTGATTGGTTGCTATGAGTAATCTCACCCCTTTTCATTTTTAGAAGCTTTAGTAATCTCACCCCTTTTCATTTTTAGAAGCTTTAGTAAGCTCTCACCTAAGTGTATGACAGCAAATCTGTATATCCACCAAAAACATAGGGGTCGAATCAGTCCAATTCGTTTGGGTCCGAATTCGGCCCCCGTCCCCAATGTGTGGGGTTTGCGCATGCGCAATACTGGGCATGTGCAAACCCTGGGAGTAAACGGCTTCAGCAACTCTTACACTCTCCAGCCGTTCGCTCTGGGAAGGGGCCGTTTTCCTGAGGCACAGTGATGCCTACTTGGGGCAGGGGGCTGACATCACATGATGTGATGAGTCAAAAGTGGGCTTGGCCATGTGTCATGAGGGGGCATGGTCATATGAAACTAGACGAGTGGTTACATGACAATAGGGGCATGGACACATTATGCCACACACCGTAATGAATCTTACATATTATACCACACGCTGTAATGCTCATTACACATTATGTCCCACAACGTAATGCCCACTTTACATTATGCCCCACACTGTAATGCCCATTACACATGACACCACACACCGTGATGCCCATTATATATAATGCCACATAAGTGCCAATTACCCACATGCTCATTGCTAGGAGTTTCTTTCTCAATGCCAGGGGCTTCCTGCTCGATGCCAAGGGGGTTTCATGCTTGTTGCCATGGGGGATTGCATGCTTGTTGCTATGGGGGATTACATGCTCTTTGCCAAGGATGGTTCATGCTCATTGCCATGGGGGAGTGAGGCTCACTGTGACAGCTGTGAGCTGGGCAGAATGAAAGTGATGTTACAGCTGGGAAGAGAGCGATGGGCTGCCCGGCTGTCTTCTGAGCAGGTCCACAGCTATTTGAAATATCGCGCCAGGTCGCCAGCCAATAGGAGTTCGCGGTCCAGCAGCCAATCAGGAGCGGCTCCTATTGGCTGGTACCATGCTGTACCCCCTTACCTGTACCACTGATCATCACGCCAATCTATCCTCAACACCACTACCTGTCTCATCTTCCTCTCAAAACATACAAGTCCTCTTTTCTCTCCTTGAAAGCTCTGCACTGGTTCCCCTTCACCTTCAGACTCCCGTCTGACCACTTCGCTCCACAACTGAACATCACCTCTGCTGCCTGCTGATAACTTTCTCCCACTTCTACCTCCAAGCGTTTGCACATACTGCTCCCTATCTCTGGAATTCTCTACCTCTCCCTAATAGACTCTCCATCTCACAACAAATATTCAAACGGGATCTAAAGACCGGCACTTCTTCATCATACCCAGCCATCTCTCATCCTAACCCACTGTACCATGCCCACTGTCTACCCCATCTGTGTCACCCCTGTCTGTCGAAACCTTCTCTTTAGAATGTAAGCTGTCAGAAGGGCCCTCCTCCCTCATTGGTAAGTCACTGTTTTATTTTGATAATTTGTTTATGTACTCTGTGGACGCTACAGGACCCTTCTTGCGCCATATCAAAAAAGTATAAGAAGAAGAATTACCAATCTCTTTTGTTGACAAAATGATGGGAAAATAAATGACTATGAACTTCAAATCAGAAGAATATAATTTCTGAATTGAGTTCATCGAATGGGTGCAAAGTGGGCCTCAAATTTCATACAGCAAATTTCAGCCATCAAATGGTATAATATTCAACTACATTTCTGACCAGTTTGAAACCTTTGAGAACATTTTAATATATTTACTCTTTCCCAATAATTATTAAACTGCAAATGATATTTTTCGATCTCTAAACTAGGTGGAACAGAGTAGAAAAAGATCATTTGTTACCGGATTCGAGAGGGTTCTCAACAATGATTTAATCATTGTCAAAAGAACAATTACTTGGTAAGTGCTTACATTTTCCCGGGCTTGTTATGTCAAGCTGGCCCTTTAGAGGTTATTAAACAAGGTAATGAAATCATTCAGAAACCCAGCAGGGTTTTACATTAGTTATTCGGAGAAAAAAGCCATTATAAACAGTAAGCACCGAGAACATTGAGTGCTCTCTGCAGTGACTGAGGGGTTTCAGCACTGTCTGAAGATGCAGCATTGGATCACAATCGCAACCATCAATTGCCCATCCTCATAGCTTACCCAGACTGGCCATCTGAACTCCTATGCCTGGACCAGGAACCTGACAACATACCTAAAATACGGGGGTGACATTCCCCTATTCCAGGGGTAGCCAACTCCAGTCCTCAAGAGCTACCAACAATTCAGGATTTCCAGGTCTCCTCGCAGAATCACAATTGAAATAATTAGCTCCACCTGTGGGTCTGTTAAAATGTGTCAGTGAGTAATTAGTGCACCTCTGCAGCAGTTAGGTTGAATGGAAAATGTGCACTGTTGGTAGCTCTCGAGGACTGGAGTTGGCTACCACTGGCCTATTCTGTAGAATGATCCCGGCACTGCCCCGGCACGAGATGCGCTGACAGTTCAGCAGCACCCTGGTAAAATTAGGGGGATGTGGACAATGGGAGGAGGTATTGTGACATCCCAGAAATGTGTAAATATTATATATATTACATATAAGCAGGGCTATTTTTAAACAGGCTCCAGCAGGAACTGAGGCCCTTATTCTAGTTCACTCTTTCTGACAAAATATTTCTTAGATGGACAAAACCATGTGCACTGCAGGTGAGGCAGGTGTTACTTGTGCAGAGATAATTAGATTTGGGTGGGGTTTTACACCTGCCTCACCTGCAGTGCACATGGTTTTGTCCATCTAAGAAATATTTTGTCAGAAAGAGTGAACTAGAATAAGGGCCTCAGTTCCTGCTGGAGCCTGCAGAAAAATAGCCCTGCATATAAGTATGTAAAATAATTTGATGAAGATCCCTCACAGAGGGAACATATAGGGATTCAATTCCCTCATTGAGGGAGAGTTTAGTAATATATAAGAAACCCCTTCTGGAGGGGAGGTGGGTTAATCCCAAACTGTCTTGATGGATAAACATCACCACCACTAGGCTGCGGACTGTACCAATCTCCTAAAGGGAGAGGGGAGGCTGATAAGTGACAGTTAATTTGAAGGGGGCTCACATGCAGAGTGAGAGCCCCACAAGCCCAGGGGTTAAAAAGCAGAGCTGCATGTGACAGTTTGAGCAGTTGCTGAGGAGAGAGACAGAGCAGGGGTGTGTGCTGTGACGAGAGCTTCAGAGGCACTAAATGTGGCAAGAATTACCAAAAGGCGACTCCCGTTGACGCAGCATGGTTGCCCGGTGTTCCTCCCCATCAGGAAGCAGCGCCGTCCTGCTGGTCAAAAATCCTTCAATATGCTTCAATATTGGGCTGCGTCAGAGTCCCGGCCTAGCTGAAGGCCAGTGATGCAGCGCCCCTCTATTCCACAAAAAGAGTGAGTGATATTGAAATTTTGTTATTTATTTGAATAATTTATTAGTTGTGCAAAACTGACTGTTAAATATAACATTTACATATTGTCAAATTGGATTGTTGTAATATAATAAACCCTGTTAACCTTTATCTTATGTGGGGTACACACCAGAAAGACCATGATCTTCCACGACCGATAAACGACCATGGAAGAAATTTCCTTGGACTGCCTGGGAGCTCCACGGCAGTCCCCAGCTAACGATTTGCTAAATCCTACTAACAAGTAGCCAAAGGACTTTGTTGATTCAACTATTTATCAAAGGAGATATTAAGTGCCAACAAGTAGCTTTGAAGTGTTCATAAATTGCTAAAATAGAGCAAATTTAGTTTTTTATGTAATTTTTATGTCAGATTTATATATTTTAGTGTATTAAATATTGTTGTAATACAAATACTGAACAATTTCACAGCGCCCTCTGGAACTTCTTTTCTTTTCATACCTAATTTCGGATTCTGTCTAACAGAGAATCCTTTAGAGTTGCTGCTTCTACATCTTTGAGCGCAGGTTTGGGAACCTACAGTATATATCTCATATATTTAGCCAGATCTGTCACTCATCCCCATTATATATAATGTTCCCGCCCAGCAGGATACACAAACCCGCCCCCCAGAGAAAAGTGTTCAATGTGTATAATGTTCTACACACCCCAACCCCTTGACATCACCTCCCCCCGCCCAGCCAGGGCTACAGTACATGCCCACCATCCACCATTACTCCACAGTCACCATCCACCATTACTCCCCCCCCCTGGACACCCATGACCCCCCCTCCCGCGATTCACGGCACCACGGCACCCCCCCTCCCCCGATTCGCAGGACCCCCGCAACCCCCCTCCTGTGATTCACGGGACCCCCGCGAGCCCCTCTCCCGCAATTCGCGGGACCCCCGTGACCCCCCCTCCCCCGATTTGCGGGACCCCTGCGACCCCCCCTCCCGCGATTCGCGGGACTCCCGCGATTCGCGGGACCCCCGCGACCCCCCCTCCCCCCATTCACGGGACCCCCGCGACCCCCCTCCCCCCATTCGCGGGACCTCCGCGACCCCCTCTCCTGCGATTCCCGGACCCCCGCGACCCCCCCTCCCGTGATTCGCCGCACCCCCGTGACCCCCTCCCGCGATTCGTGGTCCCTCCCGCGACCCCCCTCCAGCGATTCACGGCGCCCCCCCTCCCGTGATTTGCGGACCCAAGCACCCCCCCGGACCCCCTCCCCCGATTTGCGGCCGCACGCGACCCCTCCTCCCGCGATTCGTGGCACCCGCGCGATTTGTGGCACCACCGCGCCCCCCTCCTGCAATTCACCGTGCCCCCCTCCTGCGATTCACCGTGCCCCCCTCCCGTGATTCGCTGCGCCCCCCCCTCCCGCGATTTGCAAACCCCCGCCCCCTCCCGCGATTCACGCCCTCCCTCCTGCGATTTGTGATTCTAGCCCCCCCACGCCCCCCCTCCCGCGATTCGCGCCCCCCCAAACCCGGAAGTCCTGCCACCGAGTTCTGATTGACCCACTGCCTATTCAGTCATATATATTGGATGACCATCAATAGCTACAACAATCGATGGTTATCAAAGTAATATGTTACTACTATCGATGGCGTGGTGCAAAATCCCACCAATGCCCATCCCTACTCTGTAACAGCCAAAAACCTTTACTACCCCTCATGCCCACACACCTCTATCACTATACATTGGTGGCATCAGTGGGCATGCATGGGAGAGCATTGGGAGTGCAAACATACCAGGTTGTTGTTCTGGGAGATGAGCCAAGAAGGTGAGTCCAACTGCTGCGCCAGCGCTGTTTGCAATGTGGAAAAACATGGCGCCGGGGGGAGTGTTTAGGAAATGTCACTCAAATAGGCTGGGTCGCACGACGGTCACCCTGACAAACGGCAGCAAAAACACTCACAACCGGCATGTGACGGACAGTTGGTCGGACTGGTATTGACGGATCCTCCCTGAAGCATGTAGGACCCACGACTTGACCAAACGAGCGGCAGTTATGTGCATCGGATCAGAATCGGATCAACAAAATGACAAAACAGCCAAAAAGTAAATACAATCTACATACAATCGGTCGGTATTTTATCTAAATTGACGGGATTGAGGGAAAATCCTCCTGGTGTGTACCCAGCATTAGCCTTTGCAAAATGACCTGAAAAGAAAGATCTGAGCTAATACTTAATAGAGTGCTACAGAATGACCAATGGGAGGAGGCGTGGTCAATGATAGGAGGCGTGGTCAATGGGAGTAGGCGTGGTCATGCTACCTCCTTTAATAAAAAACAGATAAATGAATTAGTTTGTGTGACCGCATGATCCAGCGGGCAAGGGGAAGTGTGGGAGAGCTGAAATAGATGCTGCGCGCATGTGCCAATAACAGTGCAGGGAGGGGATCCGTGAGCTACACAGCTGCTCAGGCAGAGCATGGCCCCGCCCCTCCTATAGAAGCCACTCCCACCCCTTTTTAGGATGCTCTGCAGTCCCTATTTCTCCAATGGGTAAAGTTGTGAGGCATGGAAATTAGCATATACTATATGACTGGCAGGTACAAAGTAAATAATATCGTTATTAATTTGCTAGGAGAGCAATATTTTTACCAACTATTCACAAGGCGGGGTTTGGTTGATTCGCACGCGTTCGAGTTCGCATCGGAGGGAATCAACCAGAATTACCCCTATTGTGTACACTTTTTTCTATAAACGAGTTACTTTTTAATAGTTCTTGAGCTTATGCTTCTAAAATGAAGGATTTTATTTTTACCGTACGCAGTGTCAAAAAGTTTTCTACAAAAAGAAATTCCAATGAAGGCCGAATGTCTATATTTCCACAAGGTCATGCCCCAGCACTCTGGCACTAATGCTAGAAGAGGTCAGTAACGAGAGGTGTGGTTTACACACCATGAATAAGCTTAATCAGGAAGGATATTCAGTAGTGTTTAGGCTTATAAATTATCCATGAGAACAAGGGTGTTTGGTCTTATCGGTATGGCAAGAGCTAATTGAAAAAGGACAGCTCTGAAGAGTAAAGTGCACAGGAGACTTCTCCAGCTTCCCCCGCCATCATATTCTTCTAACACATTTCTCAGAATGTAATTACATTTTATTAGCAGTTAATATTGCAGCTTGAAAGTAAAATGTAATTGAATGAAAATAACTTTGGGCAAATGTGTCAAAAAGGATTTGGATTTTCTTTTGGTTGCAGGAATAACCTTTAGCTTTTAATTAATTTTTTTCTTTTTTAATCGGTACCCAATAAACATGACCTTACCATTTGTGTGGCATGACTATCATTTTACAGATGTTTTGAGATGTTATGTAGTCATGATAGAAGGGATTTGGCAAATACTGTAGTAAAGGCGCCCCTGCTCCGCTCTGCCCCCACCCGTACCTCTCCTGCTCCCTCTCTATTTGCTGATCCACCTCCCCCCTCTAACTGTGCACCCTCTCTCTGCTGCTTTCTCCTCAGCCAAACACACACACACACTGATCACATTGCCAAACATGCCTCGTTCCCGGCAGGTCTCCCTAGCAGCTCCAAATGCAAATGCATATTATGGGTGAGACAAAGCTCAGGGAATTCTTATATAGCTATTCACAAGTATCTCTATCACTAGCCCCCAGGTACGCTGCCTTGGCGTTATTCTTGATTTATCACTGTCCTTTAAACCACACATTCACCACCTCAAAAATATTTCCAGAATCAGACCCTTTCTCACCCAGGATGCTACAAAGGCCCTCATCCACTCACTAGTCATCTCCAGATTGGACTAGCGTAATCTCCTCCTTCCTGACCATTACCTCTCTCCACTGCAATCTGTTCTGAATGCTGCTGACTGGGTCATCTTCCTCTCCAAACATACTATGCCTACCTCTTCTCTCTTACAAGCCCTGCACTGACTCCCCTATCCCTTCAGAATCCAATTCAAGCTCCTCACACTCACTTACACATCCCTCACCCATTCCTCTCCCACCTACATATCTGACCTTATCTCTCTATACACTCCCACCCACTCTCTTCACTCTACATTTTCACACCGCCTCTCCTGCTAACTTATTACTTCCTCCCATTCCTGCCTCCAAGATTTTGCCCAGTGTGCTCCATATCTCTGGAATTTTCTACCCCCCATCAGACTCTCCACCACCCTACAAAACTTTAAACGGGCTCTCAAGACCCACTTTTTTCTCACACCCAGGCACCTCTCATCCTAACCTTCTGTTTATGCTAAATTCTACCTCTTCTGTGTCACCTCTGTCTGTCTGCCCCTCTCTCTCCTCATGTGCTTCACTGACTATTGGTAAATACTGCCTTACTGGCTATTGGTAAATACTTCCTTACTGACTATTGGTAAACACTGCCTTACTGGCTATTGGTAAATACTTCCTTACTGACTATTGGTAAACACTGCCTTACTGACTATTGGTAAACACTGCCTTACTGACTATTGGTAAATACTGCCTTACTGGCTATTGGTAAACACTGCCTTACTGACTATTGGTAAACACTGCCTTATTGACTATTGGTAAACACTGCCTTACTGACTATTGGTAAATACTGCCTTACTGGCTATTGGTAAACACTGCCTTACTGACTATTGGTAAACACTGCCTTACTGACTATTGGTAAATACTGCCTTACTGGCTATTGGTAAACACTGCCTTACTGACTATTGGTTAATACTTCCTTACTGACTATTGGTAAACACTGCCTTACTGACTATTGGTAAACACTGCCTTATTGACTATTGGTAAACACTGCCTTACTATTGGTAAATACTGCCTTACTGACTATTGGTAATTGGTAACTGACTATTGGTACTTGGTAATATTACTAATTCGTATTAGCGGCCTTATATATGGCCGCTAATACGAATTAATACGACATCAGAGGGTTACAAAGCAGTCGTATCTGACTGCTTTGTAAATTCCCCTCCGGAATACGACTTTGCATATGGCTGAAACAGCCGTATGCAGTCGTATTCATTCATAAGTAAGAATACGAATAGAATTTTTTGTATTAGTATTCTTAGTAAACTTCCCCCAGAATGTGCAGGTGAAACTGTCAACATGACTTTGGGTCGACAGGTCGACATGGGTTTTTTCACTGTTTTTTGACCCAACATGTGGCGACAGGCGGTATTTCATGCCCTACCATCCACTAAGGCGTGGTAGGAGAATAAAGTAGTGTGCCGAGCGCAGCGAGGCACCGTGCTCGAAGCATTGCGAGCGAAGTGAGCTATGCAAGGGGCTGCGGTTCATCTCCAACTGTGTCCATGTCGACTGTGTCGACATTTGGGTCAAAAAACTGTGAAAAAAACCATGTCGACCTCGCAACCTGTTGACCCAAAGTCATGTTGACAGTTTCACCTGCACATTCTATATGTCGGTATTTTGACCATGTCGGTATTTTAAATGTCGGGGTTTTGTCCTTGTCGGGATTTTGTCCTTGTCGGTATTATGACCCATTCAGGATTTTGACCCTGTCGGGATTTTGACTGTCGGGATTTCATACCGAATCCGGTAGAGTACCTCAAGACCTAGAGCAAGACAATTACCATTCTTTATTTTCAAACAATACAGCGGACAATCATAATGTAACTCTGGGCCTTATTCTGGTTATTGCGGTCCGTTCCGAATTCTTTCGGAAATGACCGAACGCCACGTCGTGCGGACATTTTAAGAACACATTCCCACAGGTCGTCCGCATCCCTTCGGACGGACTATCAAAGAAAAGGGAGTGTCTTCGGACTACATCCAAAAGTGCGTGTGCGGTGGGAACACAAAGATTCTGCACGGTCTTACCACGTCCGAACGGACAGGAAGCTGGCCGTACGCACCGATTCGGTGTTTTTCCGCAAACCTCACTACTCTATTCGGAACTCATGCATCTGCAACAAGACACACTTATGGAATTAGCCAATCTCATAAAAATTGATTATTTTTAAATGTAATCAATTAATTCATAATTGATACTTAACCACATTACTAGCACTTTAGATTAACCCTTACATCATGTTAAGTGGTATTAATTCATTGTTGCCCCTTTACCTGTCTTAGTGGTTCCAATTGAACCTGTGAAAAGAGTGTAATTAATCACTAATGAGTAGAGGAGTGGATTGAATTGTGGTCAGCTGAGAGTGCTTCACGTGCGGGCATACTAATTGGGCGAACCGAATGCCTAGCGCATGAACCAGTGCTCTCCGCAAACTGAAACTTGCTTATGGACACCGCATATTTCAGGCGTGTTGCTTCGCTTGCAGTCGGTGTCCTGTCCGAATGCACGCCTACCACAGTTCGTGCACTCCCACGTGTACGCCCAGATTTATGCCCAGTTTTGCCCACTTTGAAACCGCGCCCTTGTGTTCGGCTGCATGACGCCAATATTACGTCCATATTTCCCGAGACAATTCGGTTCACATTTTTGGACGGTATTGGTGAGAACGAGTGTGGAGACAGATACGTTGCACATGCGCATTGCGTTGCCTACGCATGCGCAGACGGCTAAAATGCGCCCTCCGAAAGAATTCGGAAAGGACCGCACCAAGCAGAATAAGGCCCTCTGTTGCCTGATATCCTTCTCTCATCTACAGTTTTTTATTATTTATTACTTTGATACACTTTGATACATTTCTCGCTAGATTAAGCAATGTTGGATTAGTACCACACCTGGATGGAGATGAACCTCCTTGTGGTGGACACTGAGAGACAGGTTGTCATTAGACTGCACACACTATACAACATACACGCTGCTGTGGTGACATATTGTTTGTCCCCAAGTGAAAAATGGTAATTAATGAGACAGATAATTAGCTTTGTCACCTCAATGCTTGTAGCAATGTTTAATAATCTTCCACCTATTATACGATTACATTTTACGTTTGCTTAACCACTTTTTCTCTTGATCCTTTTCCACCCTGAATCAGTGTTAATTTCTTCGCCAAAGGTTTTTTTGTGTAATTAAAATGTAACGATAACGAAAATAGGAATTTCTTAAGAAAAATGTTGATTAAATATTAGTCCATGTCGGAAAACTGACTAGACGAAAATGCTGTATCATAGTCATCTGGATACCACCAGGTGGTATTTTTCCATTGATTGATTTATTGGGTTCTTTAATTAATAATACTATATTTTATACAGTTTATCCATTCTCTCTGGCCCTAGATTGACTTAGAGTGTGTACACACGGTTCGATGTTCTGTGCGATCCGATGTACGATTCGATGTTTTGTCCAATTTGTACTTTTCCCTTTTTTTTTTTTTTTTCTCTACTCCTTAAGATATGCCTTAAGATATGCTTAAGATTTTGACTTTTTACCATACAATTTGCTATGTGATTTTCTATTTGATTTACTATGCGATTTCCTATGTGCCTTAAGATTTGCTTAAGATTTTGACTAAGCGATTTTGACTTAACAACAGGATGACTGACAGGGCCCTGGAAATCGTATAGCACATCGCATCTTAAGCATATCGCAAGGCACATACGATGCATGCGATATGCTTGCGATTTGTACTAGATAGAGTATGCTGCCCACTCTATCTCCCCTCCGATCTCTCCTTAAACGGGAGCGCGCATCGGGCTAGGAAGCCCTTACAATGCATACAATCAGTATGCGATATGTATGCGATATGGCTTCCGATGTTGACGATATCGTCAACATCGGAAGCCATATCGAACCGTGTGTACACACTATTACTTGCACTGCGGCTGCAGTTTATGTAGCTAGCTATTTAGTATAATATGCTTCCTTACAGTATCATTAAGCTATGATTAAGTCATTGACTAAAATTAGACCAAAATATTAGTCAAGATCCACTGACTAAATCTTGACTTAGACGAAAATAAATTTCTTTACTAAGATGTGACATTTAATTTAGTCAAATTCTAAGAAAGTGACTCCCACTTCTGTCCACAACACTGCACTAAAGCCCCATACACACTAGTAGTACCCCTCAGAGGGAGGCAATGAAGTCATCTGCCGCCGGGCTCCTGCTCCCAAGGGGTCACCTCTCCTCCCCTGTGAGTTTGAATCAGTTAATTGAAAGCCATTGATATGGCTTCTGTGGCTGTCTCCTCCTCCTCCTAGCAGGACCATATATGTCACACACTCTTTATTCTAAACATAATATCCATAACATGCATACATATATTTGGAAGCGGTCATCTATTAGAATGAACTTAGGTCTACAGTCATTAGGTCGACCCCACTAGGTCGACTGGCAGGAAGGTCGACCTGACTTAAGGTCGACATGGGCCAAGGTCGACATGACTTAAGGTCGAATTTGCATAAAGGTCGACATGAGGAAGGTCGACTGGTCATAAGGTCGACATGGGGTTTTTCACTGTTTTTTGAGCCGACATGTGCCGACAGGCGGTATTTCATGCCCTACCATCCACTAGGGCGCGGAGGAGGTTATTAAAGCTGTGGCGAGCGAAGCGAGCCACCGTGCCCGATGCATCGCGAGCGAAGCGAGCGATGCGAGGGTCCGATTCTCATTGCCCACTGTGTCCATGTCGACTGTGTCGACATTCGGATCAAAAAAACAGTGAAAAACCCATGTCGACCTTATGACCAGTCGACCTTCCTCATGTCGACCTTTATGCAAATTCGACCTTAAGTCATGTCGACCTTGGCCCATGTCGACCTTAAGTCAGGTCGACCTTCCTGCCAGTCGACCTAGTGGGGTCGACCTAATGACTGTAGACCTAAGTTCATTCTGACAGATGTACCGATTCCATATATTTATATAAGATGGTGTGTGTGTTGGGGAGGGGGGCACTAATATTTATCTTGCCTCCGGGCAACTGGGACGAACTTACGCCATTGGTACCCCTTTCACATCTCACCTTGGACCGGGGTTATTGCCAGGTTGGTGATGCATGGACCCGGATTGAGGTGCAGTGTAAAAACACCACAGTTATTTACCCAGTTGATCAACCCGTGTTATAAGATGGTTTAAACCCAGGTCGTTGTTTGTGTAAGGAGTGACCCGGGTTTTGTGTGAAAGCGCTGGTTCCTGGGTCGTACCTAAAATTGCTATCCCGAATCCAACCAGGCGTAGCAATGTGAAAGGGGTATAGCCGACCCTGTCCCCAGCTGATATACAGTAGTAAACAATATTGGCCGTGGGAGGCCCAGATTGTGTGTACACACTGAACGATATCAGTAAAGATATCGTTCAGTGATCCGCTGAATATGCTATATCGCCAAATTGACCTGTATGCTCGGCAGACTGGAGGGGTCTATAACAGTATTGAGTCTACACACTAGACAATATATATATCGCTCAGAAGCCACTTTCTAAACAATATCTTTTACAATATCCTCCAGTGCAGGCATGTCCAAACTGTGGCCCTCCAGCTGTTCTGAAACTACACATCCCAGAATGCCTTGCCATAGTTTTAGCAATCCCTAATAGCAAAACTGTGGCAAGGCATGATGGGGCGTGTAGTTTCACAACAGCTGGAGGGCCAGAGTTTGGACATGCCTGCACTAGTGTGTTTGGGGCGTAAGATTGCCCATATTATACTGAATAATAGCTTTTCCAATGCTTACCCCAGAATTTATGCTCCAGGATCTTTCTGTGGCCTTTACCGTCTTGCAGAACTACAAGTCCCAGCATGATAGCACCTCATGTATATTGGGTGTGCATTCTAAGATTCCCCCCCCCCCATAACCTAAAATTGTGTACACCTGTACACCTGAAGGTTGGGACTCCTTTAACTTAGAGTAGCACCCCGCCCACCTGATCTGAATATTATTTCACCAGCTTGGTCCCTGGTAGCCACAGACTGCAAACTGTAGGCACAATGAAGGTAAGACCTAAAAATTGACACTTATTGCTAGTCTTGGGGATGGATTTGGGGCGCGGCTCCCCTCGGGTTGGTGTAACCGAGTTGCTTTCGGGGTGGCACACCCTAACATTTATTTAGCACTATTTAATTTTCACTAATATTATACTTTCTCTAGCACTACACATTTTAACCTCTAGCTTCTGCTACTTTCTTATTAACACACTTCTAGCTTAGTTTTTTTACTTGTGTGCTGCCCTAGGGTGACTTGCTTATGCTGGCCTTTTTGGGGCCCCAGATCCAAACTTAGTATTAGGGACCCACCAGAAATGAGGTTACCGTGAACCTGGTTGGTGGGCAAATATTTCTTGGCCAATTGATATACCAAGAACCTCTGTTATTGATTGATTGATTGATTGATTAATAATATGGAGTGTGCATCTGCATCACATGTTTTTCTTTGCAGAACTACAAGTCGCAGCATGATAGCACCTCATGTATATTGGGTGTGCATTCTAAGATTCCCCCCCCCCCATAAGCCTTTACCGTCTCCTCTGCTCCATTCTCTCGCTCTCTGGTCTCCTGATGGTAATCTCTCTGAGACACATTTGCCACCAGAGTATTCATGTCATTTTTACAGCTTGGACACCGTAACTGACAGTCCTTTATCTAACTAGACTGTCAAGACTTACGCCCAGTATAAAAGCTTCCGCTAGATTTATTTATCTCCCCAGCTGCCCATCTTCAGATACCAATCCCTTACACGGGCTCCCTCTGGCTCTAGTGTCCTTCACTTGTAAAGTCGTCCATAATTTCAGCCCTTTCTAAAGCGGCAGTCTTTCCAAAAAGTGGTCTCCACCAGCGCTCATCCCCAGGGCCGGCTCTACCATTAGGCAGCTTTAGGCAGCTGCCTAGGGCACCAGGATCTGGGGGGGGGGGTGCCACCAAGACTGCAAATAAAAAAATCAAGGGTGTCTATGAGGATCCTTGTTGTACTTAATGCAGGTGGCGGCTGTGGAACTTCTAAGACCTCACCTCCATACGTTCCCTTGAGACATTCTTCCCCACTCTGCTGCCACCTCCTCCTTGTACTCTGTGTGGGTGGCAAAGGGGAGGGTGCAGAGGGCCTCCAGGGAAAGCAGGGGACTTGCCCTCCTTCCCGGGGGCTGGGAGGACCACAGTATTTTTTTTTTTTGGGGGGGGGGGGAGGTTGAAGTTTTGCCTAGGGTGCTGAGAAACCTTACACCGGCCCTGCTCATCCCCAGGCCATCTCTCATGCGTTCTCTTATTCCTTCATAGTCTTCCGGATTCCTTGCTCTGTTATTCCGATGACCCATCTTCTCAAGTTCCAAGCACCCACTGTAAACTCATATTATCCAGGTGAGTCCTAATACTCCACACAGGGAAAAAAAAGGGGTGCGGTCATTGGGTTAACACTATGAAGGTTGACATACATTAGGTCGGCCACTAACGGTCGACACAAATTAGGTCTACACATGAAATAGGTCAACATGGCTAAGGTCGACAGGGTTGGAAGGTCAATGCAAGCAATAGGTCAGCAATGGCTTAGGGGACCCCCAGTCCCGTCTGAGCACCCCCAGGGTGTGTGAGAGCTGAAATGCCGGCGCCCAAAGGATTTTTCCAGTTTGTGCAGTCTGTGCGTAGCCCGGGACTTACTTGGTGGCTGCGATGGAAACAGGCTGATCGTGGGCAGAGCTAACATCATATGCTGGCAATACCAGAAAACGGCCAGTTACCACCCACAAATGCCATCTTCCTATAACTCAACTTGCTTATGGCCAGCAATCCTAAACTGATCAGGGTGTGATGAGCGGATGAGATAAACACAAGAATTGGGTAATAAAACAGTTAACAGTTCTGGGGCATGAACCAGTTAGGTCAGAGGGAGTGTTTATGGTGGAGTTGGCATTTTGGGTAAGATAGGAATAGGATCTGCCTCTTTTTCACTGGAGTCCCCACCCTCCCTCCCTAAGCCACCATTTTTTCCCACCCATTTTTCTTTTTCTTTGCTAGTTGGGGCTTGTCAACCAGGGGCGTAACTATAGCACCGCAGCCCCCGCGACCGCGGGGGGGCGTTGTGCATGTGCGGGCGCCGCAGTGCTATAGTTACACCCCGCCGCCCCGCCGCCATCCCCCACAGTCTTTACCTGTCAGTCTTCAGTACGCGCTGGTCCCGGCTCCCTTCTTCTGCTATGAGGACCACAACAAAATGTCCGCCCCCATGTAGCAGAAAGTTCTCTGAAACTGTCTGCTGCATGGGGGCAGACATTTTGTGGTGGTCCTCATAGCAGAAGAAGGGAGCCGGGACCAGCGAGTACTGAGCGTAGGTAAGACTGCGGGGGATGGGGGGGATTGCATGGGCGACGAGGCGGGGGTTGGTGCGGCAGGGCGGGCGAGGGTTGGTGCGGCGGGCGAGGTTTGGTGTGGCGGGGCGGGTGGGGGTTGGTGCGACGGGGTGCGTGGGTGGGCGCCCTCCCTTTAATGGCGGGGGGGGGGTGCCCAAAAGCTAGTTACACCACTGTTGTCAACCTATATGTGTCGGGAGAGAACAGCAGTACAGTGGCTGTTGTGCTGCAGTTTGGAGGTTTGCTCTTTGCCCAGCACATTGTATAGTTGAGCCGACCTTACCAGGGGTCATAGGGCTCTGGCTGTCTGGACGGTCCTATTATGGTGTATTGGACCATAGCCAATGAGAGGAAGAAAGTCATGTCAGGTGTGGTATGGCGGTCCCATAATCGGGATACATGACAGTCAGCATCCCGTCATCGGAATCCCAACTGCCAGTGCTCCGACAGGGAGGGCGAGCACAAAGAAGCCCCTTGTGGGCTCAGTGGACCCTCACAAGGGAGAATTGCCCCTGTCAGTCGAGATTTCGGTGTCGGAGTACTGACGGTCGGAATCCAAACTGTTGGGCAGTCATCCGGCACCTGTCGGGGCCATGTTCATCAGCAATACGATGTACTGTCAGTGATGATCTGACCATTCTTTCTTATTGCCACCATATGACCGATTTTATAGGCATCTCAGTGATCTGTATCATTATATCTAGATAATGAATGAATATTTATTATTAGCAGTTAAGGTTATGTGTGATGATGTCACTCCATTTAATATCTACAGATAGAAAGTTTATTATCGCAGGACAGCCTCGCGTACTATGGGCCACACGCATGTGCTGTCTATCGATAATCACCCCCCTAAATCCACACCCCAATCTCACAAGCCAGAGCCTTAGCATGATTATTTTGGTTATGACTTCTCTGTCAATGAGTATTAAAGTGACACTTTTAACTTGAAGATTTAATTAAATTTAATCAGGGTTAACTTTATTTTATGTGTTACATTTTTTTTGTTGATCTGTTCCAGGCCAGTGGATATCATGCCATGCTGGTAATTGTAGTTCTCCAGCAGCTGGAAAGCTAGAGATTGGTGTACACTTTTAAGTCCTAACTACGGTGAATGAAGCATTGCTGCGGTGGGAGATTTTACGCTGATCAGTGAGACCAGATCTGGGAGTGAAACGCGAGTGGAGCCTTTGTTTACTGGTAATGGGCTTAGGTTACAATAATGAGAGATGATACCTATTCATACAGACAAAAGTCCAAAATAAACCCAACAGGTCGCATGCTACTGTTACACAGATGATCACAGAGAGGACTGGAGAGAAGATTTATCATTTACCCACACCTCTTTAGTTAATTGACATTCTTCACACATTTAATCTTCATCTGACAAACAGGCTTCAGAATAAGCTAGAAAACGGTCTATTCCTTTTAGAAAATGATTACAAGTGGTTTGCTCAGATACACACAAAAGATACACTACACAACGCATACCCTCCAACATGACCCATTCCATTAGGTACAAAATGCTCTGTTTCTGGACTTTCTTGCCAGTGGCAGTTACAGATGTGAGCCTGCAGCACAGTCCAATATTCAAGAAGGGGAGCCACACCTACTGCCACCCAAACATCACTGTCCTGGACTCACAGACAGTTGATGTGAACCCCCCTCTTTGAATTTTGGACTGTGCCGGAGCCCCACCTCTGTAACTGCTGTCAAGGAAGCCCAGGAACAGAACATTTTGTACCTAATGGAATGGGTCATGTTGGAGGGTATGCACAACGTTGCTTAAGTACCTACTAATGCTAGATATAACCTAGGTAGAATTGGTAAGCATGGCAACAGTAAAACTATAAGCACCTGATTCTGTGTTACTTGGGCCTACAGTATATGACTCTACACACGTATTCTGAGTAGCACGGATCTACTGTACCGCACAGACCCCTAGAGTGCCAGGCAAGGGAGCAGGTGTCATCACCATATCTTCCACCAGGTTGCTGAAGAGGGACATCGGTGTGCACCAGAGGCACCCACCCATTTCTGGGGGCGTGGTCTTGTGTAATGGGGCATGGCCTATAATCGCGGCACTCCCACGAGGCCATGCCTCCGATTTCACTGCCGTGGGGGGCATGGCCAGCTCCGGCCGTAGCGGACCATTCAAAAAAATGGGACTGTCCCATGAAAGTCGGAACAGTTGGGAGGTATGGCCACCACAAGTAACGGCAGTTACACATACTCCATCCTTGTGCAGAAGTGACTGAGAATATCATGCACTAAGCATATGCACAGCTCAGTTTCCCATAGCAACCAATCAGATTATATCTTCTACAAGGTGCTACAGTAACTAAATAAGAATTAGAATCGGATTAGTTGCTATGGGAAACATCTCATCTTCAGTAGAACTCCATTTACCCCAAACAGTTGGACAGACCAAGGTTTTTCTTGCCAAATTTGGGCTATACACAGTAATCAATGCATACCTCCCAACTTTCTTCGTGCCGGACTCTGGCCGCTGCTGATGCGCGTCGAAGGCGTGTCGGAAATTTCGGGGAGTGGCCTAATTTAGGGGCGTGGTCTATACTTGCGGCTCTCCCGCGAGGCCACGCCCCCATTTTGCCGCTATGGGGGCATGACCGAGAGGCTCTGTAAGCCTCTAGCCATGCCCCCACCCCCTGGCTGCGGGAATAGACAGGGGGGACTCCCAACAGCCCCCCCCCTTACCGCGGGACACTGCCGCCCGCGGGTGGGACAGCGGGACAGGCCCTAATAATCGGGACTGTCCCGCTATAATAGGGACTGTTGGGAGGTATAATCAATGCAATACCGAACCCAGATGCACACATAGGAGGTCATTCTGGTTGACCCGCAACACCGCCCACCAACAGCATGAATGCCCATCGCCCATCAACACTCCGATTTCCCTGCATGCATGCCAGTGGATGGTTGCCGACCATCGAATGATTTCTATAGCGCTCGCAGATCTAGAGCACCTCTCCGGTGTTTTAGATATTCGGCGTCCCTGTACGGGAAGAGGGCGGCAGCTGTCGTGCCTCTTATACACATAGGGAGTTATTCTGGTTCCATCGGTCCTCTGCGCGCACGTTGCTCTTTGTCGCCAGAGGTATAAATGCAGTCTTGCACTATTTAAAGTTTATTTCTAGGAAACATGTGTGCTGGTATTATTATCTCCTTGTATTTATATGGTGTTATTGTTTTCTTTAGTGCTATATATACCAGAGAGGGAGCCCTACTGAAAGTGACAATGGGGCAGATGTATTAAGCCTTAACAAGAGATAAATCCAAGGGTGAAAAGGAGAGATAAACATCCAGCCAATCAACTCCTTACTGACTTTTTTCAAACACAGCCTGTAACATGGCAGTTGGCAGGTGATTGGCTGGACGTTTATCTCTCTTTATCACCCTTGGATTTATCTCTTGTTAAGGCTTAATACATCTGCCCCAATGCAAGTTCTACAGTGGTCTGTACACACAGCAAAGGAACAGTCTGAGGATTATTATCAGAAAAGAGAACGACTTATCCCAGCCAGTATATCATTGCCCTATAGAAGACAAAGCTGGAGCCGTGAGCAACGGACCTTATTCTGGTCCACACTCAACACTGCGAATTTCTCAGCGTTGCGTGTGGACTAAATGCCGCTCAGAGGGATGGGCGCCCCCCTGCGATTCCCCGCACTGCTGCGAATGCATGATTTGCATAATCATCCATTCACAACCTTGGGTGCGGGGGAGAAATCATTCGATGGCTGGTGACCATCGAAATATTTACCCAGCGCTCACAGATCTGAGACACCTCTACGGTGTCTCAGATCTGCGAGCGCCTTGTGTGGGAAGCGGGCGGGCAGCCTGCCCCCCGCACCCAAATCACCAAGCGATATGCGAGATTCACAAATCCGGCGATTATCGAATGGCTGCACATGTGTACCATATGCATCGCCAATGCTGGAGTCCGATTGGCGACTGAAAATGCGTTTGGATTGTAAACGCAAAGCCGCAGGAGATTGATTGACAGAAAGCCAATATTTGGGAGTGGTGGAAAAAAGCAGAGGTACCAAAGTGTTTTAAAGGAGGGCCTGAGATGCCTGTGTTGGTCTAGATCAGGCTGTTTCGGTCGCAGAGTTGAGGAAAGTCAGATTTACTCACATTGCACAGGCTTCAAAGACCTTTCCATGGCTCGGGAATCGCATATGGATTTGCGTGTTGACGGCTAATAGCGATTCATTCGCAATTAACAAGCAAATTAACATGGGGAGGATTTTATTTCTGTCTGAGTGGCGACCATCTACTGGCAGTTCTCTGCAATGCGCAGATTGTGGATCTGGTATGAATCAGGCCTATAATAGGTTTTAAGATGGATTCAAAATGTATGTAACTTTATTAGTAAACTATGTACAGACCTCAAGTGACAGTGTGCTATCATTATTAGGGAACACATACCAGCTGCTCAGCTTTGGTTAATTGGCAGTGCCCAATTTTGTGGATTCCAGTCAAGCTCACAGGTTGCTAAATCTCCTCTCGATCAGATCTTTGGGCTCCTGGTAGAAGATTCCAGCTCCAATGTTCTACAATTCAGATCTGAAGCTGAGTTCCTGGTAGCAGGTTCCAGGATCTAGATGGTGGTTTCCAGTTGTCTGGTTCATTATTGACCACTCTAGTTTATAAGCAGAGTCCTATTCAACCTCTATTACAATCTTATTGATTTAGGACAGAAGACATTCTTTGTGTGTTCTAAATAACTTTATCATGCATTTTAATATATTGCTGTTTATATGAGTGAGGAGTATGTGGTTGGTGACCTCGGAACTATCGATGCCAATCCCGGAATTGTGGATTGAAAAATACACAATCCCATGATTCCGGGATTGGCGTCCTAACCTTTATGGCACCGTGCGAGCGGGAGCAGCTGGGATGTGTGCGGGCGGCCAAGTGCCAGGTAGCTCGAGGAGCTGGGAGCCAGACTGTCAACTGGGGAGCTGGAGGCACGTCTGAGAGCATGCAGTGCGGCTGTGGGCGTGTAGAGCGGCTGTGCAGCTGTTCAGCCTGAGCAGCGTGGTCTCTGAGTGTCATGCTGGGCATTGGACCAGCCGGGCAGCGTCTGAGTGTGTGCTCAGACACTGGCCGGCATTAGACCACTCTTATCCCAAACTTTTTGAGGCCAAATCCAGGATCCCGCCGATCCCGGAATTGGCCACCTTACTTGGAACTAAAGTCTTGCTAGATGTTCTAATACCCTGAGGGTGGAATGCATACCTCCAAACTTGACCCTCTCCAGGAGGGACACATTGCTCTGCTCCTGCACTTCCCTCATAATGTATGATTGCCATCACCTGTGTTGCAGCACCTTTGTTATCAATTAACCTGTTCAAAATAGGTAATGGCAATCATACATTACGAGGAAAGTCCAGGAGCAGAGCATTGTGTCCCTTCTGGAGGGGGTCATGTTGGGAGGTATGGGAATACTTTTTGTGTTTGCTCTAATAAACTTGGCTCTGAACTCTTCATCATTGTTTTAGAGTGGGAGGCTTCCGGTGTGTCTTCTAAAGACCATAGTTTTGGTGAGTTGCTCAGTGTTTTATCGTGGTTGCCAATTCATACCTGACCTATATAAAATATACATGTTCGGTGGCTTATTACAAAAAAGTGTAAAACACAGATGATCTCCAAACAGCCATAGAAGCTGCATAATTTAAACGTGTCAGTAAAGAAATAATTTGGCCGCATTGCTTCTAATGAACAAGTAAAGGGAAGCTTGATGTGTGCTCTAATGAGCTTAAGTATTTTGGATGTGGAGACAAGGTTCAGAGGTTTCCTATGGAAATATTAGGAGAAACTGCCCCCAGCATTGTTTGTCTATGAAGTACAAAGTATGTTAAAAAGTATTTGCAATAGTTCATAGTCATTTAAAACGATCTGTCTTTCTTCTTATTTGGTTTCCGCATATCAACTTCAATGCTTAGGAAGGCTCTCAAGTCAAATGCTAATTAGTAGCGGTAACAGCTGAGTCTAGAATTACAATCAGTCCCATTGCAGTGCGCTGCTTAACCCTTTAACCTGATCAACAGGAACAAATTGGACAAGCTCTGTATTAATGACCTAGTGTGCCAGTAATGCTGCTATATATAACTTTATACAAACATAAAGACGCACCCATGCATTAGTTATACAGCTAACTCATGGATTTATAAAACTGGAATGATATTATATAGGTCACGTATGTAGTATTGTTTGTTATTTGGATGGGCATATGTAAATAATTAGATAAATATACATATTCCGGGTGTTTCATTTCCTAACGCTCTATAGGCAGAATGCATGAAGAATAAAAATGCTTCCAAACCTCTGAAAAAGCAATATTGTGGCAGGGACGGTATAGTTCCGCATGAGGTTAATGTGCAATAACAGGATCTCATGCAGGAGAGCAGCAGGACTGATTACATCCAGTCCAGGTTTTTCCTAAGATCCGATGTGAATCATTGTTTGGCTAATTAACAACACATGTGGTTTGCTGTTAAATATCTGTTCAGGCCAGAAGTTTCCAATGCCATTCAGTGGCTGGGTAATAGGCTTGGGGTGTGGGCATTATGCTAGGGAACTCTGAATTGTTGTACCCACCTGTGAATTGCCTGCTGTAAAACCTGCCAAACTGTAATCCCTGTAATCCCCAACAGAAACAAAAGGAAATTAGTCCCAAGGCGCAATCTCTTATCTTCAGCCGGATCCAAAGGAAGGGGTCAACGCTCAGCCCGTGTAGGTACAGTTTTGGTTTGGAGAAATGGATCGAGGGCGATGAGAAGTTGTCAACACATCCACGTGGTATATAAAACAATAATAAAACACAAATCAATAAATATCCTGATATTGAAATTGTTGAAATATAAGCTGCGGGAAGGGTGAATTTTAAGCGTACCCGCACTCACAGAAAAGTTAAGAGAATGGTGTACATAAAGGTTTCTTTAGACTCGACAGGGATTCACCATAGGTGCGATTTTCAAAATCAAGTATAGGATGCGTACCGTACTCACAGGTTAATGTGTCAATACAGTCTCATCAAGGTATCTTTATTTAAGGTCCGTTTGTCACTGAAACACTCCTCTCACTAGTGGTATAAAATGGAAAGACAGAGGTTTTACTTTCAAAAATAGTGACAATGTTTTTATTTAAAAAAAGATACAGATAACTGGGAACACCAGATGGAATGGTACGGTACCTTGTGACTGGGGTATTGGCCTTATACCCCAATCCCTGTCCGTACATAAGCAGTAGTTCCTAGGATTAGATACAGCAAGCTCCTCTCCTTCCAACGCGTTTCAACAGAATAATCTGTCTTTTCAAGGCTTCAAAAAGACAGCTTCCCGCCATACAGTATGTGTGATGCTTCCCGCCATACAGTATGTGTGATGCTTCCAGACAAACAGTATGCGTGATGCTTCCCGCCGTACAGTATGTGTGATGCTTCCCGCCGTACAGTATGTGTGATAATTCCCGCCATACAGTATGTGTGATGCTTCCCGCCATACAGTATGTGTGATGCTTCCCGCCATACAGTATGTGTGATGCTTCCCGCCATACAGTATGTGTGATGCTTCCAGACATACAGTATGTGTGATGCTTCCCGACATACAGTATGTGTGATGCTTCCCGCCGTACAGTATGTGTGATGCTTCCCGCCATACAGTATGTGTGATGCTTCCTGCCATACAGTATGTGTGATGCTTCCAGACAAACAGTATGCGTGATGCTTCCCGCCGTACAGTATGTGTGATGCTTCCCGCCGTACAGTATCTGTGATGCTTCCCGCCGTACAGTATGTGTGATGCTTCCCGCCATACAGTATGTGTGATGCTTCCCGCCATACAGTATGTGTGATGCTTCCCGACATACAGTATGCGTGATGCTTCCTGACATACAGTATGCGTGATGCTTCCCGCCATACAGTATGCGTGATGCTTCCCGCCATACAGTATCTGTGATGCTTCCAGACATACAGTATGTGTGATGCTTCCCGCCATACAGTATGTGTGATGCTTCCCGGCATACAGTATGTGTGATGCTTCCCGCCATACAGTATGTGTGATGCTTCCCGCCATACAGTATGTGTGATGCTTCCCGGCATACAGTATGTGTGATGCTTCCCGCCATACAGTATGTGTGATGCTTCCCGCCATACAGTATGTGTGATGCTTCCCGGCATACAGTATGTGTGATGCTTCCCGCCATACAGTATGTGTGATGCTTCCCGCCGTACAGTATGTGTGATGCTTCCCGCCTTACAGTATGTGTGATGCTTCCCGCCATACAGTACGCGTGATGCTTCCCGCCGTACAGTATGTGTGATGCTTCCCGCCGTACAGTATGTGTGATGCTTCCCGCCATACAGTATGTGTGATGCTTCCCGCCATACAGTATGCGTGATGCTTCCCGCCATACAGTATGTGTGATTCTTCCCGCCATACAGTATGTGTGATGCTTCCCGCCATACAGTATGTGTGATGCTTCCCGCCATACAGTATGTGTGATACTTCCCGCCATACAGTATGTGTGATTCCTCCCGCCATACAGTATGCGTGATGCTTCCCGCCATACAGTATGTGTGATGCTTCCCGCCATACAGTATGTGTGATGCTTCCCGCCATACAGTATGTGTGATGCTTCCCGCCATACAGTATGTGTGATGCTTCCCGCCATACAGTATATGTGATGCTTCCCGCCATACAGTATATGTGATGCTTCCCGCCATACAGTATGTGTGATGCTTCCCGCCGTACAGTATGTGTGATGCTTCCCGCCGTACAGTATGTGTGATAATTCCCGCCATACAGTATGTGTGATGCTTCCCGCCATACAGTATGTGTGATGCTTCCCGCCATACAGTATGTGTGATGCTTCCCGCCATACAGTATGTGTGATGCTTCCAGACATACAGTATGTGTGATGCTTCCCGACATACAGTATGTGTGATGCTTCCCACCGTACAGTATGTGTGATGCTTCCCGCCGTACAGTATGTGTGATGCTTCCTGCCATACAGTATGCGTGATGCTTCCAGACAAACAGTATGCGTGATGCTTCCCGCCGTACAGTATGTGTGATGCTTCCCGCCGTACAGTATCTGTGATGCTTTCCGCCGTACAGTATGTGTGATGCTTCCCGCCGTACAGTATGTGTGATGCTTCCCGCCATACAGTATGTGTGATGCTTCCCACCATACAGTATGTGTGATGCTTCCCGACATACAGTATGCGTGATGCTTCCTGACATACAGTATGCGTGATGCTTCCCGCCATACAGTACGCGTGATGCTTCCCGCCATACAGTATCTGTGATGCTTCCAGACATACAGTATGTGTGATGCTTCCCGCCATACAGTATGTGTGATGCTTCCCGGCATACAGTATGTGTGATGCTTCCCGCCATACAGTATGTGTGATGCTTCCCGCCATACAGTATGTGTGATGCTTCCCGGCATACAGTATGTGTGATGCTTCCCGCCATACAGTATGTGTGATGCTTCCCGGCATACAGTATGTGTGATGCTTCCCGCCGTACAGTATGTGTGATGCTTCCCGCCTTACAGTATGTGTGATGCTTCCCGCCATACAGTACGCGTGATGCTTCCCGCCATACAGTATGTGTGATGCTTCCCGCCGTACAGTATGTGTGATGCTTCCCGCCATACAGTACGCGTGATGCTTCCCGCCGTACAGTATGTGTGATGCTTCCCGCCGTACAGTATGTGTGATGCTTCCCGCCATACAGTATGCGTGATGCTTCCCGCCATACAGTATATGTGATGCTTCCCGCCATACAGTATGTGTGATGCTTCCTGCCATACAGTATGTGTGATGCTTCCCGCCATACAGTATGTGTGATGCTTCCCGCCATACAGTATGTGTGATGCTTCCCGCCATACAGTATGTGTGATTCCTCCCGCCATACAGTATGCGTGATGCTTCCCGCCATACAGTATATGTGATGCTTCCCGCCATACAGTATGTGTGATGCTTCCCGCCATACAGTATGTGTGATGCTTCCTGCCATACAGTATATGTGATGCTTCCCGCCATACAGTATATGTGATGCTTCCCGCCATACAGTATGTGTGATGCTTCCCGCCATACAGTATGTGTGATGCTTCCCGCCGTACAGTATGTGTGATGCTTCCCGCCGTACAGTATGTGTGATGCTTCCCGCCATACAGTATGCGTGATGCTTCCCGCCATACAGTATATGTGATGCTTCCCGCCATACAGTATGTGTGATGCTTCTCGCCATACAGTATGTGTGATGCTTCCCGCCATACAGTATGTGTGATGCTTCCCGCCATACAGTATGTGTGATGCTTCCCGCCATACAGTATGTGTGATGCTTCCCGCCATACAGTATGTGTGATTCCTCCCGCCATACAGTATGTGTGATTCCTCCCGCCATACAGTATGCGTGATGCTTCCCGCCATACAGTATGTGTGATGCTTCCCGCTATACAGTATGTGTGATGCTTCCGCCATACAGTATGCGTGATGCTTCCCTACCATAATTATCTTCTACACATTAATCTCTCCAACTCTTCCAGTAACACTTCTTCTGTGAATTGAGGGGAGTGACTCAAGGGATTGACAATATTATGGTTAATGGTTATTAGGTATATAGGTCGACAGAGTTACAAAAGGTTGACAGATGAATGGTCAACAGTGCTTAAAGCTGTCAGATTCAAAAAGTCCACAAAGACAATGGTCGACGCCCCAAAAGATTGGTTTATGTGTGTTTTGTTGGCCCAAATTTTGTATATTTCATGTTATGTGACCACCAACAGTACCTTGGCCACACTTGGCTTGCTCCACTCACTACTATTCCCGATAAGGGTCCACGTAAATAACAAATCAATTAAACGTTGAAAAACATGAAAAACAAACATGTCAACCATTTATGTGCTGGGTTCTTTTCAAACCGTCCTCAAAGCAACCTCCAGTGGATTGGTGACTTGTGCCACCCGGGCCGACCACTTGGACCTAAGGACATTGCAACCTATAAACCATCTGGGCCCTTATTCTGATCGGTGCGGTAATGTCCGCGTGCGTTCGGCCCGCCGATGTTTTGTGTCTGCGCATGTGCAGAGGCGTCTCTGCGCATGTGCGAGCGGGGCGTACGGCCAAATCCCGCATGATATGTGAACACTCCGAACAGGGGGTGGAGAGGGGCGTGAAGGGCAATTTGGCCTCATTACCATATGCATACGCCCCGCGTTTCATGGGCGTTCCCATGCAAACGCTGGGCGTACGTATGGTAATGCGGCCGTGACGCACGTGTAGGGGGCGGACATATGACATCGCCGGATGTCAGCTGGCCGCCCAGATCCCTGCTTTTGCACGGAAAAATGTTCGTGTGGTCTGAGGTTGCGGGTGCTGGTGGAGCACTCGGTCCTGCATTCGATGGTCTGCGACCATCGAATGATGGGGGAGGTTCCCTGAGATGGAGGAGGCGTATTCCGTGAAAAATACACGTGCGATCCGTTCGGCCAGCTTCTTACCGCGTACGGACGGAGTTGGCGATCCGTATGGAAGGCGGGGTTTCGCACGCACGGTCCTGGCCGCATATTCGGATCCAGCCGCACCGATCAGAATAAGGGCCCTGGAGTGGTAACTATGTCTCAATTTCTGACATTCTGGGCTTAATAGGAACGGACTCTCCTAATTGCTGCTAGTGTGAAAATGGGTTTTTAAACAATTACTATTTGTTTATACACTTTCTTTTCATTACATGCCATGTACTGTTGATGTTTTTTATTGTTCTTTTATATGTGTGTGTACTATTTAGTAAAAATTCATTTTGTAAAGATCATCCAATTTTTCAAAAAAAAAATAAAAAAATTTGTGCTGCTCTTTTCTTTCTTTTTCAATTTATGTTTTCACCACTGTCATATCCACCTTTTGTACCTATTGACCTAATGCATGACGATCATATATGGTGGAGACCTATTGTACTGATGGCCATACCGGAGTACCGGAGTACCGGAGAACATGGTTGGGACCTTTATTGAAGCAGATGTTGAAGTGGAAATGGGGAAGAGAAAAACAAGCTGAGTTCAACCCCATTGAAAACAAACAAGTCTCCTGACCAGGGGCGGATTGGCCATTATATCTACCGGGAACTTTCCCGGGAGGCCGACACTACAGAGGCCGCCGAAAGTTGTGCATGCGCACTCCCACACTGACAGTTACCAGTAACAGCCTGACAGCCTAGCTGGGGCTGAGGCCGGGGCTGCTCAGCCGCTCAGCGGCATGGAGGCTTCCCCCAGTCCCTGTGTGCGGCCCTGCCTCCTCATTGGTGGGTGGCTGCTATCCATCAGAGACAGTGGCCCGCCTCCTCCCGCCCGCTGTTCTCCGGGACTCCGTCGCTCGGAGAACAGCGGGCGGGGGGAGGCGGGGCCGCATATAGTAGCCGCCGCCGATCGGGGATAGACAGCAGCCGCAGCGTGGACCACTGCTGGAGCCTGTCGGGCACCCACGTGGAGTGTCCCGGCTCCCCCCACCCTCCGCCGATGGATCCCCTCCGCCCTGTGGCTGTCTGCAGGTGGAAGGACCAAAGGCAGACAGAATAGCAGCTGCCATTCTGTATACAGCAAGTTACTGAAGCAGGTTATGAAAAGTGTGTGGGGGGGAGTGCTGGGGTTGGAGGTATTGCAGGTTCTAGGGGGGTACTGAAAATTCTAGAGGGGTACGGCAGTTGCTAGGAGGGTTTACAGATGGTGCTAAAGGGTATGCTGCAGGTTCTAGAGGGTACTGTAAGTTCTGGGGGTTACTAAATGAAGCTGGATATTAAAAATGTGTGGATGGACTGTTGAAGGTGCTGGTGTTGACTACTGAATGTACTATGGGGGTTACTGAAGGGGCAAAAAGAGGTACTGCAGGTTCTAGAAGGGTATTAAAAATGCTAGGGGGTTAGTGAAGGTGCTGGGGTATTGCAGGTTCTAGGAGGGTATTAAAAGTGCTAGGGGGGTTGTGGCGCTGTGGGGCATATTTGGCACTGTGGGGCATATATGTGTGGCACTGTGGAGGCATATATCTATGGCACTGTGGGGGCATAGCTGTCATTGGGGGGGCATATATGTGTGGCGCTGTGGGGGCATATATGTGTGGCACTGTGGGGGCATATCTGGCACTGTGGGGGCATATTATTAAATGGCATCAGTTGTGCGGCAGCGGCGCGTGGGGCATAATGTGTAATGGGCATTACGGTGTAGGGAGTATTGTGTAATTGCCATCACAATGTGGGGTCTACTGGGCATCACGGTGTGCGACATAATGTGTAATTGTCATCACAGTGTTCGGTATAATGTGTAATTGTCATCAAAGTGTTCGACATAATGTGTAATTGTCATCACAGTGTTCGACATAATGTGTAATTGTCATCACGGTGTGCGACATAATGTGTAATTGTCATCACGGATAAAGAGTGTATAATGATTTAAGTAGCCTGTCATTGTTTGGCCTTGATCTGTGAGGCATACTAGGCCACTGTGTGGCCTTCAGCCTGCCAACTTAAGTGCGGGAGGACAATGACAATTCTTGCGGTAACCAATGTCTGGTCATGCAGGTTGCAAAAGTGTGATGTAAGGTAATTGGTTTCCTGCTAGACCACGGCCTTATATTAAACCACACCCTTTTTAAATTAATCCACGCCCTGTAAAATTAAGCCACACCCCCTATTTCGGCGCGCAATTTCTTCTGTGGCATGTTATGTATTTGGGGGGGGGGGGAGGTAAATCCTGCATACTGGGGTATGCAGTAAATCCTGCATACTGTTATGTTAGCTCCGCCCATTTTTTTATTTGTTGCCGCCCACATGAGGCCACTTCCAGAAATTTTCCAGGGCCACTTTTGGTCCCCAATCCGCCCCTGCTCCTGACCTTTGTAAAACCTTTTTATCACATATGGGGAGATGTATCATTCACTTCATTTACATTGCAATCATCTCCATCTGCCATCGGTGGCTTGCCGACATGTGTCCACCGACATGTCTGCAATATCTTCCTGCCAGGACAATATTTCACCTGTCGCGGTGATTTATTCATTACATCCTGAAATGTGCATTTGATGCTATTGCCCTGGAAGTGGTACATCTGTCAGAACAGACTTAGGTCTACAGTCATTAGGTCGACCCCGGAAGGTCGACTTGCCCCAAGGTCGACAGGGTTAAAGGTCGACATGGGTCAAGGTCGACATGACTTAAGGTCGACATGGGTTTAGGTCGACAGTCATTAGGTCGACATGAGTTTTGAACTTTTTTTAGCCAAATGTCGACACAGTCAACATGGACACAGTTGGAGATGCACCGCAGCCCCTCGCATCGCTCGCAATGCTTCGGGCACGGTGCCTCACTGCGCTCGGCACACTATTTTATTCTCCCACCGCGCCCTATTGGATGGTAGGGCATGAAATACTGCCTGTCGGCACATGTCGGCTCAAAAAAAAGTGAAAAACTCATGTCGACCTAATGACTTTCGACCTTGGCCCATGTCGACCTTTAACCCTGTCGACCTTGGGGCAAGTCGACCTTCCGGGGTCGACTTAATGACTGTAGACCTAAGTCTGATCTGACAGATGACCGCTTCCCATTGCCCTATGCGTGTGTGTTTGTAGCATTTACTATAATTTTACATTGAATACATCTTGGCCTTAAAGACGTCCAGTGACCTCAGTTGTATGTGTTATGTATGTGTATTTATCTACATTCATAGGAACGAAAGAAGAGATACTAAGCTATTTTTATCAACCATTAACTTACCTATGGGTGTTGGCATGTTAGAGACAGTTGGCTAGTGACGGCTTACCTTCTTCTGACCGCTGCAGTGGCTCCTGTAGCACCTTCCAGATCATGTGACCAGGTCATGTGACTTCCCCCAACCGCAGCCTAATCCTATCCTTCCCCCCGCAGTCCAACCTCTTATGCCGACATTTTGACAATGATGAAAATTCAGCTGTTGACATTCTCAGAGTGTCAACAAATTGCCTTTTTGACATTTTAATAATTTAGCACTATAACTGTCAACATTGTGATATTGACGTTATGAATGTCAACACTATTATTGTCAAACCTTTAACAAAAGCTATAAGTCTGCAACCTACCTGGGCTGCATGCGAAGTCCTGGCTCTTCCAATGCTGCTGCGTAGCGGCGGAGGGGATGGGATTACTCATTCCCACCCCTGGGCTGCATGAGCAGCAGCAACTGTTTCCACAACCTATGGCATGGCCTCCAAGAACTGGCCACAACAAGACCCTGGCAGAGACCCATAATCCCTGTCACCTAGCTGATCGCTACTCCTAAAATGAACCGTTCTGCTTTGTCCCCTGCTAGACTATTACATCATCCATCTGCATTCTAAATCACTAGTTGCCAAAACTATAGCATGTCTCTGTGTGTCTGAATGCTCCCACACTCATTGATCTTTGCTACTAAATATAGTATCTCATTTAAAGTTGATCTGTAGATGCACACAACACTGCTAAATTTCCCAAGATTAGCGGAAGCGCTAATACGCTGTCCCAATTAATCCCCTCACTGCTGGGGAGGCAGCTACGAATGGCAGAGGGATTAAACTTTTCAACATGTTGTAATCTTTGATATTTGATCTCCTACTAGAATTACAGTTCCCTTGTCAAAAAGCCAATGCCGAAAAAAAACAGCCCAGTCTCCTGCACCGTATTGCTGGTGAGGTGCCTTCTGCAATCAGGCCCGGCGGCAGGGGGGGTCAAAGGGGACAGCTGACCCGGGCCCCGACGATTGGAGGGGCCCCAGGATCAGCAACTCGTCCCTGCAGTCAGCCGCCTGGCACTCGATTGCTGTGGGCGGCTGACACTGTCACGTAAACCAACCCCCCCTATCAAGCATTTTTGCTGCCGCGGCGCTGCAGGGACTCGGGAGGGGAAGCTGTCTGGGGACGCCTGTGAGGACACGCAGCTTCCGGCTGCCGCTGACACACACTGACATTAGCGCTCAGGGGTACCCAGAAACCCCCCTGAAAGAATAAATACAAAATTTCATGCAATTAGACACCTACTGCGGCCCGCGATTAAGCCCTGCCCCTGAGAATTGGCTCTACATTCGATGCAGATTCGATCCCAATGGCAGCCAAGACTATATAGTGTAAATCTAATGATAGATAGCACAAATCTAATGTGTTCCCTGCAGCATTCAATTCGATTATCATCTCCTGCCTGAAGCCAGTGTTGATTTAATATCAAATCTAATAGCAAATCTAATGGAAAATCTAATAGAAAATAGTGAAAATTGAGTAGAAAAAACTTCAGAGCAGGTCGAACAGTCCATATCTAATAGAAATCGAGGCGAAAATGGAATCGAACCGTGTGTACGCACCGTAAGTGCTCTGCCGGTGTCGGGTAGTGCTGGGCCACTGCCAGCAAGGCGCAGCACACGGCGCACAGCAGCACCAGGCTCCGGCACAGCCCCAGGACGCGACGCCCAACAGGGGGCAGTTTGGAAGGCAACAGGCTCTGCAGCAGCGGATGATGGTCCACACCCAGCTCGGAGCTATAGCCTGGGGGGGGGCGATCGCCCACTTTGCCCCCCAGCCCTGTATTCGTCACCGCTTCAGCGCCGGACTCGATAGACAGATAGACTTTTGTTGTTACTGTCAGAACGCAGGTACTGGCAAGCAACATGGACAAAAAAATAACCGGACATGTGTGTTCGACAAAGACAACAATTATTCTGTTTCTTCACAAGAGATAAAAAGATATGAAAACCTGTCAGGTTGGGTTTGTATTAATCAAATGCTTGCATAAGCAGATATGTTATAATCTGATTTTAAAGCTTTCCAGGGAAATGCAGTTTCTTCTCTCTCAAAGCGGAATGTTGTTGCAAGAGCTTCGCGGCTTAATCTCCTAAGATTCAAAGTATATTATTTTCATATACAGCATAAATAATTATCCTATGAACAGCAAAATGTGACATTACTCACAGTAGATATTATCCATAAATCCGGCACACGCTTAACCCTTTATCTGGGTAGGGAGATAAAAATCACGTAAGTTAAAGTATTGTATACTGCCACTTTGGTACTGCATTAACCCTGTACCTGCTGTTTTCAAATAATCCAGCACACCTTCTCGGACCAAATTTAACAGTATAATAATAGTGGACATCAATCACAAGTGGTTTGTATAAAATTGAACTCAAAACGCAACACAAAAAAACAATAACAATGTTCTTGATTTAATTTTTCTAAACATTAGATGTATTTGTTTATTACATCATAATGCACTTTAACGTATATAACTGTTACTATATTGGCTAATCTTTTGCATTATTATATGCTCTAATGCAGCCCAATCATGTTCCCAGCATAGGGGATGCAAAACTGTTTTTCAGACCAATTCATGTTTAAAATAAACTTCCACAATTAAAGACAATAAACAGAAGTGTTTAAAATACTGCACCTAAATAACAGAGTGTAATGCATTGTTTACTGATCTTATACTGCTTTCACATTGCAGAAACGGGTAATGACACGGTATTCTTAAATGGGACTTTCAAACGGGTCTGAGCCTTGAGACCTTTCACATTGCAGGTGAAAACCGTTTTAAAAATGTAATACCATTCAAACATTCAACCCGTTTAACCCCCAAGGGACACGTTTCAAGCCATTGAAATAGAGCTGTTCAAACTGCCAAAAAAACGGCTTTAAAACATATAGGACTCTGCTTTTTAACCGTGTTGAAATACCGGTTAACTTTAACCGGTAAATCAACTCTGGCACTTTCACATTGCAGCCTTAAACGTTTTAAAATGGAAAAAAAACGGCAATATACCGTTTTAAAAGTGCGATGTGAAAGGGGTATTACTGTAGCATTCAGTAAAGAGTTGGGCATTAGAAGACACAGAGGTGCACTATTCTATTAAGGGCAAACAAAAATGATTTACCCCAATTTTTTGCACCAAGTTTTTTTTCTTGGTCACTTCAATTACAGAGCATCCTCTCCCAAAAAAAAAACACTTTCAGGTGAAAACACACAATATTCACAATTGTTACCATGAAAACGGGTCAGTTAGCAGGAATTTTTTTTCTCCCACCAAAGTCAGTAAGTTTGCACTAGGACAAGCTCATACTCTTTTTTACTGTGCTAAAGTATATTAATGAACCACTCAACGACATCCTGACATAATTTTAACTAGATCGGATATTCTTCATAGGTTTCATTATTTTCACCTAAAAAGGGAACCTTTAGGTGTCTTGCCGGAACAGAAGATATTGACTCAGAGCAAAATGCTTTTGCACGTTTCATATTCAAATCAAGTTACAACTTTTCCACACTAGCCGATTTTGAATATTTCAATTTCAACCTTTTCACTCCGCCCTAGTAGCCATGCCAACTGCCGTTCCATGCGAGGGGTCACAAAGACGCATCCCCTCGCATGTCTCCACTGCAGGGGAAATCATTTGATGGTTGCCGACCATCAAACAATTTCTCCAGGGCTTGCAAATATAAATCAGTGGAGACTGACTTATTTGCCTGCGGAAGACAGGGAGGTTGGATGATGTGCCGGACGTCACACCCCCCCCCCCCCCCCCCGGCACCCTGCATCACGTCGGCATTTACATGGCAATGCCCTGTGTTTGCATGTGAACACCCATAAAACACTGGGCATTTCCATGTCGGAGCAACCACACCACACACTACAACAATACCACCACCAACTCATACACTACAACAATACCACCACCAACTCATACACTACAACAATACCACCACCACTCATACACTACAACAATACCACCACCAACTCATACACTACAACAATACCACCACCAACTTATACACTACAACAATACCACCACCAACTCATACACTACAACAATACCACCACCAACTCATACACTACAACAATACCACCACCACTCATACAGTACAACAATACCACCACCAACTCATACACTACTACAACAATACCACCACCAACTCATACACTACAACAACAATACCACCACCAACTCATAGACTACAACAATACCACCACCAACTCATACAGTACAACAATACCACCACCAACTCATACACTACTACAACAATACCACCACCAACTCATACACTACAACAACAATACCACCACCAACTCATACACTACAACAATACCACCACCAACTCATACACTACAACAATACCACCACCAACTCATACACTACAACAATACCACCACCAACTCATACACTACAACAATACCACCACCAACTCATACACTACAACAATACCACCGCCAACTCATACACTACAACAATACCACCACCAACTCATACACTACAACAATACCACCACCAACTCATACACTACAACAATACCAGCACCAACTCATACACTACAACAATATCACCACCAACTCATACACTACAACAATACCACCACCACTCATACACTACAACAATACCACCACCACCACTCATACACTACAACAATACCACCACCACTCATACACTACAACAATACCACCACCACTCATATACTACAACAATACCACCACTTATATACTACAACAATACCACCACCAACTCACACTTAAACTGGGTACACACTGCACAATGTGTTTACCCAGCGATGTCTATTGGGACAGAACCCGCTGATGCCAGCAGCAACAAGCGAGGCTGGGGAAGTGCAGTATGACCCTCGGTAGCGATGTCCTCCATTGTCTGTACATGCAGTACAATGGAAGACATCATTAATGACCTTTGTTAACAATATAATGCATACATACTAGACGATATGCGATATGATAGCATTAACGATATCGTTATTGTGCATATCATTAACTTTTATGGTGTAGTATACCACCAACACCCCCTCACTATGGCAATGCCAGAAAACACGAAGAAGAAAATCTGGTCGCCCTACATGAAATAGGCTTCAACGATGCAGAGCGAATTACATGCACAGATGATTGGCCTGTTGTCAGGGCTGAAAGTGGCTTTAAATGTGTTGCAGGTGTCCAGGAGAGTGCGAATATTGTGCAATGTATAAATCTCCTTCATCTGGAAGCCAGGAGAATCTGCCAAGTATTAATTGGCAGAAAACTTGTGCTGTGAAATCAGAAGTAAATTTAGATCTGTACTACTGTATAACAAGTGACAGGAAGTTGGCCATTGAGGCGTTCGGGTGGTTACAGGTGTGGGGATAAAAGGGGTCAAACTGGTGATGTCATTCCCTGGTAAAGATGCCAGTGTAGTCTAAACTTATACAGTACCTTATGGCCCCCATACATCAGCAATCACAATTAATGGATTTCCAGATCCAGGGATTTTTTGGCCAGATAAATGGATTCTACAATCTATTTGACTTGCCCACACATTACAGATTTATTTCAGTGATCGGCAGAATTTTCCATCTAAAGATTGCATCTTCATATCTGGAAATTGCCCCAATCGATTGCTGTTCATAATGTAAATAGATGAAGAAGACAAATTGGGAATGCCCACACATATAAAAAAGATCTGCAGATAATACCAGATTATTAAGCATGTTTAAAAACCTGATTAAGCAATTGATTGGCGATCCCTATTAATTTTTGATTGGGATTGCCAAAAGGGGGAGCCCACACATCTTAAATTTATTGTGGCAATCATCTCCAGATCTGAAAATCTGCAGAGGAGAGAAGGTGTGATTGCATCATCGCAGCCCCACCTCCCACTTTGCAATGGGGGGAAGGGGTAGCGACGCGTAGGCCCTGCTCTAACTAGCAATATCCTCAGTTTTCCTGCATGTACAAACACCTGCCGTACAGTGGCGTAAGCTTGTCCCAGTTGCCTGGAGGCAAGAAGATATTGGTGCCCCCCCTCCACACACACACACACACACACACACAGCACCTTATATAACAATATGTATGCATATGTGTATATGCAGTATATACTGTATATATATATATATATATATATATATATATATATATTTATTTATTTATTTCAGAACACAGAATATATATTTATGTGACACTTGCAAAAATGATGGTTAGAATAAAGCAGGGGTGGGGAACCTTTTTTCTACCGAGGGCCATTTGGAAAATTTGAAAACCCATCGGGGGCCATATAAAAATGATCAATTATCGGCATATACGCGTGGGCATTATACACAGGGCAGCGGCATATACATGTGGGCTTATACACACTGGCAGCGGCATATACATGTGGGCATTATACACAGGGCAGCGGCATATACATGTGGGCATTATACACAGGGCAGCGGCATATACATGTGGGCATTATACACACTGGCAGCGGCATATACATGTGGGCATTATACACAGGGCACCGGCATATACATGTGGGCATAATACACATGGGCAGCGGCATATACATGTGGGCATTATACACACGGGCAGCGACATATACATGTGGGCTTATACACACTGGCAGCGGCATATACATGTGGGCATTATACACAGGGCAGCGGCATATACATGTGGGCATTATACACACGGGCAGTGGCATATACATGTGGGCATTACACACAGGGCACCGGCATATACATGTGGGCATTATACACAGGGCAGTGGCATATACATGTGGGCATTATACACACGGGCAGTGGCATATACATGTGGGCAGAGACACCATAAAAAGTGACAGTGTGGAGGAAGGGGGGGTGTCACCCCCAAACAGGTTAATGTGATTATGTCTGATTATGAGAATCAGACATAATCACATTAACCTGTTTGGGGGTAAATGACAACCCCTGGATGTGTCAGTCACTGGGGAAGGGAGGGTGAGAGAAGCAGCATTGGCGGGCGCACATCTTCCCCGCCACCCGCCCGGCTATATTACTGATTAATCAGCTGCCCGCCCGCCTATATATATATAACTGATGTATTATCATCCGCCCGCCCTCCCTCCTATATTACATACCAGGCGCCGGGGATGGCTGCTGCTGCTGCCGCCGGGGAGATGTGTAGAAGACGCGCCAGCCAATCACAGTGGCTGTGGAGGGGATGCGCCGGCAGTGATTGGCTGGCGCGTCTTATGCACATCTCCCTGGCGGCAGCAGCAGCAGCCATCCCCGGCGGCTGGTATGAAATATAGGCGGCCGGGCGGATGATACTTCTTTAATATATGCGGGCGGGCGGCTGTAATATAGGCAGGCGGGCGGGCCGGACATACTGGGTGCGGGCCGGAGGTTCCCCACCCCTGGAATAAAGAGTGTGAAGTCTATTGTCCTGTTAGGAGGCGGAGTCAGCCACAGATGCAATATGGATAGCTTTCAATTAACTGATTCAAACTCACAGGTGCCCCCTTGGGAGCAGGAGCCCAGCGGCAGATGACCCCATTGCCTCCCAGAGATTCACCTCTGCTGATATATCACCTGAAAAATAAAATGATAATTTTAGACTGTAAATACCATCTTCAGTAGGTGAGGTTATTACAGGAAGACCAGGAGCCAAACTAAACACATTAGATTTTATGGTCTATCATTTTCTAAAATGCAATAGACAGAATCTGATTGGTTGCTATGGGCAACCTAACCTTTTTTCATGTTTAAAAGCTTTATAAAATGTTCTCCTTTGACTATAAACTAAACCCCATATATGACCTTAGAGTTTCCTCTCAGGAATCAAACCTCAAATGAAAACAATGATTATCACATTTCTTATTCACAACCTGGCCGCAGATTGATTTACAGGAAGTCGCCATTTGTGGGTGGTAACTGAAAGGCGTGCCCAGGTGTCTTCAGAGAAGGGGTGTGACGTCAGCTTGGCCTCAACGGGTCACGGTTACGCAGAGACCAGAAAAATCATTCGATGGCGAGTGAGTTGCAAATTGATTTGCAGCTGTGCAATGATATTTTTGAAAGTCTTTTGCACAATTGCACGGGGTGGGATTACACTTTAGCGGGGCGGCAGCGATCTGAGCGCGGAAAGCTGTAATTTCGCACAGCAGTAATCAGGTCTGAATAACCCCCAATATCTGGTCCACGTGCAATAACCTGTGATATTTATGTCAGTGTAAAAGATGGTATTAGACGCAAGATCAATTGAAAAACATCGACCATTGGTATCTGACTTAGAATAAGCCTCTCAGGATGGGATGCATCAAACAGAAAATGCATTAAAAACTCAGTTTGGGGGGGGGGGGGGGTTGCCGCATTTTCAGATGTATCAACGCAGGGCCGCTCTTTTTCACTTACCGACACAGAGGGTAATGTCAGCTTTTTTTGGTGTTAACCTATAGAAGTCTATGGGTTTCTTTTCGTATCCCCTGCCACCCATACCCCCACCTGCTGTCCGGGCAGTCTCCTGCTGTGCTGCATGGACCAAGTGACCTCCTCCTCCCCAGAAGCAGTGCTTCCCCTTCCGGGGGCAGGTTGAGGAGGAGGAGCCCTGGAGTCCCTGCAGCCGTCTGCAGCAGGAGGCTCCCGGGTGTAGGGGATGAGACTGACCCGCCGGCGGCTTCACAAGAGAGCTTTTCTGGGCTACCTCTCACCCGCCTCGCACCTCTCCAATCCATTCTTAACGCTGCTGCTAGGCTCATCTTCCTCTCCCGCCGCTCTACCTCCGCCTCCCCCCTCTGTTTATCTCTTCACTGGCTCCCCATTCCTTTCCGAGTTCTCTTTAAACTCCTCACCACCACCTACAAGGCTCTCTCCTCCTCCACCGCTCCCTACCTCTCTTCACTGATCTCTATCCACACTCCCTCCCGTCCTCTTCGCTCCATCGCTGACCGCCGACTGACTTCTCACCTAATCACCTCCTCCCACTCCCGTGTCCAAGATTTCTCTCGCGCTGCCCCCCTGCACTGGAACAACCTCCCGCCACCCATCAGGCTATCTGATTCCCTTACCTCCTTCAAGCGCTCCCTCAAAACCCACTTTTTTCGACTAGCCTATCCCTCCTCCTAACCTCTTTTGATCCTCCTATCCTGCCTCCGTTCCCATCCTCCTATCCTGCCTCCGTTCCCCTCCGTTCCTACTTATCCTATTGTATTTCGTTCGTCCACCCACCTAATTTTAGTATGTTAACTCTTATGAGCAGGGCCCTCCTTCCTCACGTACTCACCCTACCTCTTTACCTCACCTGTGCTCCTGTCCTGTTCTTCCCTTCCTCTACTTCATCTTCAGTCTCCTCGACAATTTTGACACCTACTTCTGAACTGATGCTGATTTTAGTTCTACCAGCTATACCCCTATTTATACTGTATTTTTCTACACACCCTGTACGTTACCTTGTAATTTTTTTTTTTTTTTTTTGCTATGTACGGCGCTGCGGACACTTTGTGGCGCCTTATAAATAAACGTACTACTACTACTACTACTTTTCTCAAGAGTAAGAGTGTTATTAGTATCAATGCTATGTGAGGCGGATGTACCGCCCGCAGGGGCCAGATGTACTAAGCTTGAAAGTGATGAAATGAAAAGTGATAAACCATCAGCCAATCAGCTCCTACTGTAACTACCATGTCAAAAGCTGTGTTTGAAAAAGGACAGGTAGGAGCTGTGTTACTTTATATATGCGTGTACGCACCACATCTTCCGATGGTCGGGGACCATCGAAAGATGTAGGAGGTTCCCACTGAAATGCGAATGAATGTATATGTAAAACATCGATTCGCATGCCATGCAAACGTACGCGCCACGCGAATGGTGGGCGGGTTCTGGTTGACTCGCAAGGATGCGAATTAGCTTCCGAGCAAATCAACCAAAATAACCCCCTTAAAACATGTCAGAGCTGTTCTAAGTCTCATTATGGGAGGACGTCCAATCAATGTTTAGTTTTTAAAGCTTTCAAAATCATTATTTCCAATATGCATCCAATATCTTACTTATTCCTGTGTGTTTTACAGCTGCTGAGAGCAACGACATCTCACTAGTTCTGCTCTGAGAAGTGGAACGTACCTACAGTTCTGCACACACACTATCATTGTCTTTTTGGACACATTACATTTTTGTAACACACAGGGCCGGCGCTACCACTAGGCAGCTTTAGGCAGCTGCCTAGGGCGGCGGCCACTGGAGGGCGCCTCTTCAGCCCAACATTTAAATCAAATATAATTGTGGAGGTGCTGGGAATAGGCAGCTATCTCTAGTTTCCCAGCACCATTCTAAAAACCATCCCTGGTCCCTGCTGCAGCCGCTGACTGCCTAGCGCTGCTGCCGCTGGTGTCGAGACACTGGTCCCAGCTGCCGACCGCCCATCACCATTAGAGTCAGCGGGGAACAGTGCCTCCGTGGCAGCATCGCTAGGCAGTCAGCGGCTGCAGCAGGGACTAGGGACGGGTCTCCCCACCAGCCGCAGAAGAAGGAACTAGCAGCGGTGAGTGGCACCTCCTATACCCCCCAACCCCCGGGTAATGACGTGGCGTCCGTCCCCCCCCCCCCCCCGGAGCGCCGCGATCACCAGCAACCCCCCTCCTCAACAGCGGCCGGGGGGCGGGTGAGCACTGGAGCGTCACCCCCCCACCTGGGGCGCTCCGGTGCCTTGCACCGGCACTGGTAACACACATACAGTATTTAACCTGTTTTATTAGAGCATCCTTGAACCTTATGTTTGTCGTACAGTATTTAACATTATCGTGACCTTAACGTCTTTTTTTTTCAGGTGCGACTTTTAATATTTTGGAAATTTTCGAGTTTTATTGCACGTACTGTATAAATGGATCAATTCAAACATTGACAAAACTGCTATTAAAACAACAATTTTTGGGGTTGATCTTGGCAGTATTAAATGGATTAAGGTAACGTTCTTTGGAATATAGTGGAGTTGCGTAATTAATACTAAGAATTGTATATATAAAAAAAGTTGATGGAGTCAATTTAAATTTCACAAGTCAACATTCATGAATTCAGGATATAAGTCATATTGTCGACAATGCTGATAATAATAGTGTCGACGCCACAATGTAGACAGTTATGAAGTCAAAATTGTCATAATGTCTGTTTTAGGGGTGGCTACAGCTTTTCTGGGCCCAGGTAATGGGAGAGGCCATTGGGGGAAGGTGTGGTGAGACCACCCTTCTAGCTCTAGGAAATATTGTCCTAATTCAGACCTGCGCGCTAGGCTGCATATATTCACTGACTAGCGAGCAGGTAAACGCCATCCTTCCAAACGCACTCCCTGTCACCCTAATCCCCGTGCTGCGAGCGGATTTGTGCCCGATTCGTTCCCACATCTCATAAAAACGCAATGAGCAGCAATAACGCGGAGTGGTGATTCCGAGCTGCGGGTGCGAATTTGGCACAGCAACCGGGAGTGAGCCGCAGTGGTCGGGGATAGATAAGGAGTATACGGCATGATGTGATGGTAAGATGTGCCTAAGACATTGGTATTCTTCCCAACGGTCTTCATACAACCACAAATGTGAGCTTTTGGCCTCATCCACTATAATGGAAGTTAAGCCACTGTTTAGCATTCCCTCCGCTAAACAGCCTGAGCGCGGACTAACAAGCGCTAATTATTACTGGGTTCGGGTTTAATATCTGCTGTATAGCTTCTAGGGATGGTATAGATCAAATACAGGCAAAAGTACGTCATAAAATCTTGCAGCCGCATGCGAGTGGATGCAATAAAGTACATATCCTTTCACATGCTAGTCCGGGGGGGGGGGAGCATGTTCGGCAGAGCAGGGAGTATGTATGAATCAGCCCAGAGTGTATTTGAGATGATTCACTACAAAACTAGGGCTGTTGCACGTAGCAGCATGTAATGAGCAACTTCTGATTAACTTTCTTCACAAGCACAGAGTTGTCCTGGCACCTTCAGAACAACATACAAAATATATTTTTCTTGTTTACTTCCATTTTAATTGAGTTAGTTTCAAGCTCAGCGGCATTTCTGGAGATGTCTTAACCGTCTCTGACAAGTCTCTATCTCCCACTGCCCTCTCCTCTTAGAAACTGAGGCGCTGACCAAATAAAAATGCCAAATCTGCCAACATAGACTGTGTGAGCCGATCTGTACAATTACAGAGTAGAGCGTGGAAGAAAAAGGCCATTGAAGTGTGACTTGCACAACCCCAGGGTGAAATCTTGTAGCTCATCAGTTATATTTGGAGCTGTCACATCTTAAAGCGCTGTCATCCCACATTAATTTACATACGCCGTTCTGCGCCGCATATGCCTCCCAGGGCTTATGTTGTAATGTTAATAGAAAGCAAGAAATATAAGAAATACCTAATTATATCAAATAAATATTGAAATGCTGCAATGGTTCAGTGGGAATAGAACGCTAATAGGTACTTAGAAGCTGTGGTTTAAAACCATACCATTGATTGCAATCAATTCCCTGCATAGCAGAGTACATTATGCACAATGGTCGTCTTGTGCCAAAATATTGCAGATCATTTAACAAGAAACGCCACAGGAATATAACCGCGTAATAAATGGAATGGGCTCCTATTTTAGTTAAGCTAATATTGTGAAAAGGAAATGGTGAGAGTTATTTTGCAGCATAAATCATGGCTTGCAACCACTGTCTGTGCTGGCAGGAAATAGAAATGAATGGAGCCAGATAACTTTATTGACAACAAACGGCTTGTGACAGAATTCAAATAAAGAAAACAATTGTCACGGTGAGTCCAAAGCAAGTGTAGTGCAACCTGAATGATGTGGTTACATGCAATCGCTCCTGCAATTCGATAGATACTATCTATCAATGCGACATTTGAAAGCGGGCCCTGCATCGCGTCGAATTAGGGTTACCACCTTTTTGTTGAGAGATTCCCGGACATTGGCCCGCCCCTTGACACACCCACTGACCCATCCCAGCCCCACCCCCAGACCCGCCCCCAGACCCGCCTTATGTTGATTTTTTTTAAACCTTTGCTTCCATTTCATTCTTGATTTTGCATACCATAATTCCAGTTATATGTTATATCACATACATTAATGGCCATTACAAGTTATGCCACACATCGTGATGCTAATTCCGTGTTATGCCATATACCGCAATGGCCATTACACATTATGCCAGGACTCAACAGAATTTTTGCACAGGATGGACAGTGCGCGGCGAAGGCGCGCGTCAAATTTTTGACATAATCCCGACACACCGCAAACCCATTATATAGTATACCACATGCCATAATGGCCATTACAAGTTATGCCACACATCGTGATGCCAATTACGTGTTATGCCATGTACTGCAATGGCCATTACACATTATGCCTGGACTCAACAATTTTTTTGCAAAGGATGGATAACATGGACAGTGCGCGCCGAAGGCGCGCAGCAAAATTTTTGACATAATGCCGACACACCGCACACCCATTATATAGTATACCACATGCCATAATGGCCATTACAAGTTATGCCACACATCGTGATGCCAATTACGTGTTATGCCATGTACTGCAATGGCCATTACACATTATGCCAGGACTCAACAATTTTTTTGCAAAGGATGGACAACATGGACAGTGCGCGCCGAAGGCGCGCAGCTAAATTTTTGACAAAATGCCGACACACCGCACACCCATTATATAGTATACCACATGCCATAATGGCCATTACAAGTTATGCCACACATCGTGATGCCAATCACGATGTATTATTCCATGTACTGCAATGGCCATTACACATTATGCCAGGACTCAACCAAATTTTTGCACAGGATGGAAAACATGGACAGTGCGCGCCGAAGGCGCGCAGCAAAATTTTTGTCATAATGCTGACACACCGCACACCCATTATATAGTATACCACATGCCATAATGGCCATTACATTTTATGCCACACACCGTAATGCCCATTGCACGTTTTAATGAACTTTGTAATTCCGATTACTCATAAGCCCACACATGATGCCCATGACATACTATATAACACACCGTAATGCCCATTACATACTATATAACACACCGTAATGCCCATTACATACTATATAACACTGCAATGCCCATTACATACTATATAACACACCGTAATGCCCATGATATACTATATAACACCGCAATGCCCATTACATACTATATAACACTGCAATGCCCATTACATACTATATAACACTACGCAATGCCCTTGACATACTATATAGCACCGCAATGCCCATGACATACTATATAACACCGCAATGCCCATTACATACTATATAACACTGCAATGCCCATTACATACTATATAACACTACGCAATGCCCTTGACATACTATATAGCACCGCAATGCCCATGTCATACTATATAACACCGCAATGCCCATGTCATACTATATAACACTAAGCAATGCCCATGTCATACTATATAACACTAAGCAATGCCCATGACATACTGTATAACACACCATACACATTTGACACATAAGTGCCACTTACCTATATGCTCAATGCCAGGGGCTTCATGCCGATGCCAAGGTGGACTGAATTTGCTCGTTGCCGAGGGGGATAGATCTGTGCCTCTGTGCTCGTTGCCGAGGGGGATAGATCTGTGCCTCTGCTCGTTGCCGAGGGGGGATAGATCTGTGCCAGTGTGCTCGTTGCCGAGGGGGATTGATCTGTGCCAGTGTGCTCGTTGCCGAGGGGGATTGATCTGTGCCTCTTTGCTCATTGCCGAGGGGGATTGATCTGTGCCTCTGTGCTCGTTGCCGAGGGGGATAGATCTGTGCCTCTGTGCTCGTTGCCGAGGGGGATTGATCTGTGCCAGTGTGCTCGTTGCCGAGGGGGATTGATCTGTGCCAGTGTGCTCGTTGCCGAGGGGGATTGATCTGTGCCAGTGTGCTCGTTGCCGAGGGGGATTGATCTGTGCCTCTGTGCTCGTTGCCGAGGGGGATTGATCTGTGCCAGTGTGCTCGTTGCCGAGGGGGATTGATCTGTGCCAGTGTGCTCGTTGCCGAGGGGGATTGATCTGTGCCAGTGTGCTCGTTGCCAAGGGGGATAGAAACCCCCTCCCCCGCCTGCGGGAGGCAGACAGGCTTGTCAGTGTGCCTGTGCCTGCCTGCCCGTCCCCTCACGTCTCCCCCGCTGTATTCGCGGAAGAGACGTGCTGCTGTGCTGTATGATTTTACCATTTCTAACTCCCGCTGCTGGACCGCTAGCCAATGGCCGTTCGCGGTCCAGCAGCCAATCAACTGGTGGCTGCTGGACCGCGAGCGGCCATTGGCTAGCGGTCCAGCAGCATATGCAGCACCGCAGCAGCACGTCTCTCCCGCATACACAGCGGGGGAGACTTGAGGGGACGGGAGCAGGGCAGCGGGGGAGCGGGGAGACGAGGGGGCGGCGGCGGGCGGGTTATTCCCGGACTATGTATAGTCCGGGAAAGCCACCCGTCCGGACTCCGGACGCCGGTCTTAATTACCGGACTGTCCGGAGTAATCCCGGACGGGTGGTAACCCTACGTCGAATGGTCTTTTAAAAATACATTCAATCATTCGATTTATCGGCCAGATGTGGTCAAAATCGAATGATTGCATGCAATATCTCAGAAGTGGGTGGGCAGCATAAAGGTGCCCACACACTAGGAAGATCTGCAATCTTCTAATGGGCGCATAAATTAGCCTTGAAATCTTTTGTCAAAAGATTTCAGGCAAGCGCACCTCTTTACCAGAGATTTATCTTAAGATCCCGTGTGCGTTCCTATGGATCTTTTGCTAAATCTTCTGATCTTTCATGCAGCATATGAGATCAGAAGATTCAGCAAAAGATCCACGGGAGCGCGCATCCGACCGATATCGGACGATTTGTGGCTTTTCGGTCAGAAATCGGCCAATCAGCAAAAAAAATCGTTCTCCTGTGTGGGCACCTTTAAGGTTTAATTTAAAGTACGACTGTCGACATTCTGAATGAGCATATAATACAGCGCTCCATAATTACCGACTCCTCTCCAGGCAGATACAATCCACCACCGCTGTTATGGTGCAGACATCCTTGAATATTAACTGTACTCTTATATTTACTACATTAATAAATACATATTTGCATTGAGGATTCCAACAACTTCCCTCCCATCACAACATCCCCCTTCCTTCCTTTCTTCCTTGGTTTATGTGGTTGAAGCCACTTTCAATTTGATGAAATGTCCTCTTTCATCTGCACCTGAGGCTGCATTAGGATTTAGGACATTATTCTGTGCTGTTATACAAGGTTTGTGTTCGCATCAAAGGTTCAAAGGCAACAACATGGGGAAAAATACAGACCTCTTCCAATTTCCAGGTCCTGATTCTACGGTATAGAATTGGGTTAACTTTTATATCTTATTGTCTCTGAGCCATAGAAGCGACAACTACAGTCGTTGACCTGTCAGGTCCATTACTGTTATGTTCTCGCAGTCGCAGCTGGTCACAGACTAACAATATTATTGCTTAAGAACAAAACTGAACATCTGTCTAACGCTAGAAGTAACCACATAACAAATGATTTATATTTCAGCAGTGTCTAGGGCCATAGTTATGGATGGGCAGGTAATGACACTGTCCAGGGCACAAGGCTAAAGAGGGTGGCACCCATAGTTGCCTACCCTCCTGCATTCTGCAGGAGACTCCCTGACATAGCAGCAATCTCCCTCTCTCCGTCATTAGTCTAGCAATCTCCCTCATGTCACCTAGCCCACATTACATTATTACCTCATAGTTGCCTACCCTCCTGCATTCTGCAGGAGACTCCCTGACATAGCAGAAATCTCCCTCTCTCCCTCATTAGTCTAGCAATCTCCTGCATGTCACCTAACCCACATTACACTCTTACATCATAGTTGCCTACCCTCCTGCATTCTGCTGGAGACTCCCTGACATAGCAGCAATCTTCCTCTCTCCCTCATTAGTCTAGCAATCTCCCTCATGTCACCTAGCCCACATTACACTGTTATATCATAGTTACCTCCCCTCCTGCATTCTGCAGGAGACTCCCTGACATAGCAGCAATCTCCCTCTCTCCCTCATTAGTCTAGCAATCTCCCTCATGTCACCTAGCCCATATTACACTGTTACATCATAGTTACCTCCCCTCCTGCATTCTGCAGGAGACTCCCTGACATAGCAGCAATCTCCCTCTCTCCCTCATTAGTCTATCAATCTCCCTCATGTCTCATAGCCCACATTACATCATATTTACCGCCCCTCCTGCATTCTGCAGGAGACTTACTGACATAGCAGTAATCTCCCTCTCTCCCTGATTAGTCTAGCCATCTCCCTCATGTCACCTAGCCCACACTACACTGTTACATCATAGTTACCTCCCCTCCTGCATTCTGCAGGAGACTTGCTGACATAGCAGTAATCTCCCTCTCGCCCTGATTAGTCTAGCCATTTCCCTCATGTCACCTAGCCCACATTACACTGTTACATCATAGTTACCTCCCCTCCTGCATTCTGCAGAAGACTCCCTGACATAGCAGCAATCTCCCTCTCTCCCTCATTAGTCTAGCAATCTCCCTCATGTCACCTAGCCCACATTACACGGTTACATCATAGTTACCTCCCCTCCTGCATTCTGCAGGAGACTCCCTGACATAGCAGCAATCTCCCTCTCTCCCTCATTAGTCTAGCAATCTCCCTCTCTCCCTCATTAGTCTAGCAATCTCCCTCATGTCACCTAGCCCACATTACATGGTTACATCATAGTTACCTCCCCTCCTGCATTCTGCAGGAGACTCCCTGACATAGCAGCAATCTCCCTCTCTCCCTCATTAGTCTAGCAATCTCCCTCATGTCACATAGCCCCATTACGCTGTTACATTTTTGGGGGAAAAGGAATGAGAGACAGATACATTTACATTGAATCATCAGCACCATTTCCCAGCACAATACCAAGTACAGTAGCTCTTACTAACTGCTTTGGGGATTATCTACATTTGGATATAAGGGATTGTAAAAGATTCCCCTCAGATGTAACATGTAACAGTACACACCCACACTTCTAGGTGCCACGTTCACAATCTCTCCATATATGGAACTAGACACGCCCTTTTGGTGGAGCATGACACGCCCCCTCAATGGGGTACTGTGTAAAATTCTATTACCAATCTCTCTGAAACTAGTTTTCAAAAGTAGGCAAGTATGGTGGCACCATTCCTGCCCCATGGAATGACACCTACAGAGCTGAACATAAAGTCCTCGGCACTCCACTACTTCCTGTTTCCAAGGACTCCACCTCAGTGTGACATCATGATATGACATTTTCTGGGAGAAGAAGAGGTGTCCAGAACAAGTGCTCCTGACGTTTTTCGTTGTATGCCAGACCTTGGATAAAGTTGTCTGGCATAAAGGAAACGTGTCAGGAGCCCTTGTTTTGGACACACTAGAGGACACTGTTCAACGCCCCGTTTTGGACCAGCTCAGACTTTTCCATCTTGCACCGGGAAACTTAGTCCCTCACCCATTGCCTTATGGGACTTTTTTCCACTCCAACAAAATCCAAACTGGATCCAGTCATCGGCATAACTGTGAGGCTGCATGCTGCGAAAATCAAGCTTCCCTCAAGCAATTCCCAACAAACCAAGTCACGGATTCCAGCGGGGAGATAACACCCTGATAACATCTTTTCCACCATATATTATACCTGTGAACTAAGTACTATAGAAACAAGTGTGTCAATATTTATTTTTCCTTTTTAAATACATGCATGGTATAGCATTTTAATATAATTAACATCTATGTGACATCTATGAGAAATTGATCCAATACTTGCCTCCTTTTTCCTGTACACACCTTAAGGAACCTGACCAATGGATGGAGAAAACGGGCTCCTTCCATTAGGGTCAGTCTGGGTCTTGAGGGCCTTAGCTTCAGAGAATGCTGATCAGTGCTTTCTCCTGCATGGGTGTGTTAAAGCTTGTCGGCCTGGACAGGTATTTGCTTATTGCCTGGGGAGTAGGCTGCTGGCTTGCAGAGAGAGACACCGCTACTGCCTGAAGTGATGCATTTATGAGTTGCCAGTAGGTCAGCTCATAGAGAGAGAGGGAAATGTATGTCTAGCCAGAGCTGGGCAGAACAGGATTTATGTTAATGGCTGAGGCTATTTGCCCCAAATACCCAGGACCGGCGTGTCACTATTTAGGCTGCGGTAACAAAGATTTACCCCAGAACACGGCATCCATACTCCGATCTGCGCACAATATGTATGTATGATGGTTCAGTAAATCTTTCTGAAGGATTTATTTACAAGAGATTCGCAAACCTCTAAGCTAAATCCACTTCAGAAATTGCAGATGAATGCTCTCTCCAGCTTTTCTGTCTGTGCTTTAATATATTCAGTGCTGCTGGTAAAACCATCTGAGAATTGATTATCTTCAATAGAACACTGCAATCTATAACAATAACTGCAGTTAAACTATAGTACCATTTGCACGGCTAATCACATCATTCCTCATACAACATACTGAGAAGAGAGCAGTGATGGCTCATGTTTACATTCCTCAGCTTTATGGTACTTGAAGTGAGTTAGAATACTGATTACATACACATTCAATGGCCTATGATAGGTCTAAGGAATTCATCTGCCTATTTCATCGTGTGTGAGTGTGATAGAGAGATTACAGTACTGTGTGCACAGTATGTGCATTTGCAAATAATTGTTCACATACGTATAATAATAATTGCCTACCTTAAGGTTCTAGTCTCCAGGAAAACCCCAGAGAGGAGACGAACTGCAGTTTTTCAGGGGGAGGGGTGTTTCACCCTTAAGCCCCACCCCTTTCCTTGAAATGCTGGGATTCGCAGCTCTTCACAAAAGAGGTGGTACTAAATTACACAATTTACATAATTTTAGCCCTGCGCTCTCCCCAAAGAGCAGCGAATGCTGGTATTTGACCAGCAGAGGAAGAGGGTGCTAAATGTGGGAGTCTTGCCCACACTTCTGGGGGGCCGGGAGGGGGACCTGATTTTCGTAAGTATGCAGGTAAGGTAAGTAGGTAAGTATGCATATAATTAATATACTGCCCCCAAACACACACACACTTTTTATGCTAAAGGCATAAATCTTCATATGTTTTACATACATTATTGTCTACACTCCTAGAACGTCTGAAATCCTCGAATTTAAGAGACAGAAGATCAGTGCGAAAGAATCCACCCACTTGAACCTAATGCTGTGTACACACTGGGCGATTACCGGTACCACGATATTGTTAACTATATCGCAACTGCCAATGGCAAACAATATAGCGCATACACACTGACCAAGAGGGAGGGTGGGACGTTAACCGTGTATGGGATAGTTCATATCATTAACGATATTGTTTGGGATAGTGGATATCATAACAATATATCAGAACAAGAGGTGTGAACTGGGTCTTCATGATGATGTTCATGACATAGCCAATGGGAAATGGCTTATGCAATCTCTTGCAAAGCAAAACCATGCCTTGTAAATGATTTTACCACTTTAAAAAAAATGCCCAAGTTCAGCCAGCATTTTGCAAGGCCATTAAACTCGGAAACTACATTCTGCCCGTGGATGCCGTTAGACTCGACACCCTCAGTTTAGTCCCATCAAACCAATAGCAACTACAAGAAGACCAAATAACATCTATTACCCTGACATTCTAATAACCCTTGAGGCCCATACACACTGGGCGACTTTGAGCTGAACGTCACTCAAAAAAACCTGTTTGAGCGGCTTTCGGCTCAAATACGCCCAGTGTGTATGCCCCGGCGATGAGCGGTGCTGCGCGCTCCCGCGGTAAAGTCGCTCATCTGCTGGTAATACCAGCAGATGAGCGGCTTTGAGGATGGCTTTGCATAGCTTTGCACTATGCAACCCCTCCCCCCCCCCGCCCCCCACCGTCGGCGCCGGGCAGGGGAAAAACTGCTCAGTGTGTATGCACTAAGCGGCTTTCCCCGCAGTGATGAGCACGATCATCGCTGTTCAGACACGTTGGGCATAGTCACCCAGTGTGTATGGACCTTAACTTTCATTGCTGGGCTGCATAAATTCGGAGCCCAGCACAGGTAAACTCCACCCCATGCCGCGCTGACCGGGCAAAATCCCACCCATGTGCACGGCAAACATTTCATTTGCAGCCGTGCACGTAGGGAGAAATCCATTCACTTACGCCAGCAATGTATACGTTACGCCATAACAAAATCTACATTGGGAGGGGGGGAGGGGGGGGGGGGGCAGTGGTGGCTGTAACATATACATTGCTGGCTTGCGAAAAATGTAAGGCATGGCTTTTGGGACAGGGGACTATGCACTCCGTAATGCCCATTACTCATTATACCAAATACCATAATGGCCATTACACAATATGCGACACACCGTACAGGCTCCGTGCCAGGGGCAACATGCTCCGTGCCATGGGTAACATGCACAGTGCCAGGGGGAAGTAACTGTGTGCCCTGCACTGTGTGGTAAAGGATACAGCCGGACAGAGAGGTGGGAAACCTGGCTGTCTCAGAGCAGGTCTATCCGTCCATGGCGTGGCTATTTCAATGATGCGCCAGCTCACGACTCGCGAGTCAATCGGAACTCGTGGCCCGGCAGCCAATCAGACATCAGTAGCTCTTGATTGGCTGCCAGGCCCCAAGCTCCGATTGGCTCATGAGTCGCAAGCCGGAGCATCTGTCAGGTTCTGGGTCTGCTGTGTTCCCGGCCCTGACCGTGGTGAACCAGTGGAGGGCGCTGTGTAGCGGAAAGCCAGAGGCCTGATGAATGACATGCACAGAGGCACTGCCTTGCGTACCAGAATGTTGGCTGAAACCAGAAACAGAGGCGCGGAGTCTAACCTGCCAGCGGTATTCACCAGAGACCCCCGCAAGGGGATATGGACTTCGCTGCGTCTGACAGGCAGGTCGCGGCCCTCTGCCCTGGTCCTCTGGACGTAGGCGGAGAGTGGTAGTGATATTGGAGACACTGGGAATTGGAATAGTCTCTGGAGGGCACAGTGTGAAAGTGTCAACACTGATGTCGACAGCAGGGTCGATGAGATCACTCAACTGCACGATGGTTATTTTGCAGGAGGCTTCTGGAGATGGTATGCCAGGTAAAGATGGTAACAGGAGTAATACTCGACTGCAGAGTGGAATGGCAGGAGTCTTCTGGAGATGATAAACCAGGTAGTATGCAGGAAACTGCGAGAGGTACACGGGGAGACCGGATAACCAGGAGCCTTTGGAAACAGCTGAACACAGGAGGGACTGAGGTCAGATGAACACATATTCAAGGCGATGACTGTGAGTTAGAAGCCGGAATATATCCCCCTTGCTGCGCACTGATTGGTTAGCGTCAGCAGCACCAATCAGTCCAGGGAAAGAGTGAGTACACCTGAGAGGTGTGCAGGTGTGTGGGTCAGAGGTCACCCTGGCTGGACCGCGGGATTGGACCCTCTGGTCAGCTGAGCGCATGTGTCATGGCGGCGCCCATGACGCGCGGGCTCCAGCGTTCTGGCATGTCGATTGCACGGGTCAACACCAGCCAAACATGGGACATCTCGCCAGGCGCTGACAGCTACCAGAGGCCTTACTCTCACCGCTGACCACCGGGAAGGTAATGGACGTGGTCTCAGACGGGGCTGAGACCCACGGTTTGTGACAGTACCCCCCCTTTTAGGGTGGGCACCGAACACCCTTTAGGCTTGGACGGGTTCTCTTCGTGAAATACTTTGATTAGTCGGGGGGCATGTACATCTTCTGCATCTGCCCAACTCCTCTCCTCAGGACCATATCCTCTCCAATCAACGAGATATTGGAGATGCCCATACCTCCGACGAGAATCAACAATTTTATTAATCTCGAATTCTACTCCCCTGCTGGTTTGAACTTTGGGTAGTGAGGGTGAGGAAGTATGGAAGCGATTCAGGATGAGAGGACGTAACAAAGAGATGTGAAATGAGTTGGGGATGCGTAAAGATTTGGGCAACTTCAGTTTGTATGCGACAGGATTGATCCTTTGTAGAACCGTATAGGGACCAATGAATCTGGGAGCAAATTTCATAGAGGGAACTCTCAGTCTGAGATTCCGTGTGGAAAGCCACACTCTATCTCCTGGGTGCAACTCAGGAACAGCTCTTCTCTTGCGATCTGCAAAGAATTTATACCTTGTTGAGGCTTTCGTGATGTTGGCATGAACCTCTCGCCAGATTTGAGAGAAATGGTTAATGGCTGCTGCGGCTGCAGGTACCTCTATCGCTGGTAACATTTCAAAATTGGGGGCCCGGGGGTTTTGTCCATAGACTATAAAGAAAGGGGAATGACCAGTGGTTGTGTGGTACCTGAAATTATGAGCAAATTCTGCCCACGGGAGGAGTCTCGACCAGTCATCTTGCGAGGATGATATATAAAGACGAAGGAAGGTCTCCAGATCTTGGTTCACCCTTTCTGTCTGACCGTTGGATTGGGGATGATAGCCTGAAGAAAACTTTAATTTGTTTTGGAATGCATGAGACAGAGCTCTCCAGAACCATGCCACAAATTGTACCCCCCGATCGGACACAATTTCGCTAGGCAAGCCATGACTTCTAAAGATATGCTGTACAAACAGCTGAGCCAGAGTGGGAGCGGACGGTAGGCCGGGTAATGGGATGAATCGGGCCATCTTGGAAAACCTGTCAACTATTACCCATATGGTGTTGTACTCTTGGGATTTGGGTAAGTCACAGATAAAGTCCATTGAGATGTGAGTCCAGGGACGAGATGGAACGGACAGAGGATGGAGCTGGCCGGCTGGGGCTTGTCGGGATACTTTGTGCTGTGCACATTCTGGACATGATGCCACGAACTCTTTTACTTCTTTGCCAATCTGTGGCCACCAATAGGATCTCTGAAGAATTTTTAATGTCCCTTGAGCGCCAGGATGCCCGGAGAACAATGACTTGTGAGCCCAGGAAAGAAGCTTCTGACGTAATTCAGTGGGAACGAAGATTTTACCAGGAGGAGGCACAGGCGACACCTGAGTGGGAGCAAAGGCGATGGGGTCCAGAATGGGCCGATTTTCCTGTAGGTCAGAATCTTCTTGCATGGAACGTGATAAGGCATCCGCTTTCACATTCTGAGTGCCAGGACGGTATAACAGCTTGAAAGAAAAACGAGAGAAAAACAAGGACCAACGAGCCTGTCGGGGGTTCATACACTGGGCAGACTGGAGGTACAGGAGGTTTTTATGATCTGTGAAGATCGTCACGGGAAACTTAGCACCTTCTAAAAGATATCTCCATTCTTCGAGAGCTAATTTGATGGCCAGTAATTCTTGGTCTCCAATGGAGTAATTTCTTTCTGCTGGAAGAAACTTGCGAGAGAAGAACCCACAGGGGTGGAGTTTTTCATCACTGTTCTTTTGAGATAGTACAGCACCGACTCCTATGTGAGAGGCATCTACCTCAAGAAAAAAGGGTTTGTCGACATCAGGCTGGGACAGGATAGGAGCAGTGACAAAAGCTTGTTTTAAAAACTGGAAGGCTGCGATGGCTTCTGAGGGCCAGTTGGCTGGATTAGCCCCTTTTTTTGTGAGTGCGGTGATGGGTGCAATCAGCGTGGAGAAGCCTCGAATGAATTTCCTGTAGTAGTTGGAAAACCCTATGAAGCGTTGGACTGCTTTGAGGGAAGTGGGTTGTGACCACCCATTAATAGCCTCTAACTTCTCTGGATCCATACGTAGGTCGAACCCAGAAATGATGTATCCGAGGAAGGGCACAGAAGGGATTTCGAAAGTACATTTGGAGATTTTGCCATACAGTTTGTTTCTGCGAAGACGAGACAATACTTCCTTGACCTGAGTTCGATGAGAGGATAAGTCTTTTGAAAAAATGAGAATGTCATCGAGGTATACCACAAGGCAAACGTAGAGCATGTCCCTAAAGACCTCGTTTACAAATTGCTGGAATACTGCTGGGGCATTACAAAGACCGAAAGGCATTACCAGGTACTCGTAATGACCATCCCGGGTGTTAAATGCGGTCTTCCACTCGTCACCTTCACGGATTCTTATTAAGTTGTATGCCCCACGGAGATCCAATTTGGTGAAGACTTGGGCACCTCGCACTCGGTCAAAAAGTTCTGTAATAAGAGGAAGGGGGTAACTGTTCTTGACTGTGATACTGTTTAAACCCCGGTAATCGATGCACGGACGGAGGCCTCCATCTTTTTTCTTTACAAAAAAGAAACCTGCGCCTGCTGGTGAACTTGAGCGCCGGATGAAGCCTTTCTGAAGATTCTCTTGTATGTATGCCGACATGGCTTGTGTCTCAGGAACGGACAATGGGTAAGTTCGACCTTTAGGGGGGAATTTCTCTGAGAGAAGGTCAATTTTACAGTCCCAATCACGATGAGGAGGAAGAGTATCAGCGGACTGTTCGCAGAACACATCAGCGAATTCACTATAGACTTCAGGGAGGCCAGGAAGAATTTTTACATTGGCTGAACGAGTGGGCACCACTGACTTGATACACTGCTGTTGGCAATGAGAACTCCATTGCTCGATCTGTAGCGTCTTCCAATTGATGTTTGGGTTATGAAGACGAAACCAGGGAAGACCAAGGACGATTTCATAAGAAGATTTGGGAATAACGAGAAATTTGATCTGTTCCTGGTGCAGCATGCCGACTCTGAGGGTGAGGAGACTGGTACAGAAGCGAACCTCACTGCCTGGGATTCTGCTGCCGTCAACTGCTGTCACAGCTAGGTGTGGAACTAATGGTTCCATTGGAATCTTCAGTTTAGTGACCAGGTCTTGAGAAATAAAGTTCCCGGCCGAGCCGGAGTCTGCCAGGGCGGTACTGGAATGGGTACCAGTAGGGGTATCCAAAGATACGGGTAAGACAAAGTCATATTCTGGAGGAGATTTTGCCACTTGACCCAACCTGACTCCTCCCTTGCAGGTTAGGCCCGGTCGTTTCCCGAACGCTCGGGACAATTGTTAATGAAATGGCTAGGAGCAGCACAATATATGCACAGGCGATTGCGCTGCCTACGGGTGCGTTCTTCGGGAGTCAGGCGTGATCTACCCACTTGCATTGGTTCTTCACGCGTAGGAGACTCAGAACGAATCTTGGGAGAAACTTTGGGAATTAACTTCTTGTGTTTTTCTAGTCCTCTCTCACGAAGACGTAGATCAATCTTGACACATAGAGATATGAGATCTTCCAAGGGGGTAGGAAGGTCGCGAGATGCCAGCTCATCTTTGATCCGGTCAGAAACTCCTAACCAGAAGGCAGCTGTCAGGGCTTCATTGTTCCACTGTAATTCAGACGCGAGAGTTTGAAAGTGGATTACATACTGCCCCATGGGGCGGGACCCTTGCTTAACCTGGAGGATGTCGGTAGCTGCTGACACGGGTCGACCTGGCAAGTCGAATATGCGGCGGAAGGTCAGGAGGAATTGGTCATAGTCTGTCAGCAGAGGATCTGCTTTTTCCCATAAGGGAGATACCCACTTCAGGGCCGAGCCAGTTAATAATGACACCATGTATGCGATTTTAATTCTGGCCGTAGGAAAGTTATGAGGAACCAATTCGAACTGAATTTGGCACTGGTTGATAAACCCTCTGCAGGTCTTGGGGTCACCATCGTATTTGGTGGGTGCTGGCAGGTGGAGACGGGATGATAAAGCTGGTGTTGCTGATCTTACGGTAGTGGTTGACACAGAAGTCGACAGGGACTGTTGCAGGGTGTCCAACCGACTGGATACATCTTGTAAGAATTTAATCACCTGCTGCTGAGTAGCTTCTTGGGTCTCCATTCTGGCAGCAACATTTTGAAGAACCGCTGGTCCCACACTTGGGTCTTGGGCCGAGTCCATCGGCCTTGAATATACTGTCAGGTTCTGGGTCTGCTGTGTTCCCGGCCCTGACCGTGGTGAACCAGTGGAGGGCGCTGTGTAGCGGAAGGCCGGAGGCCTGATGAATGACATGCACAGAGGCACTGCCTTGCGTACCAGAATGTTGGCTGAAACCAGAAACAGAGGCGCGGAGTCTAACCTGCCAGCGGTATTCACCAGAGACCCCCGCAAGGGGATATGGACTTCGCTGCGTCTGACAGGCAGGTCGCGGCCCTCTGCCCTGGTCCTCTGGACGTAGGCGGAGAGTGGTAGTGATATTGGAGACACTGGGAATTGGAATAGTCTCTGGAGGGCACAGTGTGAAAGTGTCAACACTGATGTCGACAGCAGGGTCGATGAGATCACTCAACTGCACGATGGTTATTTTGCAGGAGGCTTCTGGAGATGGTATGCCAGGTAAAGATGGTAACAGGAGTAATACTCGACTGCAGAGTGGAATGGCAGGAGTCTTCTGGAGATGATAAACCAGGTAGTATGCAGGAAACTGCGAGAGGTACACGGGGAGACCTGATAACCAGGAGCCTTTGGAAACAGCTGAACACAGGAGGGACTGAGGTCAGATGAACACATATTCAAGGCGATGACTGTGAGTTAGAAGCCGGAATATATCCCCCTTGCTGCGCACTGATTGGTTAGCGTCAGCAGCACCAATCAGTCCAGGGAAAGAGTGAGTACACCTGAGAGGTGTGCAGGTGTGTGGGTCAGAGGTCACCCTGGCTGGACCGCGGGATTGGACCCTCTGGTCAGCTGAGCGCATGTGTCATGGCGGCGCCCATGACGCGCGGGCTCCAGCGTGCCGGCATGTCGATTGCACGGGTCAACACCAGCCAAACATGGGACATCTCGCCAGGCGCTGACAGCTACCAGAGGCCTTACTCTCACCGCTGACCACCGGGAAGGTAATGGACGTGGTCTCAGACGGGGCTGAGACCCACGGTTTGTGACAGCATCATTTGAAATAGCCACGCCATGGACAGATGGACCTGCTCTGAGGTAGCCGGGTTTTACCACCATTCTGCCCAGCTGTCTCCTTTAGCGATGTAGGCAGGATCAGACAGCGGGGCAAAGTGAGCGGGCGGAACGCAGTTCCACTCCATTCCGGCTCACTTTAACTCCTGGGGGGCAGTGGTGCCAATATATACATTACTGGCTTGTGCCAGCAATGTATATATTACTGGCATATAAGTAACATTGGTGGGCAGTGATGTCAATAATATATACATTGCTGGCCTGTTACTGGCTTATTAATAATCATTGGTGCCAATAATGTACTCAGCGGGTGATGTGGGTGATGCGGCCGCTGAGTCGCTCCACGACAGGGGGGGGGAGAGAGGAGGAGAGTTGCGGCGGAGGAAGGGGAAGGGATTCGACAGCCGCTGCCGAGGCGCTCCACGAGGGGCAGGTTGTGGGGATGGTGCGGACGGCTCTGTGCTCACCAGAATCCACGGGGGTTGGGGATGGTGCGGGCGCCGCTGCACTCACCTGGCTCTGTGGGGGGTGGGGATGGTGCGGGCGCCGCTGCGGCACTAACTCTCAACTGACTCCATGAGGGGGGTTCCCAAGTGCCGCCCTCCAGTTGTGGGGATGGGAGAGCTGGGTGGTTAGCCGGGCGGGGGAGCAAGGCTCTGCAGCAGCAACCAGTCGAAGCTGATGAGGGGGATGGTGAGGAGCGGAGTCGGACTACAGCAGGGTAAGTATATGTCAGATGAGGGGGGAGGGAGCAGGCGGAGGCAAGGGGGCAGGCCGCCGGGCTGAAAGTGGCTAATCTTTCAGCCCAAGGCAATATACACATGGCGATGATGGATGAAAAAGCATCCATCATCGCCAGATCTGCTGGCAAAACCAGCAGATGAACAACTTTACTAGCGATGATACGGCTGTTTTGACCGATTTTCATCTGAAAACCATCATTTGTGTATGGGCCTTAAGTTCTCTGCTTCTGATGAATTGTTTAGAGTTGCACATTGTATTGTTTGTTTACAAAATGAAGTAAAAAACTGACTTTCGGCATGCAAAATTTTCACATGGGCCACCTTGTATCTTTATATTAGATAAAATCTGAATATCAGGAATAAACTGATGATGCAAAAGCAATAATAGGTACTTATGTAGTATCTGGGCTGCCGATTTTTTGATTGTATGCCTTAAGTTAAGGCATACAATCAGATGCGATGCGATGCGATATCGCATCGCATCGCATCGCATCGCATGCGACCATCGGATGCGATGACCCGATTTTTCCATAGGAATCAATGTTAAAATGGACTGAGTCCATTTTAACATGGAACTCAATGGGAAAAAGGGGTCCTTTTCATACCCCTACTATCCAAGTGGGCATGGAGTTGGATATAAACCTGTGGCGAGCGCAGCGAGCCACCGAGCCCGAAGCGTGGCGAGCGAAGCGTGCCCCGCGAGGGGACGGTATTCTGTGTCCCCTCGCGGGGCTCGCTACGCTCGCCACGCTTCGGGCTCGGTGGCTCGCTACGCTCGCCACAGGTTTATATCCAACTCCATGCCCACTTGGATAGTAGGGGTATGAAAAGGACCCCTTTTTCCCATTGAATTCCATGTTAAAATGGACTCAGTCCATTTTAACATTGATTCCTATGGAAAAATCGGGTCATCGCATCGCATCGCATCCGATGGTCGCATGCGATGCGATGCGATGTACCCGATTTAGAAATCGGCAGCCCAGATACTACATAAGTACCCAATAATAATTATGGCACACTATTAACAATAACTGAAAATGTATATTGTAAGGAAGCTTTTAAATTACAATGATCTTTCTTGCCCGAGCCTCTTTTAGAATTAGCCTATTAATGTGTAATGCAATCTGTCCAATGAAAAATGAATGAGGCATTATGTCACGGTAGTGCTTACAGATGGATGGACAAATGTGCGGATTGAAGGAGTCATAAACTTTATGATAAGACTAGCCGGTGTCTTACAGTAGCATTACAATGGCAGAGGACAGGCGTGCTGCAGAGTATCTCTTCTGCAGTTTATATGAAGGCATCATGTAAATCCTTATGGATTAATTATCATATATTACTAATATACTGTGCATCCCGTGGGCTAACCCTGATTATTTGTGGCATAATGAAGGTGGACACTGTGCAAAACATCTGTAAAAGAATATGACATGATGGACATGTGGTGGATGTGCTTGGCCAACCGGATCTCAGTTCATCTTGAACGTTTGTCCTTCCACTATCAAAGGCAGTGCATCAATCCCAAACCGATTTCCATGACATGGCGTCTTCGCGGTACAACTCCAAAAGTTGGTGATGAATTTAAGCGGCTGATGTGCCCTTTAGAGTAGACACTCTACTCTGATCACACTGCGAATCTCAGGGCCTAACCATGTTTCCACCAGCCCCACCATCTTAGAAGCTAATGTAAACGGACCATCACAAAATGTCCGCCCCCATACAGCAGACAGTTTTCTGCTGTATGGGGGCGGACAAGACCATGAGGGGAAGCAGGGGTACTGCTCTGGCCTGGTGGGAAATTAGTATGAAATAGAGAACATTACACACAAGACGTCTTGTTACATTATTCTCTCTCTCTCTCTCTCTCCCCCTCTCTCTCTATACTGTATATATATATATATATATTGGTGGGCAACGTTTAAAATTTTTAATTGCGATTAATCGCATGAAATTTTAGCGATTAACTGTGATTAATCGCACTGATAGGCACATACGCGCTGCTTACCTAAAATCTTGTTGCCAGAGGTTCCGTGCTCATTGCCAGGTGGGATTACATGCGTGTTGCTAAGGGGGATTGCATGCATGTTGCCATAGTGGGTTCCCTGCTTGTTGCCAGGGGAGGGTTACTTGCTTGTTGCCAGGAAGGTTTACTTGCTCGTTGCCAGGGGGTGTTTTCTTGCTCCATGCCAGTGGGGTTAACTTGCTCCATGCCAGGGTTTGCAGGTCCACAGCGCTCCCGGAATCCGCACTTCCGGGTAGCGCTGTGTGTGCACTCTGAACTTCCCTGACAGACGCTAGAGGTAAAGGAGCACCTCTAGCGTCTCTCTACTACACAGCGGTGGCCATATTTGGAGGGGCGCTCTGCACCCCTGTGGTGCAGCCCCATCGACCATTCGTTTCCCGTGCCCGCCAGCCCCGTTTTCCTGTTCCCTGCTGCCACATCGCCCCCCGTGCACCCCCCTCCCCGCGTTAACTGCGTTAAATATTTTAATCGCAGTTAATGTGCCGGCGCGTTAACGCGATATTAACGCGTTAACGTGCCCAGCACTAATATATATATATATATTACTTATTGAACCACCCTTGTATATTCAGACTAGACAGTAGATAAAAAACCCAGAGGTTAGTCCAATGTTTGTAGAAGTCTTTCAGGCTACGGTTAACGAGTTAATTAACGGCTGATACTGCTATAGTTATACACTTAACTTATAAAATAAAACATGCAACTAATTGAATTGAGTTTTGATGCACAGACTGGGCCTGATGCAATGAAATCTGCTTTTGGCTGGCCTGCGGGAAGTAAGTTATTGCCCCTTAGATAGATACAGTTAATACATAGGGGTGTGGATAATTAGGTTAATCACTATTGTTCCACAGTGAATAGGTCCACAGAAGGTTGACAGGTTTTAGGTCAACATTGACAAACGTTGACACAAGCAAATGAAAATGTCAACACAAAAAGATTAGTTTATCGTTTGATGAAAAATGAGTTGTTATGCAGGAAATATCAAGAAAGGGAAAATGCTGATTTTAATAACACGATCTCTTGAGCGGTAAGAAATCCTGTGTGAAATAGGAGGTTGGCAAGTCCCGCGCTTTACTTTTATGCCAAGGTTGTTTTCAATGATTTATTTTACACTTTGTACTTTCTTAAAGAAGAAGTCTGTGTTCTTTTTCCATTTCTAGACTTAACGGCTGTATTGGCTCGTATGAGAGAAGGATTCTTAGAACACACAGACACATTCGAAGCGAGTTCTTCAAAGAGAATACTTGGCTGGGATGCCGGATTCCCTGTGTACCTGGTTTCAGATGCATTCCTATACTTATTTCATACAGATTCTTACCAGTTCTACATTACAGGCAGCAATGTTGTATCTATACAATATGCATGGGCACTAGTCCTGCAGCAGGGGTGAGCTTCAATCCTATGGTGTGTACACACGGTGCAATTTACCCTTTGATCTTGACTATATAGTCACAATCGAATTGGTATTGCATAGACATTGAATGGAGATTGAACATTTTTTTAGGCTTTCTATCCCGATTCGATGCCTTTACTGAATGACTAAGACCAAAGCAAGGGGATGCAGTTAAAATCCCGGCGGTCGGGATCCCGGCGTTCAGAATCCCGACGCCGGAATCCCGACCGCCGAAATTTCGACACATTCTCCCTCCTGGGGTGTCCACGACACCCCTGGAGGGAGAATAAATTAGTGTGCCGAGCGTAGCGAGGCACCGGGTCCCGCTGCGTGGTGAGCGCAGCGAGCCCGCAAGGGGGGGGCGATCCACGTCCCCCCCTTGTCGGCATTTCGGCTGTCGGGATTCCGGCGTCGGGATTCTGAACGCCGGGATCCCGACCGCCGGGATTCAATACTGAATCCAAAGCAAGGACTGGGGAATACATTTTTGTATAGACTGGGAATAAAAAATTAAATGAACATCATCATTTATTAATGTACTCTATTAAAAACTAGACTGCATTAATAAATGATGGTGATCATTTTTATTCCAGGTTACTGTATTCACCAGCGCAGTCCTTGCTTTGTTTAGAAACCTTCACTCTCAATTTTGCTAAGCCTTGAAGAGATAAAGTGAATGGAGATAAAGTACCAACCAATAGCTCCTAACTGTCATGTCACAGGCTGTGTGTGAAATAATGGCTTGGCCTGGGAAATATGTTAGAAACTGGCTTGGCATGTCATCTCTGTCCACTTTATCTCCACCCAAAGCTTAGTACATAGACACAAAGGAAGCTCCAGAGGAGGGGCTGCAGCACACATCAAGATTCAAATATCGGGCTCCACCAACTGCCATTCCAAAGTGACTCACTGACAGTTGGTTTGGTTCCCCTATGTGAATTTTGGACTGTGTTGCAGCCGCACCTTTGGAGCCACCACTGCACAGGCCCGAATATGGGATACCCATTATTGGGTGTGGTATAGCTCACAGACAATCAAAAGGTTGACACCAAAAGTTAGACATGCCTTAGTTAGATATTGACAAAACTTTTCCCCTATTTGGACTGTGCTGCAGACCCTCCTCTGGAGCCTCCACTTACTTCAACTATGGTTTCCTATTTCATACATCATTACTCTACTCCCACAGGTATGGAGTATATCTTAATTATCATTGTTGTTCAGCAGTAGCCATTGTGCTCTATCCTTGTACTGCATTCAAGCTCTGGTTCAGATCTGTGTATTCACTCCTCAACTACATTTCACCTGTTCCTAAGTTTTGTGCTGATCTCCAGGATTCTCATTTCTCTTACGGTAAAGTTCATATCCACAGTTTTTTTGCATATTCCTTGATACACCTTGCTCCAGAATCCTGAATACATAGGGGATCTTACAGTTATTCTACAGTTAAAACAGTAGAGGTTTAAGTCCTGGCAGCATCCTAAGTACCGATGTGTACGTAAAACTCTATTGTAACAATGGACGGCTGTTATATGCAGAAGACCCTCTTGCTGACTCTATAGATCTTACACAATTGTACTAGACTTCCTTAACATCTATCCATATCTACTTTTCATACTGACTCTTTGATCACTTTTGGGGTTGATTGAAGTAAATCGCCCATACATGAAATTAGGGCAAATTGCTGTTACTACAACATATAAATGCGGTCAGCCTGTGGGGCTACAAACAAAAATTCAGTCTCGAGTTACTGCAAATGCAACGTATAACCACACTGGCTCGCAGCCATAAAGTATTCGAAAGTGGGGGGAAGTTGTCTCAATCGGCCCATTTATAGTCTTTATGATTTTTTTCTTAAATCTTGTCCAGTCTACTGATCTCAGATAACAGCTGTAAAAGAAAGTGTACTTTGATGGGTTCCTAGTGTTTGAGAAGAAAGATATATTCGTATGGTCGACATGGTGTGGGTCAGAAGGTTAACAGAATCAATATTAACGGTCAATACAGTATGTTGACATGAAAAGGGGTAGACACCAGAAATGGTCAAAACAAGAAAAAGGTCTACACAAAAAAGGTCTACACAAGTTTATTTATTTATTTTTGTTAATGCAATTTTGTTTGTTTAACCACATGTAAGCCAACTTAGTGGAGGTGCATGGTTTCGGACAAGGTTACATTTCCCAATCGTCATTCACATGAAAAAAAGAAACTTGAGTTGACCATATACTTGTTTGCTATTGTCATGTTTACAATTTGAACCGGTCGATATTTTGTACATGTCGAACTAATGCATGTAAACCATAGGGGGTAGACTTTTTGTCTTGATGCTTTATCGAAAGTATTGCTGCCTTGTCTGGTAACCCAGCACCCCAAGAGAAAGACTCTCTTTTGAGATAATTATCAAGGTAAGTGTAGCACTTGAATATCTGTACTATCCATCTTTACTAGGTGATGGTAAAACAGTCAAGTTCTAAGCTGATAAACTTAAATTTGAAGGGGCAGATGTACTAAGCCTTGGCGAGTGAGAGTTGGTGGAGAGAGATAAACTGCTCAAACAGATCCTGTATCATAGCAGTTAGGAACTAATTGCCTAGTACTTTATCTCTTTCTGCTCAATCACTCTCCAAGGCTCAGTACATCTCCCCCAATGTAAGCAAATAATTATATAGAGGCTGGGAAAACTAATGCTGGATTTTAATGTACGATAAGAAATGGTGATATATATATATATATATATATATATATCATATCCCTGACGACGGGAGGGCTACCCCCCGAAACATGTCGGATTGTGTATAAACCTGGCGGCGGCGGGGGTCCCTGCAGTGAATAATAAATAACTAGCTCTATCCGGCGGTCGGGTGGGAAGCGCATCTGTTTTGAAAACACTGGCCGCACGCTGATTGGCCGAATCAGCGTGCGGCCAGTGTTTTCAAAATAGAAGCGCTTCCCGCGCCACCGCATAGTGCTAGTTATTTATTATTCACTGCAGGGACCCCCGCCGCTGCCAGGTTTATACACAAAGCGTCGCAGGACAGGTACCCGTGCAGGCTCCTGTCAGATCCCGGAATAGACACCCCTTCCTCCCCAGATGGCACAACAGGTACCCCGTGGCATGGGGGCGAAATGCCGCCCTCCAGTGGCCGGCGCCCTAGCCAAATGCCTAGACTTGCCTAGTGGTGGCCCTGTCCACAACAATACACAATAGTTTATTCTATTTTTACACATTTAATCAGCCCTGTGGCCACTGCCCACGGGGACAGCCCTGGGCTTCATTAGGGAGGTCCCCACTTCCCCAGGATCCCTGCCCATGCTGACTTGGCAGGGAATTAATGCTTTGGCCGGGGGGACTTGTATAAAAAGTCTCCCCCTGGCTGTAGCATTACCATGCTGGCTGGTTGGGACCGGTGCTGGTTCTTAAAATATGGGGGACCCCTAGTCATTTTGTCCCCCGTATTTTGGGAACCAGAACCGGCCCTTGAGCCTGGTGCAGGTTTTATAAAATCCGGGGGACCCCTAGTCGGTTTGCCCCATGTTTTTATGAAACCAGGACCGACTCTTTGAGCATGGGGCTGGTTATGTTCAGAAGGGGGACCCCACACCAATTTTTTTATTTTTACACATTTTATTGGACAGAACCATGTGTGCATGGTTCTGTCCAAATTGCCCATCACAACCTGTTTTATTTGTGTGGCGATTTTTAGTGAAGTTTTCCCGAATTTGTATCCCATTAAATTTGCGATATGTATACTTTTTAATGGGAAAACATCTGGATGCGAATCGAAAAATCGCCACTTCAGAATGTGCAAATCTGCGGAAAAAGTGTGATTTTTGCTGCAATTCGCTTTCCATTAAGTTGACGTACAAATTTGGCAAATTTTTGCCTAAGAATCGCAAAAACTCAAATTTGCATCTCATTAAATGTCACCCAGAAGCTCTAGTTCCTCATTTGCTGCTGAAACGTCCAGTCGGTGAGACTGCCAGTCCTGCATCCCAAATGCTCTGCAGCAGCTGCTTATTTGATATACTTATCCTGTGAGGTGGACAAGGGTGTAAAAGTCGTTCATAAGGCTGCCTAAATCATTAAAATCACATCAGCCTAAGGCGACAACTGCTCCCATTTCAGCCAGACTAGCTGAGCCCCTGCAACAATGCACAGAGCAATGACTTGTTCCACACTTGTTAGCATCTAATCTAAATGTAAAGCCAATCAAGGACTTAATAGATTCTTCATATGAAATCCACAGAAAGTTCAGGCATATTGTTATTAATATTCTGGTTACTTTTTATTATTATTATTATTATTATTATTATTATTATTATTATTATGTATAACAGCAAAATGTATTCAGATAAGCAGAATTTCCCACCCACAGAAAAAGTCTGAGGTACCTGTCAGCAGGGCAGCCATCAGGGGGGGGGGGGGGGGGGGGGGGCTGCAGAGACCCCAGTCCCGGGCCCAGACAGAAAGGGTTTCCTAGGACTGGAGTTAATAAAGTATAATTTGTCATACACACACACAAAGATCACACTTCCCTTGAAGCAATGTAGAGGTAGGGTAGTGCAGCCAGCACTGCCGAGATCAGAGGTCTCACCAGCATACCTACCTACTTTCTGGCTGCCCTTTCCGGGAGGGCAGCTGGGAGTAAAAAGGGGTTGGGCGGAGGCGGGGCCATGTGAGTGGCTACTTGTTTGAGGGGATGGCCAGAATGATCATGCCGTTTTAGCCACGCCCTGATGAGCAATGGAATTTTTAAGGCACTGCAGTGGGCAGGGCTAAAACAACGCAATTTGTGTCATTTGACCCATGAATCCACCCCCCCCCCCCCCCCTCGAGGCAGGGGGGGCTGATGAAACTGGGCTGCTTTCTGTGAGGGTTGCCCCCTCTTTCCGGGGGGCCAGGAGGAGGACCCAATTTCTGGGACCGTCCCAGCCATACCGGGGGGGGGGGGGGGGTAGGCAATCCGGCTCACCAGGCGTTCCAGGTGTTCGAAAGGGAAGGGAAGACCAATTCTGATGGCAGCCCTGCCTATCAGAAATTGTTTGGAGACAAATTTGAAAGAATTTGAAAGGGAGCTAGGGAGGAGATTCCATTTCCTGGGTGGGCAGTAATGATGGAATGGTGTGATTTGCATAACTCTCAGCAAGCATGGCTGTTTTCTCACTGTGCATGATAAAACACGCTGCGTCTGAGAAATGATTCTCTAGCCGATCAGCTCCCAAATCTTCTTTTTCAAACACATGACAGGAGCTGAGCACATGACAGGTGGGAGCTGAGCACATGACAGGTAGAAGCTAAGCACATGACAGGTGGAAGCTGAATACATGACAGGTAGAAGCTGAGCACATGACAGGTGGGAGCTGAATACATGACAGGTAGAAGCTGAGCACATGACAGGTGGGAACTGAACACATGACAGGTAAAAGCTGAGCACAACAGGTAGAAGCTGAGCACATGACAGGTGGGAGCTGAACGCATGACAGTTGGGGGCCGAATACATGACAGTTGGGAGCTGAGCACATGACAGGCAGAAGCTGAGCACATGACAGGTGGGAGCTGAGCACATGACAGGTGGAAGCTGAACACATGACAGTTGGGAGCTAAACACATGACAGTCGGGAGCTGAACACATGACAGGCGGAAGCTGAGCACATGACAGGCGGGAGCTGAACACATGACAGGTAGAAGCTGAGCACATGACAGGTGGGAGCTGAACACATGACAGGTAGAAGCTGAGCATATGACAGGGGATGCAGTGTAAATCCCGGCGGTCGGGATCCCGGCGTTCAAAATCCCGACGCCGGAATCCCGACCACCGAAATCCCGACACTTTCTCCCTCCGGGGGTGTCCACGACAATCCCGGAGGGAGAATAAATTAGTGTGCCGAGCGTATCGAGGCACCGGGCCCGCTGCGTGACGAGAGCAGCATGCCCGCAAGGGGGAGGTGATCCACGCCCCCCATTGTAGGGATTTCGGCGGTCGGGATTCCGGCGTCGGGATTTTGAACGCCGTGATCCCGACCGCTGGGATTTAATACTGAATCCTATGACAGGTAGAAGCTGTGCACATAACAGGTAGAAGCTGAGCATATGACAGGTAGAAGCTGAACACATGACAGGTGGGAGCTGAGCACATGACAGGTAGAAGCTGAGCACATGACAGATGGGAGCTGAGCACATGACAGGTGGGAGCTGAGCACATGACAGATGGGAGCTGAGCACATGACAGGTGGGAGCTGAGCACATGACAGGTAGATGCTGAGCACATGACAGGTAGAAGCTGAGCACATGACAGGTGGGAGTTGAGCATATGACAGGTATAAGCTTAGCACATGACAGATGGGAGCTGAGCACATGACAGGTGGGAGCTGAGCACATGACAGGTGGGAGCTGAGCACATGACAGGTGGGAGCTGAGCACATGAGAGTTGGGAGCTGATTGGCTGGAGCACAATTTATCATTCACAACAAGCTTTATCACTCGTTGATAAATTAAAGTGCCTTATTTATAATACCCCCTAAATGCTTTGTCAGAATTCGCCAAGTATGGTAATTAAAAGAATGAAAACCCTAATTCTGTATTTCACATGAGACTGGGGTAATAAATGTAAAACTGAGCTTATTGAATCGTAAGACGTCAGTTACACAGCACAGGCTGCATTGTGTCACATTAGTAAATGACTGACATATATACTTTTGATATTTAGATTATTGCGTCACACTAGGACTGGAGCGGTTTCCCTCCCAGGTTGGATGACGGAGGCAAATGCTAATCCACAGGATTTGAGGGTAGAAAATTATTGAAATGATACAATGTTTTAATTTTTGTGTAATTGCTTTTTCGCCTTGATGGTGAATATCATTAATATAAATACCTCGGTTAGCTTATGTTAATGCTGGAAAAAAAGAACTGTTTCAACCTTTGCCTGAAGCCATTTAGAAGCCTCCCCCACATCACAGACAGTTCTGCCAGGACGACGATCCTTTTACGCTCTTATCCAAACATCGTAGAATTCTGAATATCTAGGAAAGTTATTTTTATACATGATATGATATCATCCCAGGTTATTGAAACTGTGGCAAAAAATATCCATCGTCAGAGGAGTAGATGTATGAAGCAGTGATAACGGAGGAGTGGTTTATGGCAACCAATCAGCACTGAAGTAACATCTATAATTTGCATAATATAAAATCATACAGAGCAGCTGATTGGCTAAAATGTGCCACTTCTGCTCTGGCTCCTTCTCCTCCCTTATCAATAAGAGGCGGGGTGATGGAGGAGGGGATGAGGTCTTGTGTAAAGGGGCGAAGACGAGCATCATGACCCGCGTTTTTTATCATTCTGGGGGCGTGTATAGCGCTCCCCAAACAGCTGGGCATCCCCCGGCTCTGCTTGCTGGACTGATACACAGGGCACAGGGCATATGCTATGCAGAGCAGAGGTGATCACCAGATCCCCTAAGTGAGCGAGATGGTCATTTGATCACCGCACTCAGTAACCCAGGTCAGCCTACTTATAGAGCGAACCGAGATGCTGTGAAGTCCGGCCGACATCCCAGTTTATGGCACAGAACAGATGACCGGGGTGGCAGAGCAGGAACACAGCGTTAGATGGCTGGAACACTGAGCAGGTCACCGATCTTGGAGGTTTTTTTTTTAAAGTGGCAATCATTTACACGTCAAAACCATGACTTGGAAATGATTGTCGCTTTAAAAAACCATACGGCATCGGCTGGCATCCCACACCTCAGGCAAATTGGGACCTCAGTATTACATGCTCCAAAATTCATTTATCAGATGCAAGTTTTATATGCAAGGTACATACAGGGGTCACTACCAGCCTACACACACTGAGGTCACTACCAGCCCACACACACACACACACACACACACTGAGGTCACTACCAGCCGATTCACACACACTGAGGTCACTACCAGCCTACACACACACACTGAGGTCACTACCAGCCCACAAACACAGGGGTCACTACCAGCCGATTCACACACACTGAGGTCACTACCAGCCCACACACACACACACACACACACACACACTGAGGTCACTACCAGCCCACACACACACACACTGAGGTCACTACCAGCCTACACACACACACTGAGGTCACTACCAGCCTACTACACCACACACACTGAGGTCACTACCAGCCTACACACACACACACTGAGGTCACTACCAGCACACACACACACTGAGGTCACTACCAGCCTACACACACACACACACACATACAGGGGTCACTACCAGCCTACACACACACACTGAGGTCACTACCAGCCGACTCACACACACACACTGAGGTCACTACCAGCCCACACACACACACACACACACTGAGGTCACTACCAGCCCACACACACACACACTGAGGTTACTACCAGCCCACACACACACACACACTGAGGTTACTACCAGCCCACACACACACACACTGAGGTCACTACCAGCCTACACACACACACTGAGGTCACTACCAGCCTACACACACACACACTGAGGTCACTACCAGCCCACACACACACTGAGGTCACTATCAGCCTACTACACCACACACACACTGAGGTCACTACCAGCCTACACACACACACACACACACACACTGAGGTCACTACCAGCCTACACACACACACTGAGGTCACTACCAGCCTACTACACCACACACACTGAGGTCACTACCAGCCTACACACACTGAGGTCACTACCAGCACACACACACACTGAGGTCACTACCAGCCTACACACACACACACACATACAGGGGTCACTACCAGCCTACACACACACACTGAGGTCACTACCAGCCGACTCACACACACACACTGAGGTCACTACCAGCCTACACACACACACACACTGAGGTCACTACCAGCCGATTCACACACACACACTGAGGTCACTACCAGCCCACACACACACACAATCGATATTTTTAAATATCGATGGTCATCCATTGTGTTTTATTGATTGGCCTGTGTTTGTGTGTGTGTGTATAGGCACACGGATCACCTCCTGCCTACACACACACACACTGAGGTCACTACCAGCCTACACACACACACACACACACACACTGAGGTCACTACCAGCCTACACACACACACACTGAGGTTACTACCAGCCTACACACACACACTGAGGCCACTACCAGCCTACACACACACACACTGAGGTTACTACCAGCCTACACACACACACTGAGATCACTACCAGCCAACTCACACACACACACACACTGAGGTCACTACCAGCCTACACACACACAACATACCTCCCAACTGTCCCGCTTACCGCGGGAACGTCCCGATATTCGGGGACGTTCCCGCGTCCCGCCCGGGGCCGCCATTGTCCGGTGGTGGGGGGGGGACAGTTGGGAGCCCCCCCCAGCCTGCCAAGAATAGATGCTGTGCGCATGCGCACAGCGTCTATTCAGTGCCGACGAGCGTTGAAAACGGGGCGTGGCCGGAGTTCGCATCATCCTGCGAGGCCACGCCCCCTTTTCTCAAGGCAGCGCCCCCTTTTCGGGAGCATCCCGACCTCCCAACTACAAAAGTTGGGAGGTATTCACACACACTGAGGTCACTACCAGCCTACACACACACACTGAGGTCACTACCAGCCTACACACACACACTGAGGTCACTACCAGCCTACACACACACACTGAGGTCACTACCAGCCTACACACACACACACACACACACACACACACACACACTGAGGTCCCTACCAGCCTACACACACACACACACACACACACACACTGAGGTCACTACCAGCCTACACACACACACTGAGGTCACTACCAGCCTACACACACACACTGAGGTCACTACCAGCCTACACACACACACTGAGGTCACTACCAGCCTACACACACACATCCACCATCCATTGTGTTTGATTGATTGGCCTGTGTGTGTGTATAGGCACACGGATCACCTGCTTACACACACACACGGATTACTTTCTGCCCACACACACACACGGATCACCTCCTGCTTACACATATGAACAAATGTTCAGTGCCAGCCTTCAAACACACACACATGACAGTGTCAGCCTGCATTGACAGGGGTCAGTGCCCTACACACACACACTCACACATGTGTTAGCATATACACACAAACACACTGCGCCAGTGTACTCACACACTGATAGGGTTAGTACCTGACCACACACACACACACACACACACACACACACAAGGGGCAGTGCCAGCTGTAACAGATACACCCAGGGGTCACCTACAAACACACAATGGAGTCAATGCCAAGCTACATAAACACAGAAACAAACACATCACAGTACACAGCTGACCACACACAGTACCAGCCAGTATAGCGCTGCGGAGGCAGAACCACATGCACTAACCCCTGCTCCTCCCCCAGCATCATCTCCCCACAGCTGCACTCTGTGCTTCTTCCCCGTCACTCCCCCTCCTCTATGTCTCCAGCATGTAGTTCTCACCATGCTGGGGTGAGGGAAAGAGGGGAGGGCTCCGCTGCTGCTGCCGCTGCTGCTAGTACAGTCTCCCTGGTGGTGGACATGTAGCATTGACAGGTGTTCTGCTGCTGCAGGGTGGCTCTCACACTGACAATGCATGCTAGTGCTAAACTCCGCCCCCATCACGCCGGACTAGTGCATGTGCGGTCCGAATTGTAAGAACGGTGCAATGAAATTATGGGGTATTGGGAAGGCTTTGTGAAACACCGGGGGACTGGTGGCTAAATCAGGAGCCTCCTGTGAAATGCAGGAGTGTCGGCAAGCATACCTCCCAAGATTAGTGGCAGTGGAGAAGGAAGGTGTGCTTCCAAAAATAGGGGGCGTGGTTGACGGCGTGGCCTATGATCGCAGCACTCCCGTGAGGCCACACCTTCGTTTCCCCACTGTGGGGGGTATGGCCAGCGCTCACAAATGAACAGATGCATCTATCATACCTCCCAACTGTCACGATTCCGTCGGGACAGTCCCGATTTTCGGGTCCTGTCCCGACGTCCCACCCGCGGCAGGCATTGTCCCACTGCGGGGGGGTGGCAGTTGGGAGACCCCCCAATGTAGTAGAATAGACGCTGTGCGCATGCGCACAGCGTCTATTCTCGTATGAAAATGAGGTCGCGGCTAATTAGCATAAGCCGCGCTCTCATTTGCATACGCCACGCCCCCTTTTCGGGCGCTCGCTTCGCCGCGCGAGTGTCCCTATTTCTTGACATGAAAAGTTGGGAGGTATGATCTATTCACTGCTGCTCTGCTGCCGCGGGACAATGCTGGGCCCGGATGGAACGTGGGACAGTCCCAATAAAACAAGACTGTCCCACGAAAATCAGGACAGTTGGGATATACACTAGAAGGGAATCCTAGTAATTGGTTATAATAATTTTACCGTTTCCTTCCTTGATATTGTATCTAACTGTGGCCCAATCAGAGCATTTGAGGATTCCCAGGGTTAACGAACCTGTTGGGAATCAGATCAGTAAGTCACTGTGGGGACTAGCTTATACAGTAGCCAATCAGAACACTCGCACAATAACAGATATATTATACTAATACAGTTTATTCATCGTAGAGATTTACAGAATAGTGACATAGAATATATATTTTGAATGCAAAATTGAATAACAGCCTTAAATATAATTTCAACGCTTGCCCTTTAAATCTAAACATACTGTACAGTCCTTTATAAAAAATCTGTCTCTATAAATAAGTTCTTGTGTTGTGTCCCTGTGACGGCCGCGCCGCGCACCAATGGTCCTGCCTTGCTTGCACTGATGTAATACTAGACATTTGTTTACATTATAGCGTATAAAAAGAAAGGATATAAATCTGTAGTGAGCAATGTGTTAGGCTGGTGATGATGGCTCAGGACTAATGCCTGTGGTATAGGTGAGTGCAGGGGCAATGCCACAGGCTGATCTGAGTGACACTTGCAGAAGGTTACGAGGCGGTGACAAATGTACAGTATAGGGTGACTGTGAGGTCACATTCATTTCCCGCTGTCCTTTTCTCCTTGACTTCCTAATTCATAGAGACAGGGCAAGCTTGGAAACATGTTCTAACATTTCATCTTATTCAGGAGTGATTCAGCGCACAACACCATTGTACGTACCCTGATATTAGCCACAAGATTCAGTGCGGAACATTGATTTATATTTTGTATGTGTGACAGCCCATATTCTCCATCACAAGCCAATGTTACATGAATGTGGAATTTACAATACAGTATCTCAGAGCCGGAGTTACCATTGCTGTACCAGCGGCCCCTGAGGACTAAGGGCGGGATGCACTATTATCCACAGCCCCTCTCCACCGCATTGATAATTATCGCATATGCACTAACATCCGCAGCTGCCGCATAGAGAATTATGGCATATGCACTAACATCCACAGCTACTGCACCGATAATTATCGCATATGCACTAACATCCGCAGCTGCTGCATAGAGAATTATGGCATATGCACTAACATCCGCATCTACCGCGAAGATAATTATCACATATGCACTAACATCCGCAGCTACCGCATAGATAATTATCGCATATGCACTAACATCCGCAGCTACCGCATAGATAATTATTGCATGTGCAATAACATCCACAGCTACCGCACCGATAATTATCGCATTTGCACTAACATCCGCAGCTACCGCATAGATAATTATCGCATATGCACTAACATCCGCAGCTACCGCACAGATAATTATCGCATATGCACTAACATCCACAGCTACCACACAGATAATTATCGCATATGCACTAACATGCGCAGCTACCGCATAGATAATTGTCGCATATGCACTAACATCCACAGCTACCGCATAGATAATTGTCGCATATGCAATAACATCCGCAGCTACCGCACCGATAATTATCGCATATGCACTAACATCCGCAGCTACCGCATAAAAAATTATCGCATATGCACTAACATACGCAGCTACCGTACAGATAATTATCGCATATGCAATAACATTCGCAGCTACCGCATAGATAATTATCGCATATGCAATAACATCCGCAGCTACCGCACCGATAATTATCGCATATGCACTAACATACGCAGCTACCGTACAGATAATTATCGCATATGAACTAAAATCCGCATTTACCGCATAGATAATTATCGCATATGCACTAACATCCGCAGCTACTGCATAAATAATTATCGCATATGCACTAACATCCGCAGCTACCGCACCGATAATTATCGCATAAGCACTAACATCCACAGCTACTGCACCGATAATTATCGCATATGCACTAACATATGCAATAATTATTGCAAAGGATGGCTCTTGCATTGAGAGCTGCCCTTTGTGATGCGCCCGGCGATGTTGCAGTGGGTCCCCGGTGGCTCCCCCTCCTCCCTTACCTTGCCGGCTGCTGCTGCAGGGCCAGGTGTTTTTTTCATTCTTTACTATGTAAGTGGGCTTAGATATTATAACAGTGTGCAAAGCACAGTGCACTAGGTGAGGGGATTCTGTACACTTATACCCTGTCCATGTCGATGGGGCAGGGTACTTCAGGGGACAGGGCACTTCTGGGGGGCAAGGCCAAATAGTCTCATCATTAGGCCCCATCCCCAACATATGGAAACACCTGTGATACTGCGGTGGGCGCCCGCACCCCCCCCCCCTCCACACACACACACACACCCCGGAGCGCTGTACCTGCTGTTACAAGCCGCGATATGCAGCTTCCGGGTGCTGCGAGTCCTCTCCGTCCTCGCTGAAATCCCCTCAGCAGGGAGCGGGCGGCGCACGCGGGGGACAGCGTTGATTCACGCCGGGCGAGATGGGATGCTTTCTGGTACCTCTCTATGGTACCTCGGCGGCTCAGTACCGCCCTCCAGCCCTGGCTGGAGGTAAATAATGCAATCCAGTCATTTAGTCCCGCCCCCTTCCTACGGCTCCCATCATTGCCGATGAGTAAAATGCAATCCTGCGCGCTTCACTACTCAAACATCTGGAGCCTCACACACCTTCTGGGGCGGTAGGTAAGTACGTGACCTGTCTCTCTATAGAATTCTATATATATACATTATATTGATATATTAACTGAGCTCTGTTTTAGTGTATCAAGGGACAGATCAATCAACCCTTATGAAGTGATAACGCACCAGCAAATCACCTTCTAACTGTCATTTTTCAAACCCAGCCTGTAGCTTGACAGTTAGAAGCTGATTGGCTGGTGCATTATCACCGGACACTTTGGGGGTTATTCTGGTTCATTCTCTTGCATGCGAATTCTCATCCTTGCGAGTCAACCAGATCCCGCCTTGTGAATAGCCGCACGCCGGCCCACCATTTGCAAGGCGCGTACGTTCATACTGGCGGCCAATGGATGATTTACATAAACCTCCATTCGCAGTCTGTGGGATAACACACACATCATTCCATGGTCGCCAACCATGGAATGATGTGGAACATGCACACAGATCTGAGGTTGCTCAGAGGTGCACATTCTGAGGGAAGTGGGCGGCCCGCCCCCCGCACCCGCGTCATCAGCCCATTAGCATGAGATCGACCAGCGTTCTCATGGGAATGCTAATGAAACGCGTTCTCATATGCTAATGGGCCGCCCCGCCACTCCCTCCCCCCCCCCCCCCCCCCCCCCCCCGGCCTCCGCTCACAAGGATGGGTGCATGCACCCATCCAACAGTTCGTTCACAGTGGCCGCATGCACCCAGCGCATGCACTTTATCACTTCACCAGGCGTAATACGTCTGTCCCCAGGTCACCTGACACAGTACACGGTGGGGGACTGTACTGTCAGTGTTCTCGCAGCTATCTACATGAACATGTAACCGCGGATGTACAACGGCAGCTTAGTAACTCGGTGTAAGTGCACAACAGAAATCTTCTCCCTGGGAAACGGCATCTTGTAACTGTGCGCCGAGATAAAAGGGTTTCATGTGATATGTGACAGGATCATTTATGAAATAAAGTAACACTATGTGCACTTCTGTCAGAGCCATTATCAGCAGCATACGCACCTCTGAGCGTTATTAATGTAGATGTGATGGAGAGGGAGAAGATTCACATCATAAAGAATCGCTCCCTAGTACATACATTAAATAAAAGAATGGATATAAATGCCACAGACAGATGTATTATTCCTGCAATATTATGCTATAAATCCCAGCGAAGATTATAATTATTGCACACCGAACGCTAGGGACATTTAATACCCAGAACACAGGGGCCAAGATTTATAAGTTATATTAAGCAGTGTAAATAGCTGTCTCCTCGTCATAAAAGTCTGATATAAGGACAGAACCATGTACAGGAGGAACACTTCATTTGCCTAGATGGTTACGGATCGCCCAGCGGCTAACACTGCCGGGTGCTATTGCTGCCGCATTGGATTTCATTCATAGCAAACCGGATGTAGATATGTTTAGTCTCCTTGGTCCAAGAACTAAACTGCAAGATCGTTTATTATAGAAATGAGAGAGTAATCTCCACTGAAACAGGGACTGAATGTTTAGAACATTGGACCTTATTCTAATCTAATCGGTCCCCCACGGGTTCGCACGGGGGACAATGTTTTGGGTCTGTGCACGTTCGCCATCCTGCTCGCACCTAGCAGTGCCCGTCTGTCCTGCTCGCAACTAGCAGTGCCCGTCTGTCCTGCTCGCACCTAGCAGTGCCCGTCTGTCCTGCTCGCACCTAGCAGTGCCCGTCTGTCCTGCTCGCACCTAGCAGCGCGCCGTCTGTCCTGCTCACACCTAGCAGTGCGCCGTCTGTCCTGCTCGCACCTAGCAGCGCGCCGTCTGTCCTGCTCGCACCTAGCAGCGCGCCGTCTGTCCTGCTCGCACCTAGCAGCGCGCCGTCTGTCCTGCTCGCACCTAGCAGAGCGCCGTCTGTCCTGCTCGCACCTAGCAGCGCGCCGTCTGTCCTGCTCGCACCTAGCAGTAAGCCGTCTGTCCTGCTCGCACCTAGCAGTGCGCCGTCTGTCCTGCTCGCACCTAGCAGTGCGCCGTCTGTCCTGCTCGCACCTAGCAGTGCGCCGTCTGTCCTGCTCTCAACTAGCAGTGCGCCGTCTGTCCTGCTCGCACCTAGCAGTGCACCGTCTGTCCTGCTCGCACCTAGCAGTGCGGGCAGGGGGCATGGCATGGCTGTGGGGGGCACAGCCCATGGAAATGTTGGGTGTTCCCATCAGTGGCACAAGTAGAAATGAATTCTAAGTGGTACTATAAGTGCGTGCCTTAGACGTGTGCTCCAAAAGTGGGTGTGGCCATGTGTTAATGTGAGGGGGCATGTCATATGAAACTAGACGAGTGGTTACATGACAATAGGGCCACATTATGACACACACCGTAATGAATCGGGATATGGTCATTTTGTCTACAGCAAGTTGGTCGGCAAGCATTGTGTCGACATCACTAGGTCGACGTGGTTCTAGGTTGACATGGGTCAAGGTCGACATGGGTCTAGGTCGACATGGGTTTAGGTATTCAGGTCATTAGTTCGACACAAGCATTAGGTCAACAGTGTCTAGGTCGACAGTCAAAAGGTTGACATGGGGTTTTTGACTGTTTCTTGAGCCGACAGGCGCTATTTTATGCCCTTCCATCCACTACAGCGTGATGGGAGCATAAAATAACGTGCCGAGCACAGCAAGGTACCTAGCCCAAAGCATTGCGAACGAAGCGAGCAATGCAAGGGGATGCTGTGCACTTCAAACTGTGTCCATGTCGACTGTAACGACATTCGGGTAAAAAAAAACAGTGAAAACCCCCATGTCCACCTTTTCACTGTCGACCTAGACACTGTCGGCCTAATGCTTGTGTCGACCTAATGTCCTGTCGACTTAGACCTATGTTGACCTTGACCCATGTCGACCTAGAACCATGTCTAACTAATGCTTGTTGACCAACATGCTCTAAACCAAACGATCCCAACCCAATGAATCTTACACATTACACCACCTGCCATAATGCCCATTACACATTATGCCCACACCGTGATGCCCATTACATAATGCCACATAAGTTCCACTTACCCACATGCTCATTGCTAGGAGTTTCTTTCTCAATGCCAGGGGCTTCATGCTCAATGCCAAGGGGGATTCATGCTTGTTGCCATGGGGGATTACATGGTTGTTGCTATGGGGGATTACATGCTCGTTGTCAAGGGGGGCTTCATGCTCATTGCCACAGGGGATTACATGCTCTGCCGAGGGCGGTTCATGCTCATTGGCATGGGGGAGCGATGCTCCCGGTGACAGCAGTGAGACTGGCAGAATGGAAGTGATGTGACAGAGAGCGGTGGCTGTCTTCTGAGCAGGTCCACGGTGCGACCCGATGCAATATATTCCTTACAGGTATGCCGTCCCATGCCGTACCCCCCTTACTTGCACCACTGGTTTCCATGCAAATAGCCCAGTGATATGGGTGATCTGCGGATGTCAGTTGTCCGCCTGCTTCCCGCACAGGGCGCTCGCAGATCAGAGACACCATAGAGCAGGGGTGGCCAACCAGTCAGAGGTAAAGAGCCGAAAAATACCTGTAGTCAAGCAAAAGAGCCAACAACGTGCGCGCGTCGGAGGCGCGCGTGCCAAAAAAGGGGTGTGGTCTATTTTTGGAAGTAAGCCAAGCCCCATTTCTGTGTCTATTCCAAGCCAAAACTTTCCTTTTTGTATCCTGACAAAAGGTGCTCCAATAAATGCACCTGAAACGTTGATAATTTATATGCTGCTGTGACAGTGTGCTTATTATAAAAAAATGCCGGGGAGTGCCGCCGACAGTAGCAGCAATGCGTAAAGCCTGCACCAGTTGCCGACTAGTAGCGCAACATAACACCCGCTCAAGTTGCCGACAGTAGTAGCACAGCGTAACACCTGCAATAGTTGCTGACTGTAGTAGTGCTGTGTAACGCCTGCACCAGTTGCTGACAGTAGTAGCGCTGTGGAAACCCTGCACCAGTTGCAGACAGTAGTAGCCCTGCATAACACCGACATAAGTTGCTGACCGGAGCATAACAGTCATGTCAGTTGCCGACAGTAGTAGCACTGCGTAACACCCAGATCAGTTGCTAAAAGTAGTAGCTCTGCGAAACACCCAGACCAGTTGCCGACAGGTAGTGCTGTGTAACATCCACATAAGTAGCCGACAGCAGTGGCGCTGCATAACTCGCAGACCAGTTACTGACAGAATAAAACCTCAACCTTTATTTACCTTCAAATCTGTCAGGCAGTTCATCTTCTGCTCCTTCCATCAGCCCTGACCCCGTGTAGCTCCACCTCTTTCCTCCCGTGTTCTCCACCATCCATCCAGGTAGCTCCGCTTAATTTTCAGGCCATGCCATTGCCGGCCAGTGCTACCATTCATGCAGCCAAAGGGGAGTTAGGAGCCGGGAGGGAGCTTCCTGATACTGGCACCGCTGCCTGTCATCCAGTGAGACACTGACAGGCAGCGGCAGTCAGAGAGGGCAGCGGCAGCCAGAGAGGACAGCAGCGGGGACGCAGAGCAGGGAGACCTTCTCTACTAGATGGGGCCTCCTTGCCCTGCTTGCTGTGCGTAGCCGCCGGGACCTTTGATCTCCCTTTGAGACCCGCACTCCTCTGCCTTCCCCTCGCCGGCAGCCTCCTCCCGGCGCTGAGGGGAAGAAATAAATGACATGCGGCTGGCCGCGGCACAGTATGAGAGGGGACTGGGAGCAGGAGCCGCACTTAAACAAGGGTCGAGCCGCATGCGGCTCGAGAGCCGCGGGTTGGCCACCCCTGCCATAGAGGAACCTCAGATCTCCGAGTGCTAGAGAAATTATTCGATGGTCGCCGACCATCGAATGATTTCTACCCCACACCCAAGGCTGCGAATGGATGATTATGCAAATTATAATGTGAATTTATTGTCTCCAGGGGCGTGGCCAATGGAAGGGGGTGTGGCCACATCCCAGGAAGAGAGCATTGTGTACTGGGCTGAGGAGAGAGGCTGTATTTCTCTCTCCGTGCAAAGGGGGAGGGGGTACCGGGCTCTGGGAAGGGGTAGCGGGCTCCAGGTCCATCTATCAGACCTGGACCCAGGTAAATAGTACCTACCCCCCCCCCCCCCGTACCTCTGCCCCTTGCCTCACCAGTGTGCCTCTGATTCCCCCCCCCATATGCACCTCGGCCTCCTCCCTGACCAAGCATGCCTCTGCCCCCTCCACATGAGTGCCACTGACCCCTTCCCCATGCTGCCTCTGCCTCTCCTACCTACCTCCTATCTACCCCTATCATCTCCCCTTCCCATATGTACGTCTGCCCCTCACCTCCACATGTGGGCCTCCCCATATATTTCTCGGACCTCCCCCAAGCATGACTATGACCCCTCTCCATGTGTACCTCTGGCTTGGCCACCATCACTTTTGTGCCTTTGCCCCTCACCAGGGCTGGTGGCTGCTAATTCTAAAGACCATGGAGATTAACATCTGACAATAGGGAGCCAATGTCCACATGAGCGCTGGGATGGTCAGCGTGAGAATATACTGTACATGGGGCTCCGCCCACAGGAAATGCCTTTGCTGAAGTGCCAAAAAGTCTCTTTTTGAGGAGCTATTTAATTAAAATGTACATTTTGTATTACCGTTATGCCGAGATGAAAATCTAGTATAGGTTGTAGTACATGTGAATCATAATTACCGCTGTGCGAAGCTTGGGCGGGTCGCATTCGCACTGCGTCCGTTTATCGATACACTGAGCTTGCGTACGGTTCACAATACGCATGCGCGAGGCTGTGTTTCACTCCTGCAACTATTTCTGTTCGTTGGCCCTTTGCAAGGTGATTGACAGAGAGTGGGCGTGTGGGTGGGGAGACCGACCCTTATTGGGGAGTGGCAAGAAAAACGCTGAGCGTGTCGAAAAAAAACACTGGGAGTGTCAAGGAAAACGCAGGCATGCCAAAGCCTGTTGGAAGAAGCCTATTCATCGCAGCCATGGGATACGGTTGGTCGACCTAAAGATGGTCGACAGTCATTAGGTCAACACATACTGCGATGTCGACTTGGGTCTTGGTCGACATGGGACACGGTTGGCAGGTGTTAAGGTCGGCACAAGCATTAAGTCGACATTGTGTAGGTCGACAGTCAAAAGGTCAACATGGGGTTTTTCACTGTCTTTTGAGCCGACATGTGCCGACAGGCGGTATTTCATGCCCTATCATCCGCTAGGACGTGGTGGGAGAATAAAATAGTGTGCCGAGCGCAGCAAGGCACCGTGCCCGAAGCATAGCGAGCGCAGCGTTGCACTTAATCCTGTGTCCATGTCGACTGTGTCAACATTCGGGTCAAAAAACTGTGAAAAACCCCATGTCGACCTTTTGACTGTCAACCTAGACCATGTTGACATAATGCTTGTGTCGACATGGTCCCATGTTGACCTTGCAGTATGTCGACCTAGTGGTGTCGACCTAATGACTGTCGACCATCTTCAGGTCGACTCAATAAACCCATTCCGCAGCCACTGAGTAAGTCCTAGGCTACGTGTCGGCTGCGATGAAGTAAAAATGATTCGATGGCGATTGTGGCGATCTCGGTGTATAAACAAACATTTCTGGCTACACCAAAATGCATCATTGCATCAATATCCATTGTTAATGAGAATTAAAAAGATTAGATGAATTGTTCCGGGAATAAGATGCATTAATGAGATAAACAGGGTAATGTGCATAGCAGGGGAGGAATAACCTTGCAGTCATGGCACTATCATTTATTATGATCAACCCTGACGGATGATGACATGTCCAAGATTATTTGTAGGAGACACAAAATGATTGTTTTAAATGGCGCCATTAATCATCTGTTGCTGCGTTCACCTAACATTGCTGTTTTCTGATGATAAAATGTAGAAACTAAATTATTTAAGAACGACCTCTTCCAGAAATACTTTCTTTGAAGAGAATAATGTAACAATTAAATAGATTCCGCAGTCCAAGCAAGACGCAACTACACGAGTTAACTTCTATGGATAAATAATGCAAGGAAATAAAGAGGGTTATACTGTAATAGAAAGCGCCCGGTGAAATATTTTTCCCTTGTCTGTTTTTGTACTTTTCAGGCCATGAAGACAGTTAATTTCGGGTAGCTCTCCATCATGTCCTATTCTCCTGTCCTTACCAGACGTTCCCTGATAACCTTTTTACTTTCTTGCATTATTTATGAGCACAGGTTATCTCGTACTTGTGTCTTGATTGGAATACAAGTTTAAATGTCAATTTTGGTCAGTGGAAGATTGGCGATGCCTCTGATTGGACACAACTGCTGGGTGCCAACCATGTCTCTTGGCGTAGAATCCTGCTCGCGAGAGAAGAGGGGATAATTCAAACACATGCACGCATAAAGGGGTTGATTCTGGTTCATTCGGATGGGGCAGAATTTGTTCCTGTTCTGATATTTTGGGGCCTTTGTGTAAACGGCTTTGGCGACTTGCATAGTGGCCAAGCCGTTCGCAAACATCGCCCATAGGAACACCCAGCATTTTATGTACATGGTCAGAGTTCCTGGTTGCCCAGAAAGCGGAACCCCCCTTCCTCTTGGCAAGTGCCTTAAATTACGAACTGGTATATAATATGATCAGTAGAGCTGCCACCACATCATGCAGTGTAAGGGACAGAGCAGAGCTGCTGCACATGCCCAGTGTACCAGCTTCTTCTACCACATTTACTGTATGTATGGATCAGTGCCCTCAAACAATGGACCAGATAGTAGCTGCCAGGAGGAAGAGACAGGAGCCTTACCATGCAGTGGGAGATTGTGAGCTTACAAAGTGCAGTACTGGTTCTATTATGTTTGTGTATTTATATATTATAATATGTTTAACCTTTTCCTGACCACTTATCTTATTTAAATGCTTGAAAGAGCCTATACTATAGGCCAGGCATGTCCAAACTGTGGCCCTCCAGCTGTTGTGAAACTACACATCCCAGCATGCCTTGCCATAGGTTTAGCATTCCCTAATACCAAAACTGTGGCAAGGCATGCTGGGACTTGTAGTTTCTCAACAGCTGGAGGGCCACAGTTTGGACATGCCTGCTATAAGCCATCTGTACTGTTAAATATCTATACTGTATCCAGTCCAAATTCAGGGGCTGTTACCGCTCCCCCAGACTCGCATACTTTCTCCAGTGGGAGATTTTGGATTACATTTGTAAACCACTCTCTAAAAATCCTGCGTCCGCCTGTACACACAGCCAGATACATCAATATGTCTGTCTATAGATATCATACCTCCCAACATAAACTGTCCAAAGATTGGGACTTCTCCACAGGAAAGCTGCGCCGGCACCCAGAAAGGGGCTTTGCTTTGCATGAGTTCCGTACTACGAACTACGCCCTGTTTTTGTCATTTTGAGGGCAAGTCCCAAGCCTCTATGAACAGGCCTTCACCACAAAGTAGCTGAGTGACAGGGGGGTCTCCCAACTGCCCCCCACACCGCTGGACACTGCTGCCTGCCGGTGAAACAATGAGACAGTCCCCAAAAAAATGCAGTTGCATACACACCTATACAATCATCACCATCCACTCGATATTGGAAGAATGAGACAATGAAGGTATAGGTGTGTACTCAACTGTAAATCAATCAACCCCAGTTTTCAATAAAACAGATATCAATAGTAATTATGATTATAAACTAGTACTGAAGAGACCAATTTACATCTTTGCACATAGAGAAATAATTTACTGATGAATTATTTATGTCACGTGCAGAATTACAGAGTGCAACATATTGATATGCAAAAAAAAAAATGTAATTTTATTCACCCAGTGGATGGCTGAAAATGATTTCCCAACATCTCTGTCATTCACTGGAGAAACTATTACGGAGCCGTTGGAATTACCCTTCGTATTCTGCGCCGCTCTGCCAATTTTGATTTGCATCTCTGGAGGAAAGGAAGAGAGTAGTATAATAAGATAACATACTAATAGCTATCAAGTCAATGTAAACCAGGCTGGGAAGTCTCACTGTCAGAAAGGAAAATGAGAATTCACTTTACACAATTTGGAGGTTTGCAGATTCATTTAGGATAATTGGAATACTATTACCCATTCTCTGTTTCATCTCGCTTTACATTTTGTGCAAATTTATTCCAAACATATATAAACAATATTCCTCTAGAACAGGGTTTCTCAAACTCGGTCCTCAGGGCCCCACACAGATGCATTCATTACTCATAGGGGGGTATTCAATCTGGTGTCATGACTGTCGGGCTTTCCCGACTGCAGCTTGGCAGACAGGATTCAATGTCCCACCTGAGAAGCGCCGAAAAGGGGTGTGGTCACTCACAAGATACGGCCAGAAATCGTTGAGCTGCGGCTGAGAGCTCGGCAATTCCCGGCCGTTCTCGGCAGAACGGGCCCAACTGCTCGTAAAGTTGGGCCCATTCTGCCAAGATTAGGGAAGCCAATCCCGGGGGCATTTTTTCAATCCCGGGATTTTGGCTTCCGAAAAAAAAAAATGCCCCGCATGTTTACCTGGTTGCCGGGTGGGGTCGCCGGAAGGGTGGGCGGGGAGCCGGGAGAGGTCTCAGGGAGCAAAGAGCCAGGTGGGTAGGCAGCAGCACACAGGAAGCCGGGTGGGGGAGAGACGAGAGAGTTGTCCATGAGCCGGGTGGGTGGGCGGGGTCTCCGGGAGCCAGCCATCAGCACGTCTTGGCGGTCTGCGCAGCATGACCTATGACCTTGTCACGCTGCGCAGGGCCGCACTGCCGAGTACAGGGGAAGTCGTGCTGCCTGGCATTAGACTGCGCATGTACAGTCTAATCCCGAAATCCCGGGATTGGATACACCAATCCTGGGATTGAAATCCCGGTGTTTTGGGGCCAAATCCCGGGATCCCGCTGATCCCAAGATTGGCCACCCTAGCCGAGATCTCTGTTCAATGCTGTTGGGGAAGACAGCATTGAATAGGGCCCCACCGCAATTTCCCCTGTCGGGAATAGTGGCGGGTGATTGAATACCCCCCTTAGACCCATTTTAGAAGATCCACAGGTGCATCTAATTATTTTACTTGCATTTCTGTGAGGAGACCTGCAAAGCATGCACTGCGTGGGGACCTGGGGACCGAGTTTGAGAACCTGTGCTCTAGAATATGCCCAAGAATCTACACCAAAATAGTTCTACCGTCTCTCATAATACGGATAATAAATAGCAATGGCAACAGTGAAAAGTGAGCTTCCTTAAATATATATTAAGGCATCCAGGCAGCGAGCATTCAGTAGGAAAGATGGAGGGGAACTGCCAGTGCTTGCACTCTGTAAACCCAAGCGCTGGAAAGCCGGCATTTGGGAAAAAGACAATTCTTAAAATAAGCTTCTTACAGCAAATCATTGGCAGTTTTCAGTGCAGTGGTCTGTACCAGCTGTGCTCGCACTGAGCGGCGGAATTGTGTGATAGGAAGACAGTTCTTTCTCCACCAGTAGCACAACACGTACAGTACAGGATTATTCATCAGAATTCCGGAGTTCTCGTCATACAGCACAGCTCTGTAATACGTACTGTATGAGAGCGAGTCAGTAGGAATCGTGTTGTGCTCTGTACTCAGCGATAGCATTGTGGTTCTCTGGAGGAGCCCTACAGAATTGTCCTTCTAGCTGTGGAGGCATTTTTAAAATCCTTTACATGCAGCCTGGAATTCAGCAGGGGAGAATGGAGATGGAAAATGGGCACAGCTAGAAATATTATATTTATATAATAATAATAATAATAATAATAATAATAATGTTTCTGAATTTCTATTTATTTAATGTACCAAAGGCATCACGATGCAAGGTAAAAACAGAATGAAAAGAGAATGTGGTAAAGTAGACAGTGGTAAAGTCATCCCTCCCAACTTTGTAGTGGCCATTGTAGGGGATCCTGCACTAGGCCCTAGCAAGTGCTACTGAAAAGAGGCATAGCCGCATAGAAAGGAGGCGTGACTCTGCGGAATGTCTGCAATTGTGAAGCCACACCCCCATTGTGTCACTGTTGGGCGCATGCTGGGAGCTGCTAGCCACGCCCACAGCCCCTCTGTCTCCATGAATAGACGCTGTGGGGGAGATTTTACGAAGATGGGAGCGCTATTTCACATGGGATATTGCTGATGTGCGGACGCCTCACTGAGGGCAGGGGAGGCCAAGGGGCGGGTAGGGGTCTGGAGCAGGGGAACGGCAAGCGTGTTATGGGCATCACCATGAAAATGCTGGGTATTCCCCTGGGAATGCAGTCGGGTCGATACCTGCTCGGGCAGCTGACATCACATGACGTCAGCGCCCGCCCTCTTATGGTGAAAACAGGGGAACAGCCAGCATTCGATGCCTGCTTCGATTGGGGTGGGCAGCTCACATCACATGACGTCAGCACCCACCCTGTATTCAGAGGAATATGGGCTTCCCTTTGCATCCCCCCGTGTGAACCCCGCCGATCCGCGCCCCCCCTCACCTCTGTCCGGGCAGCCTCCTGCTGTGCTACCCGCACCAGTGACCACCTCTTCCGGGTGCAGGGAGGAGGAGGCGGAGCCCAGCCGCCCCTGCAGCCTTCTGAGCAGGAAGCTGTAGGGAGTGAGAAAGGGGGGTCACTCGTCGCCGGGCGCATTGCAAAAGTTAGCGCTTAACACAAGCGCCGTCCTTTGCAATAATTATCGTCTATGTGCATAAGCAATAATTATCTTTGCGGTAACCGGCAATGTGTGGTGGAGAGGGACCGCGGATGATACTGTATCCCACCCACTGTCCTATAATACAGATAAACAGCAATATGAAATATAATACATGATACTGTAACAATGTACTAGACCTGCAAAGATTTTGTGAGGTAAAATGTGAGAAGCGGTAGTTTAATATGGCAGAAATGGCCTTAGTGCGTGACATTATGGGAACCAGGGACCATGAAACAAATGTAAATGCCAGCATTAGAATGGGTGGTTTGCAATACATCTGTACCATCAGTAATAGCTCTGCCAGGCGGCCGTTCGCTACAAATGGGTGTTATTGATTTTTATGGCAGAGCACAGATTAGCTGATATGACAGGCCCCATACAAAATAATGATACCTTTTCTTGACAGCAATAACATAGCCGAAGAAGAAGAGGTCTTATCACTGTCCTTTCTCCATTTCAATATTCTACATGAAAAATAGATGTGCCGGATACCTGACAGGCTCAGCAATTACCTACCCTGACAGAATATCTCATGAGTACCCAGTGGGTATACAGGGTGGGAGCAGCCATGTTGCAGACTGAAGGAATATTACTGAGAGCAATGATTGACAATTCCCTGGGAGCCACGTCAATCATTGAAGCAAGAGTTATATATATATTTCTTGGTATTGTATTTGTATTATTTATTCCATTCTTGGGGTAGTTAATAAATGGCCAGATGTACTAAGCCTTGAAAAGTGATAAAATGAAGAGTGATAAACCACCAACCAATCAGCCCCTAACTTTCATTTTTCAAACACAGCCTGTAGCATGGGAGTTAGGAGCTGGTTGGCTGATGGTTTATCACTCTCCCTTTTATCACTTTTTGGAGCTTAGTACATCTGGCCCTAAAAACAGGCAAGTGTTGATGTTGCCCGTGGCAACCAATAGCATTCTCGCAACCATTTTCTAGAATGCAATAGAGAAATCTGATTGGTTGAAAAGAGTGTGTGGTTGTGGGCTTTGAGAGAAGATGAGAGGAGAGTCGGGGACTCGGGCTGATGACATGAACGTCATCGCGTCAACGTAATCTCGCCCCTGTGAACATTTCTGGTGTTTTTGGAATTGTATAATGAGGGCATGGCCTTGATACAAATGTGCAGCCCCACACAGCCCTTTTATCAAGCCAGGCCCCTTCTCCAACCCCTTTGTCGTCTTCGTTCCCCCCCCCCCCCCCCCCCGTCCCCCCCCCAGAGTGGCACCCAGAAAGTTGGCAACTGTATTTAAAGATCATGGGTGAGATGTACTAAACTTAAAAAGTTAGAAAATGGAGATCGGTAAACCACCAACCAATCAGCTCCTTCCTGTCATTTTTCAAACTCATCCTGTGAAGTAACAGGTAGTAGCTGATTGGCTGGTGGTTTATCACTCTCCATTTTATCACTTTTCAAGCTTAGTACACCTGGTCACATGTACAGTGCTTCTGTACGTTAAACGTTTTGCCTTAGTAAATCACAAATGACTTGTAATAATGCACACAAAACACTGTACTGTGCTCTGATGGTACAAATTACTGTGATTTTGCAAAAGGTTACAGGGTGGGATGTACTAAGCCAAAAATGCTGTAAAACCCCCTTTTACCACATTTTCACATTTACCAAAACCCTTTGGGTGGCCTATGGGCTTCTATCGCCACCTGCTGCCCGCATCCCCTCCCCGTCCTCCGTGCTGCTGCTCCTCCACCCCCAGCAGCATTTCACAGCCGGGGAAGTCCTTCCGGCTGCAGGGGGGAGGAGGACACACCGGGGATGCTACATAGCCAAGGAGATGACAGAGACCTTTTACAGGTATCACGGGGGGCCTCCGTCACCGCACCGCGATTCCAGTCGCATGTTAGTACATATGCGCTAGCATCGCGGCAGGGGCGTGGCAAGGGGCGGTGATGTACGTTAATACATCCGGCCCACAGTGTAAAATGTAAAAACTGTAATCAGGGAAATGGCCCACTGAATTACACTGCGGACTGAAGAACATTGACAAAGGGCCAGATGTACCAGCCAATCATTTGTCAAACCCAGCCTGTAACATGGCAGTTAGCTGCTGATTGGTTAGTGGTTTATCACTCTCAATTTTATCACTTTTCAAGCTTAGTACATCTGGCCCAAAAAGTGTACAATGTATGAAACCAGGGATGCAAACTGGGGAACCTACGGTATTAAAGTCTGGAACAAGGAAAACACATTACTGGTTCCAAATGCAGAGAAGTGAATATGTGAATATTTGGATCCTATTCTAGCACCGCAGCCTTCTCTAAAACCTGATGAGAACAAAGGTTGTGCGGAGATGGACGGTGAAGGACAGTTCCGGGTCGCTGCAGATGACTCTTCCTGATTTCTGCAATGACTAGTTCATGTTTCATGTTCTCATCACACAACTATCAACTGTTCCAGGTTGCTGTCAGCTGCTCAGAGGTCACTGACCAATGGGTGCGTTCTATAACCACATGCACTTCCCCTACCGGCAGCTACAACTGTCATTCCACTACCTTATGTATTAGTTGTTACTGCACCTCAGAGGGGGAGTATGGGTCATAGGGTCCTCAGTATGAAGGTAGACATTCGTTTTTCATAATTTTTTGTACCGAATGTTGACGCAAGTCGACATCAGCGATGTATCATTGTACCGCGTCCGCTCGCCATGCTTCGGGTGCGGTGCCTTGATGCGCCCGACATACTTATATTCTCTGTCCACGACCTAGTGGATGCTAGTGTATGCCCACAGTACTACTTTAACCATTCCCAACCCCCACACAAATCTATATTATACATCCCATTTCTGGTCATATTGGCCACAATATCTTGTTAGTACATCCCACCCTGTATGAGAAAAGCAGATGTAATACAGGTGAGATATAATGATACTTTCTTCTTCCTCAGTGACGGCTCTTTTTGCTGTCACTGATGCACTCGTTAAATGATTACTGCAAATGGCAGCGCACTAACCTGATTGGCTGACGCACCTCAGTGAGCCTCCTCCTGCATCAGAGGTGAGGCTGGGCTTTCTGTCAGCTGGAGTCAGAGCCCACCTCCCGGTACATACCAGTCCTGAATCAGGCCCATAGTTGTGTGGCCACCATATAATTCAGAGTGCATCACTGGCTAACATATAATACAGAGGTGACCGCCATTCCATAGAAAGTGTACAGAATATAATGATCCACAATTAACCCCTCCTCAAAAGCGGGAACTAATTGAACTTCATAGTAACAAACTCTAATTAATTTATTTGTTATAATTAATCTTTACAATAACTACCTTTATAGTCTCCATTATTAGTTAGCCACAATATTAGTTTAATAATTGAATCATTAAATGTATGTACATTAAACTCTTAACTACATCCCTGTTTCCTAAAAACAAATCCTTTACCCTAATTGTCCTATGTAATTAACCACTTTAATGGCCAGATGTATCAAGCTACAAAAAGTGACACAATGGAGAGTGATAAACAGCCAGCCAATCAGCTCCTACCTGTCATGCTACAGGCTGGGTTTGAAAAATGACAGGTAGGAGCTGATTGGCTGGCTGTTTACCACTCTGCATTTTATCACTTTTTGAAGCTTGATACATCTGGCCCTCTATCATTAATGACTTACACCCCCTCCCCCTTATATGTAGTATTACAACCATAAACTGACCCCAACTGCCAAAGGGTATGGCATCCCCCCCGGACAAGACAACCCACGGATGGGACACCCCTTGGACCGGACACTACAATCTCCGGAATGCAGAGCTTGATGTCCGGTCCGGCATTCCGGGGTCTTGTCCAGGTCCGGTTTTTTACTTAGTCCCACTCCCACATACCTTAACTTATCTGTTGGGGATTGTGGGGGGGATGTTCTAACATCCGCACCCCAACTCAGCCCCCTATTGCCACCCGTCGCATTCATAATTATCGCATATGCACTAACATATGCGATAATTATGGCAAAGGACAGCTCTTGCGTTAAGAGCTGTCCTTTGCGGTGAGTCAGCTCTGCGCTGCCCCGGACACAGGTGAGGGGGGGGCGATGCTGGGCGGCGGGGATCCGTGCGGGGTGGCGGTGGGTCGGTGCGGGTGCGGCGGGGGGTCGCGTTAGAAGCCCATAGGCTTTTATGGGGCATTGCCAGATTTTTCTGGCGATGCCCCCCACCACGGTAACCCGGTGGGGGATGCTCAGTGCATCCCAAAATGCTGTAAAACCCCCGATAACGGGTTTTTACTGCATTTTTAGCTTAGAGAATCTCCCCCGTTATCTGTTCCAGCAGCCAGGTTGCAGCCTGTCAGGCAGGTCCCACAGAGGCTGCTGTCATGAGGGTGAGGGGGCCATGCAGGAAGCGAAGGTTCAGCCTAGTACTGCAGCCTCCAGCCCCTGGACGCTGACAGCCCTCCCTGCTCTCTGGGATTGCAGCTGCACCCCTGGAGCCCCCTCCTTCTGCCACCTGGAGCACTTGCACTATCTACCTGCCTCCATTGCATACCTCCAAGCATATACGGCTGAGGCATGATCAAACCCACTAGTGCCCACTTCACTCTAGATGAAGCTGGTTCGTACCCTCAAGAGTCTCATATACATTCCAGAAGAGTTGGCCCCATGTTATAAGATGTACCAACAAAATCCAAACCACTAACTATGGAGCAATAAACTTTCATTAAAAACTAAAATAAAAAAGGTTCTTTTTTTCCTCAGCTTTCCTTTCTAGTGGGTCTGTCATTACATTTGAACACATAAGGAGGTGTGGGGGTATACTGTATGTTGAATTGGACCCATTTTTGTAAATCACTATATATAAAAGGCTAAATCCTCACCTTTTCGAGGTGAAGTACCACCAGTGACCACTAGAGGCCACTCGAAAATTACTCCTAAACAGAAAAGTGAAACCGGAATGATATGATTCAAACTTGTTGGATATGGAGAGAGGGAGCTGTGGGGGGATTTTCCTTTAAAGTTGGATCCATTCTGACATGCATTTGTCGGAATGGATCTGACAAGCCCTATTTAATGCAACCAAATCCGACCATCAGATTTGGCTGCTTCTGCTCTCCCAGATGACGCCGCGACTGGGTGAGCTACAGGAGGAGAGACGGCGAACGAGGGCATCGGGTGAGCTACTGCTGATACTGCTCACCTGGCCCGGAGATAGGAGGAGGCAGGAGGAGGCAGGAGGATGGCAGATGGGAGGAAGGTGGCGGGTGAGCTGCTGCGGCTACTGCTCACCTGGCCCGGTGACGGGAGGAGGCGGCAGGAGGAGGCAGGAGGATGGCAGACGGGAGGAAGGTGGAGGGTGAGCTGCTGCTGCTACTGCTCACCTGGCCCGGTGACGGGAGGAGCGGCAGGTGAGGCAGGAGGATGGCAGACGGGAGGAAGGTGGCGGGTGAGCTGCTGCTGCTCACCTGGCCCGGAGATAGGAGGAGGCAGGAGGATGGCAGATGGGAGGAAGGTGGCGGGTGAGCTGCTGCGGCTCCTGCTCACCTGGCCCGGTGACGGGAGGAGCGGCAGGTGAGGCAGGAGGATGGCAGACGGGAGGAAGGTGGCGGGTGAGCTGCTGCTGCTCCTGCTCACCTGGCCCGGAGATAGGAGGAGGCAGGAGGATGGCAGATGGGAGGAAGGTGGCGGGTGAGCTGCTGCGGCTCCTGCTCACCTGGCCCGGTGACGGGAGGAGCGGCAGGTGAGGCAGGAGGATGGCAGACGGGAGGAAGGTGGCGGGTGAGCTGCTGCGGCTCCTGCTCACCTGGCCCGGTGACGGGAGGAGCGGCAGGTGAGGCAGGAGGATGGCAGACGGGAGGAAGGTGACGAGTGAGCTGCTGCTGCTCCTGCTCACCTGGCCCGGAGATAGGAGGAGGCAGGAGGATGGCAGATGGGAGGAAGGTGGCGGGTGAGCTGCTGCGGCTCCTGCTCACCTGGCCCGGTGACGGGAGGAGCGACAGGTGAGGCAGGAGGATGGCAGACGGGAGGAAGGTGGCGGGTGAGCTGCTGCGGCTCCTGCTCACCTGGCCCGGTGACGGGAGGAGCGGCAGGTGGGGCAGGAGGATGGCAGACGGGAGGAAGGTGGCGAGTGAGCTGCTGCTGCTCCTGCTCACCTGGCCCGGAGATAGGAGGAGGCAGGAGGATGGCAGATGGGAGGAAGGTGGTGGGTGAGCTGATGCCGCTCCTGCTCACCTGGCCCGGTGACGGGAGGAGGCGGCAGGAGGAGGCAGGAGGATGGCAGACGGGAGGAAGGTGGCGGGTGAGCTGCTGCGGCTACTGCTCACCTGGCCCGGTGACGGGAGGAGCGGCAGGTGAGGCAGGAGGATGGCAGATGGGAGGAAGGTGGCGGGTGAGCTGCTGCTGCTCCTGCTCACCTGGCCCGGTGACGGGAGGAGGCGGCAGGTGAGGCAGGAGGATGGCAGATGGGAGGAAGGTGGCGGGTGAGCTGCTGCGGCTACTGCTCACCTGGCCCGGTGACGGGAGGAGCGGCAGGTGAGGCAGGAGGATGGCAGATGGGAGGAAGGTGGCGGGTGAGCTGCTGCTGCTCACCTGGCACCGACCTCCCTGCCTCATCTCCACAATACGACTTTTTTTTCAAGTCGGATTGAGATTGCCGGATATGGGGCCAAAAACCTGTTGGGCTTGGCCCCATTTCCAAAAAAGTGCATGGATCCACGGCTATTCCGCTCAGGAACCGGCATTCCACTGGTTAGAATCCTGGAGGGTAATTGCCAGAGTTAGGCACCAGGGAGCAGGTTAGGCTGCCGTAGGGAACAGTTAGGGATAGGATTAGGCGTTAAAAGACCAATGTTGGCATTGTAATAGTCGGGATCCAGTGCGCCCATATATATCTACACCAACCCCTACAATGGTGTGACCAGCCTTTCCTTTTCTCTGGAGGAACCCACGTTTCTCATCTCTGCCCGATTACCTGTCAGTATTTGTGACAGCTGCAAATTATGGCACTTTTCTAAGTCATAACTATAAATAAAAACAAAAAGGAAGTGTCATTTCCTGGTTCCAGATCCTCACAAATGACAGTCGCTGCTCAGCTTTTGTTTTAGATGAGAATTAATTATAGCAATTAGCTGACCACAGGCGTATCCAAGAATACCACAATACAGTTTATTCAGTCCACTTTAGAACTATGCATTTCTTCCCTCAAAAAGGGGATTATTGCTACGCGCCAAGTTTTGTGTGCCAGAAAAACAGTAGCGGTGAGGCGGAGAGCCTAAATCACAGGCACAGCTCCTGTCAGATCATTTCCAGATTAAATGGCAAGCACAAAGCAATGCACAGGTACAGCGCCAAGTGTAAAGGGGAAGATATTTAAAGCAGTATGATATGCAGTCTGGAAGTGCGCCTTTATAAAGACACATCAGAAGCTGGATGGAATTAGGTAGTGCCGGAGGAATCACTGGGCCCAGCTATCGCAATCTAGCTCCTCGTGCTCCCCACTCTGGTCTCAGGTTCTGCTTCTGAGCGTGTGAGAGAATGAAGGTTTATGGGGGTACTAGAGCTTTTATATCAGGCTTGCCTACCCTCCCATGGGGGTGGGGCTTCAAGTCATCAACCCCCGTCCACACCTCCTGACCTGGAGATCCGGCTGTCCTCTCCGGTAGGGATGGCCATCGTAGCAATTGCCATCAATGGTTTCCATCGATGGCAATTCTGCAACTGGGTCGATAGTGCTAAACTATACAATGGCTGACTATCAATATTTTTACATATCAATGGTCAGCCATTGTGTTTGATTGATTGGCCTGTGGGCTAATCAAAACATGGGGGCGGGGCTTTGCGGGTGTCGGGGCAGGGCTATGCTCCGTGTCCCGGCACTTTGAAAAAAAAAAAGCAAAACATTGTTTTGCTGTTCCATTGATGGAGGGAAACCATCTGGTTCTCCCCCATCGATGGCAAAAGTATTTATCAGCCATGAACCATCGATGATTTTGAATCATCAATGGTCGATGGCCATCCCTACTCTCCGTGCTTCTCCCGGAGAGGCAATTTTAAAAGTCGGCAAGTATGTTTTATATTTACCATGTTTAGAGGTAGGCAAATTGTGGCATCCCAGCATGCCTTGCTACAATTTTGCATTAACTAGGGGATTCTAAGGGGGGGTATGCAATCTGGGATCACGGCTGTCGATCCCCGCCGACAGCTGTGATCCAGGCCTGTTTGCGGGCAGATCGACTTCATAACAACAGACGAATTCAATGTCCCGCCTGCCGATGGGCGCAAAGGGGGCGTGGCCGCAAAAAAAACAGCTGTGGATTGTCGATCTGCAAATTGGATTACGACAATCCACGGCCGTTTTCAGCAGAACGGGCCCAACAGCTTCTGAAGTCGTGGCCCGTTCTGCCGTGATCCCGCATCAATGCTGTCGTTAATGATTGCACTGAATAGGGAGCCGCCGCTATTTCCCTAAAACTGTGGCAGGGTATACTGGGATCTATAGTTCCATTACAGCTTGAGTGCCGCATGTTACCCCTGCTCTCTCGCTAAGTATACTTACCCTCCCTATGAACGCGAACCCGATATCTTGCCAGAGTCACGATAATGCGCTGGGATTGGCTGTTCAGGACATCAACAGTACACAATAACATTAAATGTTAATAAAATGTACGTATTCTAAAAGCACCCTCCGACTACAAACTTTCAACATGCAGGAAATGGCCCATGTGTGCCCACACTGTTTGAAAGGTGAGGCAACCGATAAAGGGGGAAATTCTCTAAGCTAAAAATGCAGTAAAAACCCCGTTATCGGGTTTTTACTGCATTTTGGGATGCACGAAGCCTCCCCCCGCCGGGTTACGGCGGCGGGGGGCATCGCCAGAAAAATCTGGCGATGCCCCATAGAAGCCTATGGGCTTTTAACGCGACTCCCCGCCGCCCCGCACCGTCTCATCGCCGTGCCGCACAGACCCCCGCCGCCCCACATTGCTCCCCCCCCCTCAACTGTGTCCTCCTCCCTGCACTGATCGTCTTCGGGGTGCAGGCAGGAGGAGAGCCAGCAGCCGGGTAAGGGAGGGAGGGTGGAGCCGCCAGGTCCCGATGGAACCCGCTGACTCCCCGCAAAGGACAGCTCTTAACGCAAGATCTGTCCTTTTCCATAATTATCGCATATTTTAGTGCATATGCGATAATTATGAATGCGATGAGCGGCGATAGGGGGCGGAGCTGGGGTGCGGATGTTAGAACATCCCCCATAGGCTCAGGTCTGCCAAAGAGGTGCAGTCATGCCCCAAATATGGTGTTGCCACACTCCCTATATAGGGCCAGATGCACTAACCTTCAAAGTGATAAAATGGAGAGTGATAAACAGCCAGCCAATCAGCTCCTACCTGCCATGTCACAGACTGTGTTTGAAAAATGTCAGGCAGGAGCTGATTGGCTGGCTGTTTATCACTCTCCATTTTATCACTTTGAAGCTTAGTGCATCTGGCCCTCTGTGAGATAAACATTTCTAATTTAGCTATTTAAAACTCATTGTGTATGATAAATGGCGCTCCAGCCAATAACCTCCTATTGTCATTTTTCAAACAAATGACAGGAGCTGATTGGCTGGTGCACCATTTGTCATACGCAATGAGTTTTAAATAGTTAAATTCATTGATCAATGGGCCCCTGCATTCAGAAGTGCGATGTTGTGACATTGTGAAATGTAATAGGATGAGAGATTCAGAAAGTGAGAGATTTTGGAAGAAATCTCCAGTTTTTTTAAAGCGGCAATCCTCTACACTTCAAAATCAAACTGGTTTTGCAGTGTAAATGATTGCCGCTTTAAAAAAACTGTAGATTTCTTCCAAAATCTCTCACTTTCTGAATATCTCATCCTATTAAATCTCACCCTGGTTTTGCTGTGTCAATTATTGCCACTTTAAAAAAACTGGCGATTTCTTACCAAATCTCTCACTTTTTGAATCTCTCATCTTATTACATTTCACCCCTTGGGTCTTCTTCCCAGCACACATTGTGGCCATAGGGTCTAATTCAGCCTGGATCGCTACTCTCTAACTGCAATCCATTCACAGACCTTTTCATTCCATTTGTAAATTCTCTTTTTAGCAATCCATGCCGTATTAGGTGCATAGATTGTCTCCTTGGGAGCACCCTCGCTCACCCTTAGATGTAACCACTGTGTCCCTTACTGACACACGTCATAGGGCCTGATTCAGGAATGTGCACAGGGAATTCACCAATCTAGCGTTTATCCATGAAATGTGCATGCGTACAGACCATGAAGCACACGGGCGACCGTAATCGCAATTCCCCCAGGTTGACTGACAGGAAGCCATTGTTTGGCGGTGTGTCAGAACAAAAGCAGATGTGCTTAAGGAAGGGTCTGTGTCTCACATACATTGGCAGATACTGGAAAAATCCCTTGATGGTTTGTGAATGGCGCATAGACGTGCGACTGGATAGCAGAAAGTGATATTTACACAATACATTCGCAGATTTGCACAGGGCGGGGTTTTTCTCTGTTTGGATGGCGGCTATCTACTCGCAGATGAGCAATCAAGGCTGAATAAGGCCCAAAGTCATTCATTCCTAGTTAAAAAAAAAAAAATCGGCCGACAAGATGCCATCTGCGCGCCTCGCACTTTAAATATCTGATCTGGGAATCAGCAGTGCGCTGACGTCTCAGCGTTCCCTATGTATTAAATGAGCTGAATATTGATGGTTACATTAGGCATTTATGCAATGTCAGTATTACCCTGTCAGGGATAAGGTGACATCCTTCAAAGTCAATTCTAATGTCTATTGGAATGTTCTTGTCCAAAGTATGTTAATAGCAGATTGACAGACGTTTACTGTATGTCAGCCTGTCCTACAACCGGAATACGCAGAACACTGTGACATTACTGGCTGCAACCTATGCATTATACTGCAGATTGTGGGTCTTTTTTATTTCATCTGCTACCTTTGTTTGCCAGTAAAATGCTGCTTTGTACATGGTTTGGCAGTGCTGTCATATATATATACACTATAGACTTTTTTAATGTTTCTAATATATACCTCCCAACTTTCATTGGTGGTCCAGCGGGACATTCATGTGCGGCGCAGCTGCGCGTCCGAGATATTGGGGGTGTCACCTTTAAATCACGTCACCCACGCGAGGCCACGCCCCCGTTTTGTCAATGCTGCCCCTCTGTCTGCATGCGCACAGCGTCTATATCTCACTGACAAGTGGGTGGCAGAGAGGACTCCCAACAGCCCCCCCCCCCCCCCCCCCCCCCCCGGCCGTGGGACACTGCTGGCCCAGGGCGGGCTGTGGGAATGTCCCTAAAAACCGTCACGTTCCCGCAGTAAATGAAACAGTTGGGAGGAATGCTATTGCTACGATAGAATTCTCTTCTTAGCACTGAACTACTGTATGTATAATTTAGTATTCATAGTTGTGTTCAACCTCATACTAGCCCAGTGGGGGACCAAGGGATTCATCGGTAGGCCCCGTGATTTTTGACCTTGCCCAGTTTTTGAGGTGGGCGTGGTCTGGCTGAAACGGTATCCCCTGGTCCCCTTGCTGGGCGAGTGGAGTACACATGCTGAGCTGGGAGCAGCGGTGGGCTGGGGAGTAGCGGCAGAGTTAGAGTGTAGGAACCAGGAGCAGCAAGATGGCTGGGAGTGGGTGCAGAAGAGCCCCCAGTGGGTCAGCTCCGCCATGATGTCACACATCGGACCCGCCCCTCGTCATGACCTTACCTTTCCAGTTCGACACTGGTTGTGTTATAGTGGTAAAATGCTAATACCAGTACAAGCTCTTTCCTGGTACACAGTTGTGATTAGCGAGGGCCTGTGACATCAGCTCCGGTCTTGATCAGCCCGATTCTGTTGCACAATTGTGGCAGGGTCAGAGTTACGCACATTGCACACACTGGGAAAATCATGTACATGTGAGTGAGTTGCGAATGGATTCACATTCAATAGGGATGCCAAAACCTGACACATTTTTTCAATTTCGGGATTCGGGATTGAAAAATCCTCAATCCCAGGATTCCCAGGATTCCCAGAATTGGCCTCCTTAATAAAAAAAACGTGCCCTACTTATATAGGCAGGTGGGTGGTGCGACTGGGAGTGGAGCGGTGCTGGGGTACCCATTTTCGCGGAGTGGGTGGGCGGCAGCAGAGCAGGCAGGTGCGGGGGTGCAGCTTTCGCAGCTAGACCCCCTGACCACTTCATGCTGCGCAGAGCCGCACGTAGGTGCTCAGACGCTATCCGGCATTCATCCCGAAATCTCAGGATTGGAAACTCCAATCCCGGGATTGAAATCCTGGTAATTTTGGGGCCAAATCCTGGGATCCCGCCAATCCCGATCCTGCAGTAGGTTGACAGGAACAAAAACTCGACAGGGTCAAAAAGTTGACGTGAAAATGATTGACACAAAAAAGGTGGACGCAAGTTTTAAAGTGTCAGCTGGTATGTTTCATCCCAAGCAGTGTGACCTTGTACCCTGTGGACTCCCTTTGCACTTCGGACAGGTAACTGTTCCCAATCGTGGTCCGCGTGGCTCGTAAACCAAATAAATATAAAATGAACAAAAGAAAAAAACATCAAATATGTTGAACATTGTCAAGTTGACCTTTAAACCTGTCAACCTTTTTTGTATCTGTCGACCTAAATACACAGCTGACTTTTAACCTGTCAACCTATTTCATGTTGGCCATATTGTGTCAGCCAATTAACTGTCTAACTAGACACTGTGGGGTTTATGTACTAAGACGGGAGTCCTATTGAAGATGGGATGTTGCCCATAGCAACCAATCAGAATCTACTTATATATTTAGCACCTTCTAGAATATCAATCAATAGCATCTTAATGGTTGCTCAGAGTAACATCCCATCATTACTAGATCTCCCATCTCAGTATAGTAACCCGTCTATCCATTGTCTGGAACCTGAATTATTGTCTTTTAGAACAATGCATTTCCCATGTGCGGAACCAACGATCGCATGAGAAGAAATCATCACCGTTTACAGGCGAGACCCAACAAACGAAGAGAATAAATCCTCATCAATGTAGAGCTGATGACGATGCAACACGGAGACGAACTATTGGGTAACACCGAGGTTACATTATATAAGCCGCTGTGTCAAGGACACTGAATTAAAAGCCCCGCTGACCGAAAAGCATAATATTCCAAAGCCCCTGTCAGTGGGGAGGAGGCGGAGCCAGTAAGATGGTCTACGCCCTCTACGGTCGGCTGACGACTGTCGTCTCTCCTCCACCCTGATCACTGCTTCCAATGCTAGAGTACAGGACTTTGCCCGTGCTGCACCCCTTCAGTGGAACGCACTCCCTCGCTCCATTAGACTCTCCCCGACCTTGCAAAGCTTCAAACAGGCACTGAAAACTCACCTATTCACCAAAGCGTACCCTTCCACTGCATAAACCAGCTGGTTCTCCGACCCCTTGCCTGTTTACATCCTGCTATCTAACCACCACCCACTTGCTTGCACCTCTTGTAATCTGTCTGTCTCCCCTTCCTACTAGATTGTAAGCTCCTCCGAGTAGGGCCCTCTTCCCTCCTGTTGTCAAAGCCCTCTTCTCTTCACATGTCACTCACAGCTCTCCTATACTCCAACACTCAGTGACCATCTTCATACTCATCTCCATCATTGGCCTCAAGCCTCTAGTTGTATGTTGATTGAGTCCTCACTACTTACATTTAAGCTGTAATGTGTATTGAACTGTGGTGCTCTTTATTTGTACTGTATTCTTGTTATTTATTCAATGTTATGCCAAGTTTTGTCTCCCTGTATTGTTCCTTTGTACGGCGCTGCGAAACACTTGTGGCGCCTTATAAATAAAATTATAATAATAATAATAAGATGAGATTCTATTTGAATTTGGTCATTTTGTCCTGTGAGAGCTGCGAATCGCGGCCTTTTGGATCAAGTGGGCGTGGCTTAGTAATATTGTGACATATATATATATATATATATATATATATATATATATATATATATATATATATATATATATATATATGTTTGGGAAAACCCCCAGAAAAATCTTTTCACCCATCGAGGTCAATTGACTAAAGCTTCTAAAATTGAAAGGAAGTGATGTTGCCTTTGGGAACTAGTTTTTGTCTATCATCTTTCTATGGGATACGGTTGTATTGTCGACCCGACTTAGGTCGACAGTCATTAGGTCAACACCGTTGGGTCAACAGGCAACAAGGTTGACATGGATGAAAGTCGGCTGGAGTCTATGTCGACAGGACAAGGTCGACATGGTTTTAGGTCGACAAATGCGTTAGATTGACATGGGTTAGGTTGACAGGTCGCATTGCGAGCAAATCGAGCAGTGTGAGGGGCTGCCGTTGACTTCCAACTGTATCCATGTTGACTGTGTCAACATTCGGGTCAAAAAACAGTAAAAAAAACATGTCGACATTGCGACATGTCGACCTAACCCATGTCGACCGAACGCATTTGTCGACCTAAACCCATGTCAACCATGTCCCATGTCGACATAGACACCTGTCGACCTTCACCCATGTCGACCTAGAACCCCGTCGACCCAACTGTGTCGACCTAATGACTGTCTACATAAGTTGACAATACGATCCACACTCCTTTCTATTGCATTCTAGAATATGACAGATGGAATCTGATCATGCACTGGGTCGACTACTGAAGGTCGACATGGCTTAGCTCGACACCTGAAATAGGTTGACAGTGTTGGAGGGTCGACACAAGCATTAGGTCGACAAGAGTTTTTCACTTTTTTTTTTGAGCCGATATGTGCCGACGGGCGGTATTTTATACCCAACCATCCACTACGGTGTGGAGGGAGAATATAATAGTGTGCCGAGCCCTGCTAGGAATGCGAGGGTTCGCGGCACCCTAGACTTTGTCCACATTCGGGGCAAAAAAAACATGAAATATCCATGTCGACCTTTTGACTGTCGACCTTACCTTGTCAACCTAATGTTTGCTTTGACATTTCAACCCTGTCGACCTTAGCCATGAGGAGTGGGGGGGGCGACTGACAGGGCAAGATGGGGGCGGGGGGCTGGCGGATGATCAGTGTGGGGGCATGGCCAACATGAGCACATCCTCATGGCCACGCCCCTGTTTTGCAATGCCGGTATTTCAGACATTGTACAGCCGGGGGCGGGACTACAAAGATGCGTATCCCGTAATTTGCTCCCACGGAGGGTCGCAGGGGGCTGCCCGGATTCCGGGGGGGGGGGGGCGGGAGGTTGACCCGATTTCCGGGACACTCCAGGCCATTCCAGGAGCATAGGCAACCCTTCCTAAGCCATGTCACCCTTCAGTTGTCAACCCAATGCACGTCAACCTAAATGACCCCTACCCTCACATCAGTTACATTTGAAGGTAGAAATTAGCAACATTTTCATAACTGTTTACATACAAATTGGCCGCGTTTCACAATTGGGGGCCAACGAACGAGATCGTCTCTGGCTGAAAGCATTTCTAATTATACGTTACTGTCTTCTGTAATGTACATAGTGGATTGATTGGTTCCCATCTTGTAAATAAACTTTTACTATCGTTGGCACAAAGCACGACAGCTGTGTGCCAAATAATATGTCTGTGAGAAATGGCATCAGTCCAAGAGGCATGGGCCTTAAAATCCGATTTTTCTACAGTTAAATGTAATAACGGAGATTATCGCTTCCATAAACCAAACAACAATTTCCCATCGCTGGTGGCAAGTTCCTTACGTGGGCCGTATGTGTTAACCCCATCACTGCTGCTGCAAAACAATAGCTCATCATTGTTCCACGTATGCTGCGTTCTCATTGCCGCCCCTGCAAAATCCTGGGTTTTTGTTTCCATGTTTTTGGTGGGGCACAGCGCATCTCAGCTCTACAGACCCCATTCATACTGCACCTTAGACCGGGGAAATTCCCGTGTCTGCCCTGTTCACACTGCTTCCCCTGGTATGCCTGCCATCAAGTGTGTGGCATCTAAGAGAAGCTTTGATTGGATGTTTAAAAAGTATCTTTGGATTGCTGTTTAAAAAGCAGCTTTGAGCAGTGCAATAAACTTGCTTTTTTGCATTTTGTGAGAAAAACCCAGGTCTAACCTGTTCACACTGCCATACACCCGTGTATTACCCAGGAAAAACCCTGCAAAAAACCTGTGCGTAATTCCCGGGGCATAACACCCGGGAATTTCACAAAGACCCTTTCACACTGAGACAAGACAGGACACTGGAAATTACTGCTTGCCCTGGCAAATACCCGGGTTTTTGCGGCAGTGAGAACGGGGTATTACAGTCCAGTTTATAAATGGCATTCAAATCCACTACACCGTATTTCACCTTCCAGAAGATATAGGTCCAATTCTTGTTCAATTTAATTCCATGCATAAACAAAAATGTAACATTACTTCAGTTGGTTTAGGTCTGTAATGCTGAATAATCACCTTATTCGCATGAAAATGTGTTTTAGAAAGAAAACTGGGTGTTTAAGTCTTGCAAAAGAGTGTCCTATTGATTAACTGTTATCACACAGAATTCTTACAAGGGCAAAAAGTTAAAACTTCAAAGCTTTTTTGCTGAATCATGAAAACAACGTTGAAGTTGCTTTTGAACAATGCTCTGGCCGGACTGATTTAAACTCCCATTACCTTTGCACATTTAGGACACTATTCTGGTTCAGTCGCTCAAGCGTATAAACCATTATCCGCTGGCGCACAGCACTGCAGGCAGGGGGGGGCGGAGCAGTCACATCCCCCCCTTCCCCACACACACACACAAATTGCGAATGGATGTTTACGCAAAACATCCATTCGAATGCCAGCGGGGGTGCGTGGCGTGCAAGGGGGGTGGGTGGAGTATGGTGGACTCTCAAGGCGGCAAAATTCGCAGCCTTGCAAGTAAACCAGAATAAGGTCCTTAATGCACATTTCTGGGTTCCGGGAATCCACAGTAATCTGTGACTACATCAGGAGATTTTAGCCCTAATCCTGCAAATACCATCGACAGGTCATGTTTTCATTAATCATGCACAGGTGAGTTAATCTATTTACCTCAGTAAGTAATTATCCCACCTATTTTCACAGACAGGAATCCAGAAAACATGACCTGCTAAAGTACTTGTGATTGAAAACAATAAAAGATGACTGTATTCAAGAGGACAGATGCATTGTAATTAACTGCCACACTAGTCTGACACTTATTTAAGTTTGCATGAAATGTCCCTATACAGCTTCAGCATGGGCTGGTAAATTCTGGAGGGGGGACCCCTTCATTAGGGGGGTCCTCACTTCCCCAGGAGCCCTGCCCATGCTGGCCAGTTAGGGGGTGAATGTTTTGGCCGGGGGGACTTGTACAAAAACACTCCCACCGGGCTGTGGCATTACCTTGCTGGCTGGTTGGGCCACGGTAGACCCCTATTCATTTTGTCCCCCATATTTTTGGAACCAAGACCAGCTCTTGATCCTGGTGCTGATATTATAAAATCAAGGGGACCCCTATTTGTTTTGGCCCATGATTTTCTGAAACCAGGATTGTCTCTTTAAATTATGCTTAGGAGGGGGGACCCCACAGCTTTTATTTTATTTAATTTTTTTACCCTAAACTTAATTTTTTAACACAGAACCATGCACGGATCTCAATGATCTGTGCATGGTTCTGTCAGATCCGCCAGTCAGAACCTGGTCTATTTGTTTGGCAATTTTTAGTAACGTTTACCACAAATCGCATCCCATTAAATTTGCGAGTTGTATACATTATAATGGGAAAACATCTGGATGCGAAGTGTTACTACAAATCGCTAGGTCAGAATGTGCTAATTCGCAGCAAAATGTGCAATTTTTTCCCCCACAAATCGCATCCTATTAAATTTACGATTTTCACAAAAGTGCGAAAAACAAACGTTTTTGATTAAACTAAAATAAGGTGACAACTCATGTGAACCTTTTCACGTTGATGTATTGCTTGTGCCTACCTATGATCCATACCCCATGCTTGTACAGCGCTGTGTGGTGGAACAACTTGGTGTTAAATAAAACTGATAACAGAGGACAATAGGGCAGATGTATGAAACTTGAAGATGAGATAAAGTAGAAGGTGATGATAACGCACCAGCCAATTAGCTCTTAACTGCCAAGTTACAAGACTGGGTTTGAAAAGTGACAGTTGGGTGCCGATCAGCTGGTGCGTTTTCACCTTCCACCTAATCTCTTCTCCAGGCTCCATACATCTGCCCCCATGTCTTACAGAGAGATACAGTAAAAGCATATATTGGAATGTGAAATGTCTTAGCTCCTGTCATGGTACATACACTATACATGTACAGCTGTCAATGTCTGACACTGTATGAGATGAATTTGCCCCCAAGCCCTGTAATTTGGGGGAGAAGTATGTGCAGATGCTGGTATATGGTGGAAGTGGCTAGTGACAGTCTCGTTAGACAGGAACTGCGGCTTCCCAGTGACAGGTTAACATTCGCCAGCCCCTAGGTGAGATCCCCCCCTCCCCCCCCCCCCCCGTATGATCACTGTCCAAATAGTGACCAGGCGTTCAGCCTTATCATAGATACTACACTATAAACTACATCAGCACATCCAACTGGAAGCACAGAAACTCTGCAAATATCCCTGTACCACCATTAAATGAACGGGCAACAGTCTGGTAGCCAAACAGAGTACAGACAGGGCCATCTTAACGCATGGACGCAGCTGCCTGGGGGCCCCCCAATTCTAGGGGCCATCGAGCTGGGTTTGTGGACATCTGCCTCCTGAGCTTCTTGGGAGGCAGTAGAGAACGCTGCCTGGCCTCCATGATTGGGAATCACAAACAAAAAGACCGACCAGGCAGCAATCTCTTTGCTCCCCAGTCCCCAGCCTACAGCCAGACAGTAAATGATTGGTGGTTGGCTGGAGCTATCTACCAATCAGAGTCCAGCATTCTCTACCTGCCTACCAACAGCAGCCAAACAGTGAATGGCTGTCAGCATGCTGATTGGCTGGAGCTATCCACCAATCATAGTGCTCACAGCAATTCACTGTATGGAAGCGTGTGGAGAGATGGCGCAGGACCACAGTAGAGGTGTGTTATGATTTTGTTTTGTTTACATTTTCTCCCGTGAGTGGGTGTGGAGGGGCCCCAAATGCATTGCTTTGTCCGGGGCCTACGATGCCCTGTGTACAGGTATGACACTACACTAACAGGCACATTCCGCACTGTCCAGTGATTACAAGCAACCGGCTTTTCAACTTGTAAGCGCACTCAGCAATCTGTCAGAAATAAATCACATCGTATTGTTAATCGCTATTTACTTAGCTGACAATACTTTGAAGGACTCCACCGTCACTAACGCTTGGAAGGGTTCATAAGAGGTAAATCCGATGTTTCCAGAAGTGGCAGGTGATTAGTGTGGGGATTTGGTCCTGCGATGTACAGATCGAGCCGGCTTCATGCTTGTAGAATTGCCAGCCCCCCCCCCCCCCAGCCATCGGAAGGGGCGCACGTGCATGTGACGCTCGCGTGCCCCGTTTCGACGGAGCTCCCTGCCGCCGTCTACCGCCTCCCCAGTCCCCATCGCCGGTCTCCATCGCAGCCCCGAACCCCCCTAACCCTGAAACAGAGACGGTCAGGGTCACGCTGTCTGCCGCCTCCCCGGTCCCCATTGCCGGTCTCCACCGCAGCCCCGACCCCCCCTAACCCTGCCTGTCTCCCTGAAGCAGAGACGTCAGGGTCATGCCGCCCAGCGACTGGGACGCTCGTGCGTGTAAAATGCCCGCACAACGCAGTCTGATGGAGCACCTCTCCGCCTGCGCTCACTAGCGGGAACGTTCTGGTGAGCGCCAGCAATGAAAAGCTGACATATGATTGGCGCACTGTTGGCCTTTAGTTGGTGGCAACAGAGATCATTGAAGAAAACAGGGACGTACTTTCCTGGTATCCTGAATTTTAGATTTTATAACCCAAAAAAACATATCTGTTGCCGAGCAGAGGAACAGGTTAGAATGACATAAACCAAGTGCACATGCAACAGCTCTTCCCTGATATTAATCTGAGGCGTACACTGTGGTTGGGGTAAGGATCATTGGATAGACAAGATCAAGATCTCCAAGCATTAGGTCGACATGCATGAAGGTCGACATGACTGAAGGTCGACATGGTCATTAGGTCGACACAAGCATTAGGTTGACATGAGGGAGGTTCACCGTCAAAAAGTCGACATGGTTTCACTTTTTTTTTTGCCCGAAACGTTGACACAGTCGATATGGTCACTAAAAAAGTGCCCCGCGTCCCTTTGCATGGCTCGCTGCGCTTGATATGCATCAGGCCCGGTGCCACGCTACGCTTGGCACACTATTAGATTCTCCCACACGCCCAGGCCTAGTGGATGACAAGGCATGAAATGCCGCCTGTCGGCACAAGTTGGCTCTAAAAAAAGTGAAAAACCCCATGTGGACCTTTTGGCTGTCGACCTTCCCCATGTCAACATAACTAGTTTGGTATGATATGTCCCATACAGGGCACCGCAAGGCATGGGGTGCTATTCCGATTTTTCAAAAGGCCCTTTCACACCACACAGTGACCTGGGTCAACCTGGCAACAGCTCGGGATCGACCCGGGTTATTTTGGCGATGTGAAAGAGGTAAAAGAGGGGTCAATCCTATTAGGTGCTGGGGGGGGGGGGGGGGGTGGAGCTGCTGTTGCAACGTTGTAGATTCGGTGCGACTTGCTTCGGACTCACTGGTATTCGTACGCACCTCTTCTGTTCTGCAAATAAATCCGGGGCAGTTGTCATGGGGTCGGGCTTGTTAGGTCGACAGTTGTCATGGTCGACAGTCAAAAGATTGGCACATGGAAAAGGTTGACATATGTTCATTTTTAAATGTGTCTATGTTGACATTCATATGTATATTTTCTTATAAATTGTATTTATATACAGTACAGTAGTTCCATCACATTCAGCAGCACCGTGCACACTTTGGGCTCTGACCAGTTAATATGTACTTGAAGAGAGATAAACTACCAACCAATCAGATCCTTACTGACATTTTTCAAACACAGCCTGTAACATGGCAGTTAGGGGCTGATTGGCTGGTACTTTAGCTCTCTACACTTTATCCCCCTCAAAGGCTTAGTAGATATACTCCCCTAACTGCAGCAAAACCAGACTGTACCTACAGTATACAATGTACAGCCGGGCTCCTGCTTATGAAAGGGTCCACAGAAATGTAACATTGGCCCTTACTCAGATCTGAGCTCAGTACAAATGTGTTCGGAACATGGGCAAAACCATGTGCACTGCAGGGGGGGGCAGATGTAACATGTGCAGAGAGAGTTAGATTTGTGTGAGTTATTTGGTTTCTGTGCAGGGTAAATACTGGCTACATTATTTTTACACTGCAATTTAGATTTCAGTTTGAACACACCGCACCCAAATCTAACTCTCTCTGCACATGTTACATCTGCCCCACCTGCAGTGCACATGGTTTTGCCCATTTGTACCGAGTTCAGATCTGAATAAGGCCCATTGTGTGATAATGGGCCAGTTATACTGAAAGTACACATTTAACAATCGCAGCACTGTAATAACAGTGGTATAAAGCACATGATAAAATATTGCTTATAGTCAAGTACATTGTATCCCGCTTTGCCAGCATCAGGGTGAAATGTATATATTAATATACCAGAGGCTTAAGAAAACACCAAGTACACTAGCGGCTACTGTAGGTGTAGCGAGTCACAGTCCGTCTGGAATGTGGAAACGGTGGAAAAAGCTGTTTATGTCAGGAAATCTCACCGTTTAACCCCGGCAGCCAAGGGTGGGATATCCAAACAGCAGAGGCTAAAATATAACAGCAACTAATTCAATAACGGATGAATGACCGACATAACATAATGTACTTTACTGCTGACGAGTCCAGAACTACAGTAACTAGATGAATATCTAAACTCATCAAAACTATAATAACAGTGATATAATAGTACTAGTAATAATAGTGTAGGATAGAAGCTGCCACGCAGGGGGAGTGATCTGATTGGACGGTATATGGTCGTTTGGTCAATACTACATACATTGGATTGTCCACACATGAAAAAGGTCAACATGGTCAAAACGTCGACACAAGCATTAGGTCAACATTCGGAAGGTCGACAGTCAAAAGGTCGACATGGGTTTTTCTGAGGCTTTTTTGAGCTGACGTGTGCCGGCAGGCAGTATTTCATGCCCTACCATCCACTAGGGTGTGGAAAGAGAACAGAATAGTGGGCCAAACGCAGCGAGGCATCGACCCCAAAGCATGGCGAGCGCAGTGTTTCCATGTCGACTGTGTCAACATCCGGGCCCCCAAAGACCACACGAAAAACCCATGTTGTCATTTTGATCCTCTTGACATTAGGCATATTGACCTTTACCCAAGGCCTGTTGACCTTCAGTGGCCAACCCAATGACCCTCCGGTCTATCGTTTCAGCCGGCTCCGGAGATGTTGGGTCTAGTAACGAAGATGTGGCAAATGTCACCTTGTTTGGTTTTAAATACTATTTAAAAACATTACTCCACGTGGAAAGTCTGCCACCAGCTAGTTCTCCGGAGAGCACGCAGACATTCCTAATGTCAGCACCGCCGTGTCGACATACCCCGATTGTCAACAATAAAATGTCAACATGTTCAAAATACTGACATCATTAAGGTCGATAGTCAGAATGCTGGTACATGAAATTAAGGTAGGGTTAGGTTTAAATTTGGCATAGGAAGAATGGTGAAATGCTCAGTTGGCATTCATGTCAACATTTTTCAATGTCGACATTGTGAATGTTTTACAACCCAACTCTTCATAAATAAACTCCTTAGCGCCCTCTTGCAGTTACAATGTAAGAACACCTACGAGCCCTCCCTACCCGCCCTTCATGCCTACCTTGTGTGTCCCTGTTCCAGGTATGCCCTGTTTTCCGCGCTGCCGGACGCGGAAACGAACTGTTGGGCTTTACAAATCCAGGATAATAATAATCCAATACAAGAAATTCACATAGAAATCCATGTACAAAGCAAAGAACATTGCTGTCGCCAATATAAATACGTGGAAAGACTCTGATGCACATTTTTCGGTCACCCTTTAAGTACATAAGCTTCTTAGTGAATAATGGGAATGATGTACCTTTGGCGGCACTGATATTACAGGTATAGCCCCAGGTGCAGGCGGCACACACACTGCAGGCAGCCGGCTCACAGCCTCAGATTTCTCACATTAGAACTTCTCTTTGCTGTTTGGGAACAATACTTTCAGAAACCATCTCCGGCATTTTTAAATGAATTTCTTCTGAGCAGATGTTTTCTTGTTTGGTTGGAATGATGGATTTCTGGGCGGGAGAGGGGGGGGGAGAGGAGCCTTTACATGAAATTGTACAGTACAGACTGCATAAGAATTGGCTCTTACCTAGACGGCGTACCAAATTACATTTCCCTTGCCCGGAACAGAGATTACTGCGGGAGATTATGTTCCTTATTTTGTGTTTAAATAATATTCTTGAAATAGAAAAGTTGCAAACGGCATGATGCTGATTCATAAGCTCCGATCCCTTATATGTAATGCCAGAGAATGTGCCGAGATAGACGCGGGCAGAGCCACGGAGGAGCTGACCTGTTTGGGGGCGTGGCTAGAGTGATCGTGTCATTTTAGCCACACCCCCACCGTGCTATGCCGGTATTTCAGGCAGTGCACTGCGGGGCTAAAATTACACGATCGTATCATTTGACCCACGGACCCCCTGGCCGAGGGGCGGTTCGTGGGAGATGGAGGGCTATGCAGGAGGGTTGTCCCCCTTTCTGGGGGGCCAGGAGGGTTGACCCGATTTCCTGGACCCTCCCGGCCATAAAAGGGCATTTAAACATTCATAAGTGTCCTTTTAAAATACATTTCCTACCACTGTACCTGATCATCAGGACTCATTTCTAATGAGATTGGCCACACACTGGCAGTTTTCAGTTGTTATTGTAAAGGGGCATACACACGAGTAAGGGGACGCGGTACACTGATGCGATGTTCATGTCGACTTACGAGGAAATTTGGGACAAAAAACAGGTGAAACTTCCAATTGTCGAACTAATGCTTGTGTCGATTTCCTGACCCTGTTGACATATTTCAACGGTCTGCCTGTGCCCTGTCGACTCTTAGTGATCGACCTAATGTATGTTGACGTTTATAGTGTCGACCCTATGCTTCATACCCGCTGCATGTGTATGGACTCGCTATGGGCGATGGCCTACCCTAAAGAGCTGACGCTTAGCACACATCTCAACGTGTGTATGGGCCATTAGTGTACTGGGTACTTGTGAGTTATCCGGGCGCCCGATTTTTTGATTGTATGCCTTAAGTTAAGGCATACAATCAGATGCGATGCGATGCGATATCGCATCGCATGCGACCATCGGATGCGATGACCCGATTTTTCCATAGGAATCAATGTTAAAATGATTCCTATGGAAAAAGGGGTCCTTTTCATACCCCTACTATCCAAGTGGGCATGGAGTTGGATATAAACCTGTGGCGAGCGTAGCGAGCCACCGAGCCCGAAGCGTGGCGAGCGAAGCGAGCCCCGCGAGGGGACGGTATTCCGTGTCCCCTCGCGGGGCTCGCTACGCTCGCCTCGCTACGCTCGCCACAGGTTTATATCCAACTCCATGCCCACTTGGATAGTAGGGGTATGAAAAGGACCCCTTTTTCCCACTGAATTCCATGTTAAAATGGACTCAGTCCATTTTAACATTGATTCCTATGGAAAAATCGGGTCATCGCATCGCATCGCATCCGATGGTCGCATGCGATGCGATGTCCCGATCCGACCCGATTTTGAAATCGGGCGCCCGGATAACTCACAAGTACCGTGTACTGATAGTGGTGGAGAAGTATTAAAGTTTGGAGAGTAATAAAGTGGAGAGAGAGAGATAAAGTACTAACCAATCAGCTTCTATCTGTCATTTTACAGGTTGTGTTCAATAAATTGTTGGTTGCTACATTATCTTTTCCAGTTTATCTTTCTCCAAGCAGCATCCAGGTGAGAGGTCGACAGTCAATGCGTCAACTCCACATGGTCAAAAGGACGACATGTCCACAGATTTGAAAGTTCAACAGGTTCAGCCCTGTTATACCTGTCAGGTGTCCACCTTTCACATGTCGACCAATTGACACTGTCGACCTTTTGACCCTGTAAACCTAACAGGGTGTTGATATTCTATCTATTATCTCCTAGAACAGCCATGGCCAACGGTGGCCCTCCAGCGGTTGTGAAACTACACATCCCAGCATGCCTTGGCATAGTTTTAGCAATCCCTAATAGCAAAACTGGCAATGCATGATGGGACTTGTAGTTTCACAACAGCTGGAGGACCATGCCTGTACTAGAAGGTTCAAAATAAATAAGTAGAATCTGATTGGTTGCTATGGGAACCATCTCATCTTTGTAAATGTATCCCCTAAACTGGGAGGAAGTCATCAGTGATATCACAATTATGTGACGGGATCCAAAGCAAAATGAACTTGTGTCTGACTGTATGACCTGGAGCCCTGGGACACAAAAGAAACCAGGGACGGTCCATTACTTGTGGTTACAGGGGACGCACCCACTAACCAGTCATAATGAATGTAGGACTGCATCCAGTTACACTTACGGTCCGGAGCAGTATAATAGGTGCACTGTGTGTGGGTACTGAGGGGTTAATTAATGCTCGGACAGCCAATGAGGCTCTCCGCTGTAGGATTCTATGTAAATCGCCTCCTTTGTGCTCCACTTACAGGGAATAATGTTCCCGGATACGAGCTTATATCTATTTTTGCATGTATAAAGAAGATATATGCAAAAATACCCAAGTGTGCAGCTTGTGTTCCCTTGTTCTGCAGTTAAATCTGTTTCAATCAAAATGGTGAAAGAAAGCGCAGCTGTGACGCGGGATTGTACGGGAACAAAAGGAAAGATTTTCAACTGCGCTTTCATTTCGCCTGCTTTCCACCTGGACTATAGGAATTAAGTCACCACATGATATACGCTGCGTTACTGTGGTGACCTATCTACAAGTAACCGATATCATCTCTATGGTAAACAGGCGTGAGTAATAGAACATGTTCCCATCCACAGGGTACAAACCAGGCAGAGTTCAGGGCGTGGTACCAGGCACACGGGTACAATGACAGCCTGACAGTGCGGGACCTCAGCCAGTACACCACAGTCCTGTGCAGTATAAGGTCATTTATGTATAATGTACAATTCAAATGCACAGCCTGGAACCTGGTCCCCAGAGGAAGTGGACCCCCTGCCAGTAGGGGTCCACAAGGGGGTTCCATTGTGCCCTTATGGGTCAGTCCGCCATGGGCGTAGATATCTACACGCCACTGCATGCTTTAATGAATGCCCCCAAATTTGTACCCTCTCCACCCTTTTCCTTATTTAAGCAATTGTACTCCTTTTTTTTTTTTTAATGCGGCACAAAACAGCTAGGTTGAATGCTGCTCAATGCAGAATCCCCCCTCCCAACCCGGCGTATTGTCCTCCCGCCGATGCCAGCAACTTGCCAGCCATCGATACCGAATTGGTATCGACGGCCGCCGGGTCAGCATAACATAATGCGTCATTATGGTCTATTTACGCCAGCGTTCTTGGCTGTGTGTGGTCCATTCGTTCCATGAAATGGAACCCACACACAAAGTCATCTATATTAATAAAAATGCCATTCATCTTCGCCAGCGACAAAACACTTCTGCAGGAAAAGCGCTGTAGCTAAGCAGACCCCACTCAGGGTGAATACGTTTCCCAGCAAGCCTTTAAGCCGCACATAACAAGGATGCTAATATTAAATGCAATCCATTATACAAAACATTCTAGATACAGAATATAAAAACCAAGAGAAACTAAATGTACCATATAATTATCTCATTGGGGTGTATGTTCCTTTTATACAATGCAGTACATTACAGAAAAAACACAATTCTGCTTTAGTATTTTACATCCGCTAGAAATGTCTAATGCTGACATAAGGTGGATGATTGGCACTAACCAACCAGCTACTCTCATTTTTAAATCATGGCAGTTACTTGGTACTTTACCTCTCTCTGTGTTATCACTCTCCAAGCTTTGATAAGTTTGTAGAATGATGAACAAGCCTAATATTATTATAACGCTTGCTAAATTATCCACGGTTAATGGCAATTATATTATGACATACTGTAAAAATCACTGATGTATCGCAGCAGTGTATGGCCGTGCCCTTTGAGCTGCCCAAGAACCTTCCCGGGCGGTGAGATCACATGCAACCCTGTTCTCCGCTGTCAGAAGGGGGGTCCGACCTCCGGATCCCATCCGAAGCACACGGGACAGTGCATCGGATCATACCGGATATCAAACAAATGCGATTTGGGCTAATTTCACCCTATTTATCAGCTCGGTCTGTCATAATCGGGTGAAATTGGCTCAACTCACAGTAGTGTGTGTGTGGGCCTTTAAATATCCAGTCTCTGACATCTAATGATGATAAATCAATGTCTTCTGCACTCCGTCCTCAGTCCAGCCACACATACATACATACATACATACATCAGACAAGTAGTACAAGCCAAAGGAATGCAGCCGCAGGAAACAGAACGGAGGACCAGGTGTGGACGCAATACGCCCGGAAGGCAATTCCTATATATTCATCATTGGGTATATTTCAAAGTAGGGGACCTAGAGGCACCTGATTGCTGTATTGGAACATGGTTAGCCTGAGAAAAACTTGAAACAGCAGAGTCCTGCGGGCCTAATAGTGCGGCTCGCTACAGGGCATAAAACAGGAGCAAATGATAGAGGTACCCACAGTGTAGCCACACAGATAAAGCCTGTTCTTATACAGATGCTAGATATATAGGTGTTAGAATATACATCAGCAGGATCAATATCATATGCATCGAGATACGGGGTCTTATTCTAGTTCCTCTTTCTGACAAAATCCTTCTTAGATGGACAAAACCATGTGCACTGCAGGGGGGCAGATGTAAGATGTGCAGAGAGAATTAGATTCATTTGGGTGAGTTATTTTGTTTCTGTGCAGGGAAAATACTGGCTGCTTTATTTTTACACTGCAATATAGATCTCACTTTGAAGTAAAACCCCACCCAAATCTAACTCTCTGCACAAGTTACATCTGCCCCACCTGCAGTGCACATGGTTTTGTCCATCTAAGAAGGATTTTGTCAGAAAGAATGAACTAGAATAAGGCCCACGGGTCTTGGTGTTGTCAGTATAGAACGGTTCTGTGAGCCTGATATCCTAAATCCTCTCTGCACCCCTGTCAATAGCTGCATAAACAAAGCAGATTTGCATCGATCTTGATATCCATAAACACAGCTTGTCTATATTAATCCTTCAAATTCTACTGTACAGACTGAAGGGTCAATTTGCTGCAGCTTAAAAAAAAAGGTGATTTGCTTATTTGCAACCAATTCAATTCTGTCTACAATGTTCTAAGATGCAATATATAAAAATGACATAGAACCTTTTTCATTTTGAGAAGCTTTAGTAAATGTCCCCGAGAGTAGATCAGAGTACAGTCCGCTCAGCTCTAGAATAAAACTCGGGAAAGGGAGAGAGTCTCAGGGTGTTATAAAGGGTTAACTTTCCATTTTCTTCAAAATATACCGCCCCGAGACAATGGGCCTTATTCTAGTTCACTCTTAGAGGCAAATTCCTTCTCAGATGGACAAAACATGTGCGCTGCAGGGGGGCAGATGTAACATGTGCAGAGAGAATTAGATTTGGGTGAGTTATTTTGTTTCTGTGCAGGGTAAATACTGGCTGCTTTATTTTTACACTGCAATATAGATCTCACTTTGAAGAAAAACCCCACCCAAATCTAATTCACTCTGCACAAGTTACATCTGCCCCACCTGCAGTGCACATAGGGGGTTATTCTAGTCCATTCTTTCTGCCAAAATCCTTCTTAGATGGACAAAACCATGTGACCTGCGGGTGGGGCAGATGTAACTTGTGCAGAGAGAATTAGATTTGGGTGGGGTTTTTCTTCAAAGTGAGATCTATATTGCAGTGTAAAAATAAAGCAGTCAGTATTTTCCCTGCACAGAAACAAAATAACTCACCCAAATCTTATTCTCTCTGCACATGTTACATCTGCCCCCCTGCAGTGCACATGGTTTTGTCCATCTAAGAAGGATTTTGTCAGAAAGAATGAACTAGAATAAACCCCATAGTTTTGTCCATCTAAGAAGGAATTTGCCTCTAAGAGTGAACTAGAATAAGGCCCAATGTACCGGCTGTTACTATCTTATCTTTCGGGGATGGGTCACAGGGTCGACACTATGAAGGGGATTGGACCATACTCTGAAATTAAACTCAATCTCTAGATAAATTGGATAATTGCAATATGGGATCCTTTCAGCATAATGCAGGTCCCTGAGATCTGACCCCAGTGTTGACCCCACTGGCAGTGCGGTAAGTAGCCCATACACTACAATGGGCTACCGCCATCTCAGAACGACGGCAGCCCAGGGACCCGATGCAATGCTAAACGATATTGGTACATTAAGCAGCATTGCATCCCCCATATAAACCTATGGGGGATCTGGCTGCCAGCGGAGCAGGAGGGATTCCTGCTGCAGTCCCACCTACATAGCAAATATCGAATTGTAAATGGGCCCCTATAGACCTATCTGGATCCATAGTTTATTCCAGGGGTTCTCAAACTCGGTCCTCAGGACCCCACACAGTTCACGGTTTCCAGGTCACCCGACAGGTGCACTCATTGCTGACTGACATATTGTAAAAGATCCACAGGTGGAGATAATTATTTCACTTGTGATTCTGTGAGGAGACCTGGAAAACATGCACTGTGTGGGGTCCTAGGGACCGAGTTTGAGAACTTGTGGTTTATTCCGAAGGGACAAGACTAAACCACACTAATGACTGACAGTGGGTTTACTCAGAGGTGCCACCCAATGGGGCAGATGTACGAAGCAGCGTTAAGCGCTTAAGTAGCACTTAACGCCACTTAATGTACTTTTTAACGTTTTGGGGAAATGTATGAAAGGGGCTTTTAACGTCCCCCTGAGGCAGCCCTGAACTTAACGTTCAGGCGCTGTCCTCCTGCTTAAAGTTATGAGCTTTAACGTCGCAGGCAATGTATTATTGCCATCCCCGACGTTAAGCCCGCTGTTTCTCTTCGCCAGCCTCAGGCTGGCGTTAGGGGGTTTTTAAAACCCCCTCCCCCCCCCCCTTTCTCCTCACTGCTATAGCTTCGGGAGATATCCGGCCACCGCCGCATCTCCTCCCATGCCGACACCAGTCGACAGCATGTTGCTGCTGCCGGCTTCCCTGCACCACTCCCCCCCCCCCTTCCATTTGTTTAGTTTTTCCGGGGTTTCTCCCCCCCTATGATCCGCCAGCATGCCGTCTCCTGTCAGCATGCTGGCACCGGCGGCTGTCCCGCTCCAGTCCCCCGCCCCCACAGCTCTCCGATCGCGCTGTACCCCGCTGTTTTAATATATGTGCCGCAGGGTCCCCAAGAGAGCGGGGACGCGGCGGGAGGGTTGGCATATGATTTCAAAGACCGGGCGGGCAGATGCGGTCTAGTTGCTAGCGGAGGAGACGCGGCGGGAGAGCTGTCAGTTATCACATTCAAAAGACCGGGCGGGCGGCTGATGATTGGCTGAGAGCTCAAGCCAATCATCGTGCAGCAAGTGGTTTTAAACCCAGCTGCGCTTCCCGCGCCGCTGCCCGGGGGATAGCACTAGTTATTTCCTATACAGTGTAGGGACCCCGCCGAGTTAATCCACATCACCGCAGGGACCCCTCTCTGATCGCGGCTTCCACATTGCCGCACGGATTCCCTGCCAGCTCCAATAGCTGGTGGGGTGATTTTTAACTTTTTTTTATTTTTAATTAAAGATACCTGCCCCTATATGCCGCCTACCAGGGGGACAGGGGAAGCTGCTGCAGGGAGGAGGGGGAGATTGCTGCAGGGAGGAGGGGGAGATGCGGCCAGAGGCGTTATCTTGGAGACGGAAAAAAAAACCCAGACAGAAAAAAAGGTGAGTTAACGATTAGCGTTACTCACTAACTTAAAGATAATACATTAGGGTGAAAACTGTCCCTGCTTCTGAGCGTTATGCAAGGAGAAGTGGGAAACGTTAAAATACTAACGTTAAGGGAAGCTTGATACATCTGCCCCATTGAAACACAATAAATAAAAGTTTACCATTAGACTATGACATAATGTATAAGGCAAAGGCACAAAGACGTGCAACCAACAAGGAAGACCCCTAAGAGCAGGAAGACCCCCTAAGAGCAGGAAGAAGTCTTGCTAAGAGCTAGACTCACAGAACCTCACTTGTAGCCAAACACTTTCTTTTGAAAGACACAAAGTTACAAATCCCACAAACATCATGACAAAACTGCAAATATAAATCTCTTCCTGTAAGCACTGTTTGCTGGGCACACGTATGCTGATCTGGCTGGCACGCGTGGCAAGTGACCAGATGGCACAGTTGCCATCCAGCACTTGGACAGAGCAGTCACTGACCACACACACGGGCAGAGCAGATGTGCCGGCAGGCCCAGAACTGCTCTGTCATTTGAATTCAACAACTGTCAAGCATTTTAATTGTGATGGGGCCCCAAAGGCGCCAATGCCAGAGACATGATCAGTGTCTCTGGCCAGCTTATATGGTAACACAAGCTCATTGCTGCAGTGTATAAAATACTTTGCAGAGGACAGGTAACATTTCTACATATTATCCGTAATATCTGCCTGGCACAAGGGTGGTTTACAATGCATCATACACTTAGCACTGCATCTTATTCTACTTTGCCCTTTGGGGGGGTAATTAGGTGATGTACGCTAAGCTGATGGTGGGACAACTGCGCAAGACCAGGATCCGTTCTGCACATCCTGCATGGCCGCATCCAGTGCCCCCTAAGCCGCGGCCTGTCATTTGGGGGTGAAGAGGGGGGGTTGGGTGGAGTTATGCATTATTCCGTCATCAGCGAATCTCCCTGGTTCACTGTGCGGTGTGAATGGAGCTTTTGAAAAATCCCGGGTCCAGCATCCCAGCAATCCGACTGAAGGTTTTACCCATTCTGAACTGGATTGCTGGGCAGTGTGAGTGGGTAAGCCGAGTCCAGCGACCTGGTTCCCCTTCACTATATCAGCGAGAGCTTCACCTTGCTAATACCAATCCCAAGTGCGACCCGACATTTGTGAAGTGAAAGGGGTAAAACAGACCATACAACTTGATTTGTGTCAGCACAATTATATTCTCGTTAAACTTGGGAAACTACACGATAAAGGCAGAACGGTTGCCGTTAAGCTGACCTGTCCTATGTAGGAATCAGAAGATCACACACTCCTTACAAGCTTCCCCTTCAAAACCATTGTAAATTTCAGCTTTATACAGACTCTCCCGAGGACCATGTTTAATCAAAGCAAAGCATCTCATCCATGTGAATAGCCAATTTATTAAAACAAACACTAACTGACCTCTAAATATGATAAAAAGGGCAAATAAAAAAAAAACACTTAAACATAGGATAAACCACTGGCATATACATTAAAGAAGGCAGCGTTAATTAATAGGATTAAGTGGAATGGATTAAATAATCAACATAATTAAAGCCCTACAGCCGGAATAAAATGCCACTGAAGACTAGAAAAACACTATAGACAGAACAGAAATCCATGTACCACAATGATTATTCCTTAATTAGGAAGCAATAAAGGGATAAACAGGTCAACAGCGGCACCCAAACATTATTGGTACTTTCTAAGCATTTTACATGGCCAAGAAATCAATAGCGAAAGGTCATAAATTACATAAGAAATCTCAAAATCAAACCAAACCCACATTCAGTTCTAAGACATCTGTAGAAGCCTCTGCTGTGATTTCACACACTGGGGGCCTGATTCTGGTTCACTCGCAAAAGCAAATTCTCTCTCTAATAGACAAAACCGTGTGCACTGCAGGTGGGGCAGATGTAACATGTGCATGGTGTTATTTATTTCTGTGCAGAGTAAATACTGGCTGCTTTATTTTTACACTGCAATATAGATATCAGTTTGAAGTACAAACCCCACACAAATCTAATGCTGCCCATACACTTGTGAGATATTGCATGCAATCATTAGATTTCGACCACATCTGGCCGATAAATCGACCAGATGAAACAATTCAGCCGCCACAGTAGCGCTAGCACGCAGCAGAGGTCAGCGGTGGAGGCAGAAGTGTTTAAAACACTGGGCAGCCCTCTGATTGGATGAGATAGCTCAGCCAATCAGAGGGCTGCCCAGTGTTTTAAACACTTCTGCCGCCACCGCTGACCTCCGCCGCCTGCTAGTGCTACTGTGGCGGCTGAATTGTTTCAACTGGGCAGACCTCTGATTGGCTGAGCTATCTCAGCCAATTAGAGGGCTGCCCAGTGTTTAACCAATTCTGCCACCACCGCTGACTGATCCCCTAGCGCTACTTTTTGCGCTACATAATGCCACCCTCTGCCCGCCCTCTTCCAGCACCCGATGTGCCAATTTAAGATGGAATGTGACATCGGGTGCTGTAAAGGGGGCACTTTAGCACCACTGTGATGTCACATCGAATCCGATCGCACAAACGCATGGGCAGTATAACTCTCTCTGCACATGTTGCATCTGCCCCCCCCCCCCTGCAGTGCAGCATGGTTTTGTAACAGCACATAAGGCATGTTTCTTATATCAAGTACTGATACCAAAACGGGATTGCAGGACAGGAAAGACTGAAATTTTAGTGATCACTAGTTAAAAGCATGTCAAAATCGGCTTCTGCAATGTACTTTCACTTTGAGCTGTGACAGTTTTTTTAGCCCACAAACTCTGCACCCCTCCCTCAATCCCTATCTGCTCCGACCTCCAATATGGCTTTACTGCTCTCTCTCTCCATATCCAGCAAGATTGAAACAGAGCAGTTTCCCTGCAAAAATTGCATTTACTTTCTGTTATGACAACTTTTAGCACACAAAGGAGTCATTTGGTCCGTTGAGTTGCCACTGGCATAACTTGCTGTAACTGGACATCATCACACAGAGATCCGCCAGTTTTCAGGCACATTTATTGCTCATAAGGATGGGACTGGTACAAATACCCACTTATTGCAGGGCAGAACAAAAGTACCGTGGGCACGTTACACTGCCAGCCAAGGCTGTATACCCGTGAACTTTTTTCAATAAGTAAATTGGGGGACTGTTTGGTACCGTTTGTTTTTTTCAGGCATTTTAAGTAATTTTACGGAACTGTAATTGCTTTGTCCTTGAAAGGTTAAATTAGCAGATACAAAGTGATATACTGCTTGCAGTTTTATACACCACTGTTCAAGCATTACTCATAAAGGGGGTGGTAACTCCTGCTTGCGTTGCAACTGGCAAGTGGCTCTCGGCAGTGGCATGGCATACAGGCTCAGATGTATTAAGCCTTAAAGAGATATTAACGCAAAAGTGATAAAGAGTTATAATCGTCCAGCCAATCATCTCCTAACAGTCAGGTTACAGGCTGTGTTTGAAAAATGGCAGTTAGGGTCTGATTGGCTGGACAGGCTGGACATTTATCACTCTTTATTACCCTAGTGATGATATATTTTTAAGGATTCATACATCTGCCCAACAATGACAAAAAAGGGTGTCCCAGACTAGATGTAGGCTTATCACAAATGACTAATCAACACAATGCATGTCGACATTAATAGGTTTGACCTAAAAACCGTATACCAGGGGAAATGTATCACCCCTTCTATAGATTGGGGCGGTGGACACGTGCAGATGTTTTCCATAGCCACCAATTAGCCTCTAGCTAGCATGTGCCATGTACGGACTACAAGATTATAGGTAGCAGCTGACTGGTTGCTATGGGCAACTCCTCCGTTCCCCACATTGGCCCTTATTCAGATCTGAGCCCATTACAAATTTGTTTGAAAAATGGGCAAAACCATGTGCACTGCAGGTGGGGCAGATGCAACATGTGCAGAGAGTGTTAAATGTGGGTGGGGTGTGCTGAAACTGAAATTGCAGTGTAAAAATAAAGCAGCCAGTATTTACCCTGCACAGAAACAAAATTACTCACCCAAATCTAACTCTCTCTGCACATGTTACATCTGCCCCACCTGCACATGGTTTGGCCCATTTTCCAAACAAATTTGTACTGAGCTCAGATCTGAACAAGGCCCATAGTTTGCGATTACTTGCTTAGAATGAAGAATCTGTTTATTATAAACAATGCAATCTCCAAGCTGGGCATTTAGCTACAGACAATGCATTCCCCATCCAAGGCAAGGCAGGAGGCCACAAATAACCCAGGAAGACACTATAAACTCTCATTAATACACAGATTATACATCATTATTAACTACGACAGAGAGATTTTAGATCAATGCAATCTCTTCTCTCTGCCCACAAATATTTCTACCCAGTACAGTATCTCCACAAAGGAACAATCAAACAGATGGGCAAAGCTGGACTTCGTCTTACACCAACCGCAAACCATCACCCAAACACCACCGAGAGATCATATGAAAGACATGGAGACATACAGACGGTTCATTAATAAAAATCGCCAACATTAACGTAGATTAACAGTAGTCTTGATGACGTTTTGCAGAGAGGTCACAGGGTCTCAGATCTTGCAGGGTATACGGTCATTGCATTAACCCTATTAAGGTCAACTTGCATTGGGTCAACCACTGTTAACTTATTTAGGTCGATATCTGAAATAGGCCAACATGGGTAAGGACGACAGGGTCTGAAGACCGACACAAGCATTAGAGCAACAATGGGAAAGTCGACAGTCAAAAGTTTTTATTTTAGCCGACATGTGCCGACAGGCGGTATTTCATGCCGGACCATCCACTACTGTGTGGTAGGGGAATGAAATGCTGCCGGAAGCATGGCGAGCACAGCGAGGGGACACGGTACACTTAGACATGCCCTTGTTGACTGTCGACATTTGGGGGGAAAAAACGTGAAAAACTCACATCCACCTTTTGACTGTCGAACCAGTGATTCATACCCTCTTGCAGAATGGGAACATATTACATTACTGGACATGTGGAGCCGCGGTTGGGCCAGTAACGTTTCTGCATTGACTAACAGGTATGGCATTTTTCAGAGCTCAGCAAAACATTTTAAAAATGACGGCACTTCCTTTACCATGGAGGCCTCGGGCACCATTCCATCCATAATGGCATTTTTTTCCCCGTGTAGGTATGTAACATAATACTAAAGCACAAAACATATCCAGCAAGAAGACAATGTTAGGTTACCCCCCTCCCCCCCCCCCCATTGCCTTTCAGATACTCCATATAATAAAATAAATCGTTGCTATTTAAAATTGCTAAACGGATACACAGCTGTGCCCTGCACTCTACCCCGCAGCAGCAATCTAGTAAAATGATATTTGAATATGTGATTTGCACAGTCCCGACAGTCAGAGCAGAAGCTATTTTCCTTCTCCCACTTCATCAAACAACTCAACTTTCCAACTATTTCACAGCCAAAAACGACACAGTAAATCCTCAGTCATTATATCGTTCGCCCTCCCAAAAAAATAAACATAGATCTAGAAACCGTATCATTAAATCCGCAAACAATCTGGAGCCAGCACTAAGCTTTCAAGGAAGCATAAATGCACAGTGAGTTTATTATATATAGATTCTTGATGAACATAAACTTTGGCAGTTCACTTCTGACTGCTCCAATGTGTAAGGCAACACCGGTGGCAAACAGGAATACATTTAGCAACAAGAACAACACAAGCTGGTATTTCTCAGACCGATACATCCCTACTGCGCTGACAAAAAGATTAATAAAACTGCAGTAAGCCTATTTTCATTTGAGACATTGCTTTATTTCCATTGTAATCTAGTTTGTCTGCAAAACATGATTGCAACATGACAGTGTACACTTAAAAAAAAAAAAAGAAAAAAAAATCTCATTATTATTCTCCAGTTTTGCTTTACACTTAAATGTACTTAGAGAGATGAGGTTCAATTCAGAATGATACATATTGAGGTGGTCATTTGCAGCTAAATAATTTGTTTTAGAATAAACGGTACTTACCCATCATCCACCAAATTGATTTCTTAATGGAAATGGGTAAGTACAGTTCCTTTTTTCAGCCCCAAAAAAAGCATGGTTGTGGGAAACTAGCATTCACCATATGATAGGTTTCCACTAGGCTGCAAAAAAAATACGAGTTTTGTTAGATAGAAATGAACACTTATCATTACATGCAGATATGGTTTTTGATTGTAAGCCCGTATTGGAGACGTGACGGGGGAATAAATGAAAGTCTCCTAAATTTTGGGGCTATTTCTATGAAACTAGGTGCACTTGTTTGCGATGAACCTTTTAGCTGCCAAGAAGGCTCGCAATGCAACACAGCGGCACCCGCTTATCGTAGCGGAAGGTCTCAAGGATGATGCGGATTGGATATGATATCAGAGTTGGAATATTCTCAAATTGCACTTAAAGTCTTGTGGAATGCTTCATTTACACTAAACAATGCAACTGGATATTTGTGTTTACAACTCCAACAACTGTAAACCAGGTAGAATCTCAGGCACATGCTTATACTGTTATATATTTTTACCTCTTATTCTAGAAAAGAAAAGTGTAAGAATACATTAAGAGTAGATCTTTTATATGAATTAACTACAATGTTAAGCCTACATTACAATATACTATTTAAAAAAATAAAATCACTATAAAGTTGGAGGTTGCAACCCTCAGGCGACTTTGTTTCTTTACATACTATTAGAATAAAAATACAAAATATTTATCTTGTTGGGCTTTGGTTCGTATATATTGTATAGTAAGGCCCACTTCAAAAGCTGTAATATTGTGGCTGAAACATTATGCAACTACTGTAACAACGACCTCTTCATTTCTGCATTAGGCAACTTTTACTTCTATTGGAAAAAACAATTACTTTTAAATGCATAAACTAGTTTCTATTGAACAACTGGATACCGGTGTATAATGCTTTTCTAAGGGCTATGCGTGTTTCCATTGGCTTGTGCAAGCAGCCATGTAGATGCAATTTAAAAGGTAGCTATCAAGTACCATATTTTAATGATTGTCCTTAAAACTTGAAAATGACAGATATGGTTCACAGTATGAAGTCTCTTTAAATATTGTTTATCCAGCTTAAGACTGTAGTGCAAAGAAAGCATTCCTCTATGACAGTCGACCATGCAGATGTTAAAGTCGTTTCCTGGTGTCACCTAGAAAACGCTCGTTTAGCAGCGGTTATGTGTATAATTTGGCAGCCCTTACAGATTGCAGTGTGTAATGAACAATTGTAGAAGCTACTGTCAAGTGAATGTATAGGCAGCTGATTCGTTTTTCTTACATCACATAACAAATTCAATTTTAAGACTAGTTTACTGTACCAGAAATGAAATAATATGAGTTGTGCTTAGAAAAAGGGACAGCACTGGATGTTGTTTGTGACTTTTTGGGGAGAAATGCTGGCTCATTACAACAGTATTAATTCTTAATACAGATACGGCTACTAAAAATAAACATTATTTTTAATATCATTTGTAAAAGCCGCCTTATTCGTTCTGAGCGTTGCATCAAAAACAGCCGCTTAGCTCTTTATCTGTGCAAAACAATTGCTTTCTATTAAAAAATATATATATTTAAACTTTAAAACCCTTTATTCTACCTTTTTTTTTATGATATGTTTAGCATGATGGGAAAAAAAAATTACAGTGGATTCCACATATAAGAAATTTAGTTCACCCCATTGGTATTTTCCTCTTCTAAGAACATTCTACTTATGGTTTGACCACCAAGCTGGTAGTAGTGTACCCCCAACTAACATCTGCACGCCACGTTGCCCTAAATTCCTCTGTGTGTGGAAATGAAACAAAACATTGCAAAAAGTATGTTGATATTGGGGGGGGGGGAGGAGTTTAAAGCTCTAGTTTGTACCTTTAATCCACTGCAGCCAAATAAAAAAACTATATATTTTTTAAGAATATATATATTTTAATGAGGATAAAGTGTATTAAAAAAAATTACTTCTTTTACTTTATAAAATGCTGCAGATTAATGTTAAATCGGAAAGACTTAACTACGGTGGCGTGGACATAACCAAATGCAAATGTTTGTTTTATTTAGGTTGCTTTAAAAACAAAGCCAAAGAAGAGGCACCATAATTCCTGTAACGTAATTCTGCTTAAAAGAACATAATGTGTTTGTGTGTCTGGTCCCAAGGTTGGATGTTCTTAAAAGAGGAAGTCACAATATTTCATTACCTAACCAGAAACCTGTCCGGTTTGTTTTCTGATTAGGTTTGCATATTTCGATTTTCATATCACTGCACTCGTCAATGCATAAATAGACTTTTAAGTTCCAAAAAAAAAAAAAAAAATGTCACACATCTGTTTCCAGAGTCTTTGAATTCACACAGTTATACTTAATGGTCTCATTTCCATTCCCCGTGTTCTGTTCGGACTTATCCCTAACACAGAGAGACTCCTTAAGCCCTTCCTCCATCTCTAGATACTCTGACTTGTCCTGCAGAGAGGAGGATGCTGAACTTTTTAGCTTCTTCAGCAAGTTGGTGGGCAAGTACGGGCAGCTAGACCCATTGGAAGCCACCTGCGTCTGTTCATCGTTATCGGTTTCCCGATGGTAGAAATAGTTGAAGTTCGAGACGATGACCGGTACGGGCAGGGCAATTGTCAACACCCCAGCTATGGCGCACAGGGAACCAACAATCTTGCCCCCAACCGTGATGGGTTTCATATCTCCATACCCTACGGTGGTCATGGTCACTACAGCCCACCAGAAGGCATCAGGGATGCTGTGGAAGTGGGTGGTGGGCTCGTCGGCCTCAGCAAAGTAAACCGCGCTGGAGAAGAGGATGACCCCAATGAAGAGGAAGAAGATGAGCAAGCCCAGTTCTCTCATGCTGGCCCTCAGGGTGTGCCCCAAGATCTGTAATCCCTTGGAGTGCCTGGACAACTTGAAGATGCGGAAGACCCTGACCAGGCGGATGATCCTCAGGATGGCGAAGGACATGGCCTGCTGCTGTTGGCCGGTGCCCTGCGACGGTGGTGGGTGAGGCTGGTGGTGCTGCTGCTGCGTTGGCTGCTGGTGCCCCAGCTCGGTGCCCAAGGTGATGAAGTAAGGCAGGATGGAGACAATGTCTATGATGTTCATGATGTTCCTGAAGAAGCCAGGCTTGCTGGGGCAGGCGAAGAGCCGCACTGCAAACTCAAAGGAGAACCAGACGATGCAGACGGACTCCACAATGAAAAAAGGGTCATTGAAGGCGGTGTGGACGCTCTCTGGTGGCCCTAGGGTCCCATTGTCACCCCCTCCAGCCAGGGCCTCTGAGCCCAGAGGGGGGGGCGGCAGCAGCAAGCTGTCCTTGTCGTCGCGGAACTCGGGCAGGGTCTCCAGGCAGAAGATGACGATGGAGATGAGGATGACCAGCACTGACACTATTGCGATCCCCCGGGCTGGCCCGGAGCTCTCCGGGTACTCGAAGAGCAGCCACACCTGCCGCTTGAACTCGTTGTCCGGCAGCGGCTTCTCCTCCTCCTTGACGAAGCCCTCGTCCTCCCGGTACTTGAGCAGCGCCTCGTCACCCAGCTCGTAGAAGCGCACCTCCTCGGAGAAGATGTCCCCGGGCACGTTGACCGGCCGCTTCAGGCGGCCCCCGGACTGGTAGTAGTACAGGATGGCGTCGAAGCTCGGCCGATTGCGGTCGAAGAAGTACTCGTTGCGGAGCGGGTCGAAGTATCGCATCCTCTTCGCCGCGTCCCCCAGCAGCGTCTCCGGGAACTGCGACAGCGTCTTCAGCTGCGTCTCGAAGCGGAGGCCGGACACGTTGATGACCACCCGCTCGCAGCACTCGTACTCGCTGTACGCCGGGTGGTAGCCGCCCTCCTCCTCCCGCTGCTCCCCGGAGCTCCGGTACTGCTGCGGCTCCCCGTCCTCCTCCTCCTCCTCGTCTTCTTCCCGCAGCATCGTCTCCTCAGAGCCGCAGGGAGCCAGCTCCGAGGGGAAGGTGCCTCCGCTTTCTCCTCCTGCTCCTCCTCCGCCGGCGCCTCCGCGGCATTCGTGGCCCGTCGGGTGCTGCCGGCTTCTCCACCTGTTGCAGCCGCTGAGAGGCCAGTACCTGCCGCAGCGCAGCCGCTTCTCCTTCTTCCGCTGCTGCTGCTGCTGCTCTGACTGCTGCTGAGGTGACAGGGGGGCGCGCTGCGCGCTCCCGACTCCAGCACCACAGCCGCCGCTGGTGCAGTTCCCTTGGGAGGCGGGGGCGCGACCCGAGGTGGCGTTGGCCACGCCCCCAGAGCAGCTGCCACCGCCCCCTCCTCCTTCGCCTGCCGCCTGTTGCTGCTGGGCGGCGCGCGTGTGGGCCAGGCGCTCCCGCTCCCGGGCGCGCGCTTGCGCGTACCCGTAGGGCAGGTGGCTGCCGCAGCCGGAGCTGTCCGCGCTCACCATGGCAACCTCCATCCTCTCCCCTCCAGCTGTGTGCGCGCCTCTCTCCGCTAATGGCAACCTCCTGGCTTCACTGGGGGGGCATGCCACCCGGCCATGGCCGACCCACAGCCATGCAGCAGCGAACACAATGTCCTGCAGCAGGGGTCTCTTCCCATGGGGGTCAGTGCATAAGCTGCATCCAGTCCGGGACCCCCTTCCTGCTTTCACGGGTAACTGTATGCACAGTATATATATATATATGTATATATATAATATGTGTGTGTGCAGGGAGGAGGAGGAAGTGTGTTCTGAGCAACAGGTGTCACTGCAGAAGCTGCATCCAGTCCAGGACCCCCCACTTCCTGCACTCAGGCGGCTGGGATCTCTATGCACAGTGTGTATATAATATATATGTATGGGTGCAGGTAGAGGAAGCGTGTACTGAGCAACAGGTGTCACTTTAACCTGGAACTTCTGAAAAGTGCAGGCAGAGGGGCTCCACGGTGCAGATAAGTGAGGGCAATCCACAAGAGCCCTGGGATCCCTCTCAGCATCCAAACTGCTGCATCCCCAGCCAAATACACTCGCTCTAGGTATTGTGTGCTAGAAGCCAAACTCCTCATGTGCCAGCACTAGACCAATTGCCATAAAAAGTCCTAGGTGTTTAATCCGCTGTGATATTCCGTGTGCACCGGGCAGGGTTCCGGATCAGAGCCAGGTGCGAGTGTGTTCCATGTAAGGTTGCACCGTATTCTGCTTATTAGGTGCAATAAAAGCTGCTTTCCAGTCCACCAACGCTTCATTTAACAACAGTCAGTATAATCCTTCCGATAGGAGGCGTGTGGTGACTGGGCCTGGTGACACCTGCCGTGGGTACCAGGTGCAGGTAGCTGGGTGCCATCACTTAGCGGTGCTCCTCATGGTGACAGGTCCCCAGCCACTATACTATAAGCAGCAGCAGCAGGGGACGCGAAGCGGTGCAGCAGGGTCACCATGGAAAACACACATTGCCATATACAGCATCTCCCTTCTGGTTCACATCAGGCAGGTTCTTAGTCTGAAACACAGAATACAAGGAGGAGGGGGAGAGAGAGAGAAAACACTTTAACATAGGCTGGACATGGGCCCTACCACACACAGTATTACACAACACAATCTCACACCTTCCTACTGTACATATACTCTCTGCTTGCATTGGCAACACACAAGTTCAATCGCAAACAGCAATTTTCTTTCCAAATAATAAGAATTATTCCTAAACCATATCATACTGTCAGCCCGCCTGTCCCTGGAGGCGCAGATAAGGCTTAATAAAAATACACCTGTTCATATTTCAGTGTATTGTTTTGTATCCAATGGAAAACATCTTGGCACCAACAATTATTATTATGGAAAGTGAATGCTGACCCTTTATTGTTGCTTTCTAAGTGTTGTTCTTGTGTTTGCAGCAGCCACAGGTTTGACTGCACCCCCCCCCCCCCCCCCCCCCCAGCCCTGGATGGTGGTTTATACCATGCAAATCACTTGGGGGTCATCGTTTTACCAGGACAGGCTTTAACTGAGCGAAATGCAATCATACATTTTACAGACTGAAAAGGAAACTTCAGTTCGCCTGAGACCTATGTGTCTCATTTAGGTGATCCTGGAACACTTCAAAGGTTAATTCATTAATAAATAAATGCATCATTTGTTTGCAGAAGCCTACATGGAGTACTGGTACCTAGTTAAAATATAAACACATGTGTCTGTCATTTTATATACACACACACACACACATATATATATATATGTATATATATAGATTACACAAAACAGGTCCCCCTTCAGAAGATGTACTTACAGTTCGCTCCTAGCTTTAGGCGTCTGTAGTCTAGGGGGTGTTGTGTACTGCTCGCTTAGTTAAGACTGATCCTGGCTTCTGTACTATTCTATTTTTCTCCCTCTTTTGGAAGCAGGTTCACTGATTGACAGCTGGACTTGATGGACACCAGGCAGTGATCATTTGTGCACCCCAGATTTCTTGCATTATGCCTCTGACAATTTGATCTTCATGCACGCCTTTTGTATTTTCCCATGTCCTCATCTGACTGTCATACTGACAAAAGGGATCATGACTGCTGAGAGGTTTCTCCCCCCCAACCAGCATTTAATGCTAAAGCCTGAACCTCTTGTATCAGCTGGACCAATCTACAGATACATCCTCAGCAGCATCCAGTGGATTCTCAGAGCCATTGATATTGTCCAAAAGGAAATTGCATCCAGGGATGAGCCCTAATATCTAAAGGAGCCTCATATAAATCAGACTGTTATAGGGAACAAGTGCTGTATGCTCCTGCAAGTCTCCAATTCCCAATTGTGTTTGTGTATCACTGAAGGACAAACGAGTGAGCCCAGCCTGATTTATTCCCAGGACTCACAAGCTCCACATCAGCATCTAGTGGAAGAATCCGGGAACTGCACTCTGTCTGGAGCTACAATTGACATTCATCCTTGTACCAAAAAAAAAAAAAATATTAATTATTGAAGCAAATATTCCAAATTTAAATTATGCAGACTTTCTCTAATAAAACTTATTGCTAAGGACAATGCTGAAAACGTATATGGCAAAGATAGGAAACTGAGCTGGCTACAGAGGAGCAGACGGCTCTAAAGTATAGGGGACTGGGATCTGATTCTGTAAGGATGGGTCACCAGCGTATTCGTGCCGGGGACCGATGGTGCAGTTCTGCGCATACGTATATACGCATGTGTAGGGACGCTGTACGAACACCTTCAGCAACTATCAACAGTCATCGCTGTGTTCCTACAGAGGGGGGGTAAACGGCCAGGGAGCTGGCACATGGAGACCCCCCCCCCCCCAACATTATTTCCTGGAAGTGCCCACAAAAATGGTGGCTGCACCCAAAAAAAATGCTGGGCGCCCCCATGTGAAAGGCACTGGGCAGACGGCTGATGTTATATGACGGCAGCGTAGGCCTTGTTCTCGGACATCATTAACTGATTTTTCCCCCGTACCCGTACACTCGCATCCGAATGCATGTATCAGCTACATATCCATTCACATGCTTCCGAGGGGATTGGTGGGGGGCATACTTTCACCCGGTGGCGGCGGTAAGCCGATCGCTAAGCGGTGAACAGACCGCTGCTTAGCGAGCTGTACTGAATCAGGCTCTCAGTGTTGTTTGTCTGCACGGAGGTTTCAAATAAAATAAATCTCCATCTGAAAAAGAGTGAGTCCTTCTCAAAGAACAATGTTTATTGTACTGACTCCATAGTCTTGTGTCCTCTACATGCCACGGTTTCCACTTACGTTTGACCATCACCAGCATAAAGTTTATAATGTTACATCCCTCCAGGAACCAGAGTTTGAAGGGGTTGCAGGGGCCTTATTCTGGTTTCATCGCTCCCTCGCACGTTCGCACGGGGGAGCAATGTTTGCATCTGCGCCTTAAGACGGGTGCTCGGGACGGGCAACTGACATCACCGGATGTCAGCTGCCCAGCATCTTCCGGTACAGGGACCACATAGAGCTAAGACACCAGAGAGCGTCTTAGTTTTGCGTGCACCTTCCAAACCATTCAACCATTGGCAACCATCATATGATTTGGCCCCCACACTCAAGGCTGCGATATCAGTGTATGGGGCCCCTAGATTTTTGTTGCCGGCAGCAAGTGCAACATACTGGCAATTGTAAATAGAGACTCATGAAAATTCATGAGTCCCATGATATCTGAGCTCCCATATCCTCAGTATATAGATCCTACAAAGTTTAATGAATGGGTGGGGCATGAAATATAGCCAAAGGGCTAATTCAGTCTTGTACTATTACCCAATGGTTATTGTACGAGTCAGATGGTGGGGACACTGAGCCCTAAACCCCAACCTGACTGACTTGCTGAGAGCCTTTGGGGATGGGAAATGGGTCGTGACTGGGTCTGTTCCTCAAATCGGCGACGAGGTCAGCGCCTGTGTCTTGCGACACAAGTTTACTAACCACGGAGATGGAAATCGATGGTCATGCAGTGTGATCTGATGGTGCGTCTTGGGGCGGTAACAGCAGATTACGGAAACAGACAGGAGGTGCCTATTCACACCAGACGCCCTCTGCTGCTTTATCATACAGCTGTACGGTATTGCACAGCCGCTACCTTGCAGCTGTACAATAGTGTACATCTCTGAATTAGCCCCAATGCGCACATACATTTAGGCCCTTATTCAGATCTGATCTCAGTACAAATTTGTTCTCAAATGGGCAAAACCATGTGCACTGCAGGTGGGGCAGATGTAACACATGCAGAGAGAGTTAAAATTGGGTGGGGTGTATTGACATACTTTAGACATACTTTAGACCCGGTTCAATCCCGGGTTTTTATAAATCCCAGGTCCATTGCAGGACCAAGGATTTTTGACAACTAAAATCCCAGGTAGAGCCATTCAGACATACGCTAGTCCTGGGATTTTGCCGTATGTGTGAAAGGGGTATAAATTGCAGTGTAAAAAAAATGCAGCCAGTATTTAACCTGCACAGAAACAAAATAACTCACCCAAATCTAACTCTCTCTGCACATGTTACATCTGCCCCACCTGCAGTGCACATGGTTTTGCCCATTTTGAGAACAAATTTGTACTGCAATCAGATCTGAATAAGGGCCTTAGTATATTTTATAATCCATTTTGTCCTTAATGTTATCTAACAGGAAAATCAGTTTTCAACAGTTTTTGCTTTTGCTCTCATGAACTTTGGCTGTAGTCTGCTGCGTGGATAACATATTTTAAGGTCTTAAGGTGCCCATACATTAGGGATCCTCCCTGGTGGCAGGATTGCATTCATACACCATATGCAGCCCTTTTGCATACAATAGAATAAAAAAAAAGGGGGGAGGGGGGTTGCTGCGCTTAAACAATGAGGACTGTGTATGATAAATGTAAAATATATACATTTTTAATAAACATACATGTAGAATTGCATGTTAAACATGCTGGATTATATTAAAACATGAAAAGAGAATATAAAATGATAATTAATATAAACTGGTGCATTTAGTGTTTATAGTCACCAATGGCCTCGGACTTGTTTGAGATGAAAAGTTCCCAAATTGCAGAATCACCCTGGTGTATGAGTGAGGGGCTAAATTACAGCTAAATAACTGAGTGAGGGAGCTAATACGTACTGAATACATGTACTAAAGGGGCCCATACACTAGGCAATTCACCTGCAATTCAGGCTTTTTTCCAGCGATTGCGGCAATCGCAACAAAAGAGCCCAAATTGCATGTGAATGACAGCAGGTCCGATGCGATGCGCGGTCCCGTGGGCATCGCACAGGAGCCTACGAGTTGCACCGGCTGCACACGCCAGGCGTTTAGGCGGTGGACATCCCCACACAGGTAGCTGCCTTCAGTGCTTGGCAATTTGCCAGCTCCAGATAATGAACTCCGGGCAGTGAGTGGCCGATGTCTCTATTTGAGCGCCTGGATCCTGCTTGCAGCGCTCAGTAATCAGCGCCTCTGGTGTTTGATGATTAGCCGACTCCAAGGGATCAGCTCTGGGTGGTCAGCAGCCGGTATCGCTGTGCGTGCGCCTGGATCTACTCATGGAGCTTCGTGATTGGCAGCTGTTTCGGGGGGTAGTGCAGCTGGTTAGTGTAACTGCACACACCTCCGGAATCGGAGGAGATTTAGGGGGTGATTCTTGTTGACTCGGTAATCTGTGAATATTGCAGCTTACTAAGTTATTGTAGCGCCGCCCCGGCGAATAACCCCCCCCGCCATCACAAAGACACAGTGCAGGTCGGTGAAGGTACTCACACAGAACCCCTGTACATGCGCAAGCTGTTTATCCGCATGCGCAGGGCAAAACCATCAACCCCTCCCCCCCCCCCCCCCCCCCCGTGCGAGTTAGAATCTGCCCCTTATCCCACTATCTGTAGTTCTAGGTCAGTGGTAACCATCTCCAGTCCTCGAGAGCTGCCAACAGTTCACGTTTTCCAGACAACCTAGCTGCTGCACAGGTGCACTCATTACTCACTGACACATTTTAAAAGATCCACAGGTGGAGCTAATAACTTCACTTGTGATTCTGTGGGGAGATCTGGAAAACATGCACTGTTGGTAGCTTTTGAGGACTGGAGTTGGCTACCCCAGCTCCACGGGATACCAAATAGGATTAGCCGTGGTTTCCTCTCCTTGCCATCGGGAGCATAGACGGTGGTGCAGTATTCTGTGTACCATCAATGACCGGTTATGACGCTACAAAATAGAAAAGCAGCTTAAAGCAAATGCAATATACAGTATGTCTGGTTGTTTGTTTGTCCTGTATAATACTATAATTAGTTTTATTGTAGTTTTATTGTGTAAATTGGGCCAACTTGTGGCCAATTAAAACTGGATTAATAAATCTTTTGTGTACGGACAGCGCTCCAATCCCTGTGTTTCCTTAGTATGGCCAAGTCCCTTCCTTGTCCCATGGCTGAATGCTACTTGCTTTTGTTGTTGAGAAATTGCATGCTGCCGTCTCCTCCAATAGCGGGCCATGTACGGATGTATTGTGCCTGGGTTTATTTAGCCCTTTTGCATGTTGCCGTCTCCTCCAATAGTGTATATAGCTGTGTACGAATGTATTGTGCCTGGGTTTATTTAGCCCTTTTGCATGCTGCACTTTGGCAATTGTAAGGTATTCGCAAAACTGTATTAGAATAGTCTACATGCCATAATGCTCAGAAGAACGCTCATGTGTAACGCCACCTGCTGGACAGCAGTGTCATTACATGTCCCATTGCCATCACATAAATGTGGCTATTGGGGGGTATGCAATCGTTAAGTCGACACACCAAAGGTCGACATGCATTGGGTCAACCACTGGAGGTCGACATGGATGGAAGGTTGACACAAGCATTAGGTCGACAATCAAAATCTCGACATGGGTTTCTCACTTTTTTTATTTGAGCCAACATGTGCCGACATGCCCTTCTATCCACAAGGGTGTGGAGTGAGAATAGAATAGTGTACCCGAAGCATGGCGAGGGGGCGCGGTGCACCGATACGGTGTCCATTTCGACCGTGTCGACATTCGGAACAAAAAAAAAAAGAAGGGAAAGACCCACGTTGACCTCTTAACTGTGGACCTAGTTATTGTTAGCCTAATGCTTGTGTCGACCTTCAACCTTAGGCATGTCGACCTATTTCAGGTGAGGATCTAAGCTATTCTGACCTTCAGTGGTCGATCCCAATGTATATTGACCTTTGCTTGGCCCATTGGAGGTCACGTGGGATTTCTATTTCCCATGGAATGTTGCAGTTTCCCCCGACGTGTAGAAGCCCTGACTAGTCTATATCATGTAATTGTCTGTATATCCATTACCTAAGGGACTACGTTCTACATTAAATATGTTATACAGTGCTACTGTATTTCCAGCAGAAGAGGATAGCCCAATACTGCCAACATCTCTCCTGTCACCTCAATCCTTACAGGGGAAGATGCAGGAGGACAGTCGTTAATCCGTCAGGCAAAGAAATGACAACAATACGGAGTATAGGTAATGGATCTGGTATAACAAAGGGAACAATTCAGGCTTGCAGACAAGAAGGACTGCATTCACAATGACGGCAAACCTCCCAATTGTCCTGCATCTATTAGGACAGTCCTGTTTTCATAGGACCACACACCCCTGCTCTGCATAGCTTAGGTAAGTAGATGCACATGGCACCTAAGGGGAGCCTGAGGGCAGCCTATTCTCTTTGACAGTGACAGGAACGGGAGTATTGTGAAGATTCGCCCGTTTCCCCTAGACCCCGCCCCCTTACGGTCAGGCGCAGTGCAAAAGAACCATTTGTAAAACGGACGTGTGTTCATCCCTGCATGAACTCCTTAACACCAACCACCTTATCCTCAAGTTTGGATCATCTGTGCTTTCTATTTAATTCTGTTTTTTACATAACTACTTTATTATCCTGGGATGATTGCACAATCGTCAGTGGTTTCATTGACAAAGTGAATGTTTAATGTCCAGAATGCTCAGGATCATTTTTAAGAGCTGCAGAATTTGGCAGACCAACCACGCTCTCTGCGAAAGTAACTGGCGAATCATCAGGCCTCATTTCTGGACAGTCTACAGTCGTCTGTTCTCACTCTGGCCAAAAATGTCTCTAAAGTTGTATTGTTGAAAGGTAACTTAAGTTTATCTGACAGATTCGATTTGAAGAATATATAAGAGCGCACAATAAATTGCACAAAGCTAACCTCAATCATTGTGTGGTTGTACAGTGAGTGTAGCAATGTTGGCAGATGTTGTTAGGTCTGCAAAGTAGATCTTACGGGTTACTTGGTAGGTTGATATAGAAAAAGATGAAGTAAGACTTTCTGGAATGTAAGATGTTTAAAGGATGTATTTCTTTTGTGTACGGATTGCAAACGACTCAATTTTGGTAAAATGTTGGAGTTACTGTTGCTGCTGATTCCTTGGAAGTGGCAGTGACAGCGCTGGATGGTGATGCCGCAGTACAAGCAGATTGGATCACTACTGCTGCAGTAGTGATCCGACCTCATCGGATCACTCAGTCACCATCAGGTTGGTTAATGGGAACACGCAAGTCACCCCTCGCAGAGGCCTGGAAATCTCATTCCTAGGACGGAGATCCCGGGACTGTTTCCACCCCCTAAACTGAGCGACGCGCCTGGTTTTTTTACAAATGGATGCTGTCACTGAACCAGTGGGGTACGTTCGTCCCAGTTTCCCAGATGCAAGATATATATCCCCCACATTCTCACACACACACACACACACACACACACAATCTTATATAAATATATAGGTCTGTCCTGAAATACACTGTATATGTGGAGGAGGGGGGTCCAAATTATATTTTTGCAGATTAGCTCATCACCCACAAGTTCCGACATTCAAGTGACTCAACTTCAGATGTATCTTGTGACATCGCAGGAAAAACACTCATCATGTGCTCCAATCGCCATTGATTACTATAAATCCTTATGGCAGCAAAGTAAATGACATACAGCAGTGACACTGTGCGGATACGTAAGTAAATGACATACAATTTGACACTTTTCACACGATTTATCAGCACGATGTGTCAATATCATGTTGAAGAGGCCCAAACCATACTAATGGGCACCTTAACATATCTCATCCCCAGCCAACCTGTCATACAAATGAATAAACCATCCACAATTCTGCCACAAGGCCTGCGAATGACACTGCATCGTACATTCCACCCAACGTATGAGTCTCAAGAATCGGGACCCAGTGAACTGCCAATATTTGGAGGGGGGGCTAGCAGCAAGGGGGCATGGCCTATACTTGCCATGCCCCCATTTTCACCACTCTGTGAGCTGCTGGCCATGCCCCTAGCCCCTCTGCATCAGGGAACAGACGCTGTGCACATGCAGAGCAGCACCGGGCAGGTGGGACTCCCAACTGAGCCCCCCATGCAGCGGGACACTGCCGGACCCCGGTGAGACGCGCGTCCTTCACAAAAACAAGGGACGGTCCCGCAGAAACCGGGACAGTTGGTAGGTATAGTCTTATGGGGTTATTCTTGTTGTGAATCCACCAAACCCCACCTTATGAATGGTGGCTGTCCACCACATGTTCCAAGACAAATTTGCATGCAGGGCCTGCAAATGGATGTTACACAGTAACATTTACAGCCTGGAGGCATCCGCCCCTATCAATGGTCGCCGACCATCAAATGATGGCGAAGGCGCACGCATATGTAAGGACAAAAAGAACAATAAAAAACTGTGTAGAGCGCTTGTCAATGCTGGTTACTCAAGAGGAGCAGCTGCAGGAGGGACTAGTCAGGTCTCTTAAGACAACAGAGCAAAAAGATGTTGCTGCGCTCGTTTTTAATGATAGCACCAAGTATAGTATTTAAAAACTATTTAATAGATGAATTAATTAGTATAACTCATTAAAACAAAACATGAGACAAAGTATAAAAACAATGTGACAGTAGGGGTGCATAATATAACCTGCAATGATCAGTCACATTCCCGGCTTGGATGGAAAAGTGGGACCATAAAGGTTGCTGGAGTCCAATTTGTAATCCAAAAGGTATTGTTGGAGGTGACCCAGCCCTATAGAGGACTTGCAAACATGAGGGGATCCTCGTTAAAGTGCGCCTGTGCTTTGGGAGAGATAAAGTGCTCCAGATGCGGGAATGAGATGTAGTAAAGTCCAGACCAATATACAAGTGAGGTGCAGTGAGTCCAAGACAGGTCCCAAAAGGATCACCCACGCGTTTCGCTGTCACTCAAAGGACAGCTTTTTCAAGGTGCACCTTAAAAAAGCTGTCCTTTGATAGCGAAACGCATTGGCGATCCATTTTTTTAAATAGTGTACTTGGTGCTATCATTAAAAAAACGAGCGCTGCAACATCTTTTTTTGCTCACGCATATGTAAGGTTGCCTCAGAGCAACCTTTTGGATGCGTGTCTGCTCCAGTGATGTCAACTGCCCGCCCCCCGCCTGTCCATAATGAGCTCATTAGCATGAAACGCTGGGCGTTCCCATATGGTAATGAGGCAGCCCGCCACGCCTGCAAGGTTACTTTCTGTTCACTGTGGCCGCACGCAACAAGCGCATGTACGTGCGCAGAAATGCACTTGCGTATAGAAGAAACATCGGTCCCCGTGCGAACGAGCCCCTTGTGCGAATGGACCTGAATCAAGTCCTTAGTATATTTCTATGTATATAAAACATCTTTCTTTTGTGTGCAGTGATAATTCTCACTCGCCCTGTGAAGCGGAAAAGATATCTTTGATATTCTTTATTTAAACTGTCAGTTTTCAATGGGTGCTATCCTAGTGTCATTTAAAGGAAAGCATGTGTGAAAAACATCGTCAGGGGAACCCAAGATAGAGGTCGTGAATCTAAGCTTATGCACTGTTAAAATGCGCCTTGTTTTTGAATCCGATGGCTCAGTAAGTCTCCAGTCATATTGCCCAGGGGCCTGCTGAGTGTGTTCACACTTCCATAACAAGAGAAATGGCTGACTCATCGTGTCTGGAAATGTGATACAGCGCTGCAAGTATATTGCATGGAAAACACATATTTCTGTGAGGGGTAGCGGGAGATTTATTCCCTGTTGGAAAATAATCAGTGCTTTCAAAACAGAAGTATTATTTTCGGGGATTTGACTTATTTCTCATCTCCTGGCAATTTTACTTATGGCCTGATTCAGACCCTGTTCACCAGGTAGCGTATATTTGCAGCTACCACGCCACCGCACCGAACGCCCACCCTCCCGTTGGCTCCTGTGAGGGTGTATGGGCGTTCAGCAGCTTTCCCATACACACAACACAATGCAACTATATATCTCTAGATGTATTGGGCATCGGCTGTGTTGCACCGCCGGTGTGATATATCAGTGGAACCCCAATGTATCGGTCAGTGTGTATGCACCTCTAATTTTAGTACCCATTACAATTATTTCAATCACAGATCATTTTGATTGCCTCAGGATACAGCACAGCTCAGTTTTACTGTGAGTTTTATAATGGGTGTGGACATCTGTTCTGGGCAGGAGTTTTTTGTCATATCCAAGGGCAACAAATGTGAACAGACCTCTCTGTTGGATTTAAAGTGCAATGGGTGACTTTAAACATGACTTTGTCCAAGCAAAATCAATATATTATTTTACTGAAATAAATCCTGATACTTCATATAGGACGTCTGTAGGAAAATCTGTTTTATAGAAACAATAAGCCAAATGTAATAGGGTGTGAGAAGCAGAAAGTGAGAGATTTCCCATTTCCCACTGAGGTCATGGGTTCGATTCCCACCATGGCCCTAACTGTGTAGAGTTTGTATATTCTCCCCGTACTTGTGTGGGTTTACTCCGGGTACTCCAGCTTCCTCCCACAATCCCCAAAAATATACAGGTAGGTTAATTGGCTCCCGATAACATTAATCGTGTGTGTGATTGTGTGATTCCACTGGGGCAAGGACATAAACAGTGAAAAAAATAAATAGTGCAGGCTTGCCTACCCAGAATGGCTGGGAGCCTTCCGAAATTCGGGTCTGCCTCCTGGCCCCCTCAGGAAGGTAGGCAAGTCTCCAGCTTTCTGTTCAAACCCCCGTTTCCCCCCCCCCCCTCCTTGCCCGCTAGTTTAATTACCGCAAATCGCTGGTCTGTGGTGAGGGGGCAGGGCTTAAATGACGCAATCGCGGCAGTTCACATTATTTAAGCCCCGCCCCCTCTCCGCGGCCAGCGAATCACAGAGTTTTCCGGCATAGGGGGCAGGGCCAAGTGATGTCAGTCTTGCCCCCGCCCCCCCCCATACTCACACGCCAGGCCGTTCGCAGCAGGGAGGAAGGGATGGGGGCCGGACAGGGGCGCTGGGCCATGGGAATGGCCAGAATTTTATGAGCATCCCAATGTAAGCGCTGGGTGTTCCCATGTGTAAGCGGACAGGCCGCTTCCTGTCACATGACATCACCCGCCCGCCGTGTCTTCGCCCCGGCAACCGCTAATAAAAGTCAGTTGAGATTGACTTTTATTTGCGAAGGCAGGAGAATCATTCGATGGTCGGCCAACCATCAAATGACGATGTGCGGGGATGTTTCTTCGACGTTAGACAACCCCTCTCATGGTTTTGAGGGGAAACAACTTACTGAGCCAACCAGAATCAGGCGCATGCGACTGTATAATGCTGAATACAGGATAGATGGCGCCATGGCGTGCCGCCCATAGTACAGACTAAAACTATGTAGAGACGCAGACACAATGGTATGTCTGTGCGAGACCTGAGCGCACCAGTCACATCACCGTTATTACTCAGGATGTAAAATATTGTGGTAAGTATAAATGACAGCCCTTCTTGTACATGGGAATCTCTGCTGTGAAATCGTACTGGAAAGACTTCCCAGAGTGTTAATGACTTTAGCAGTGTCCCAATTATTTATCGACGGCTGTTGGTTCCCTCCGCAGACCAGTGGCAGTCGCTGCTTATTCTACCTTGGATGAGTAATGGCGATGCCCGCAGCAATGTGCCTACCTAAGTAACGCTCAATACTTCTTGTCAGATTTCACTAAAAGATGCACAAACTGCAGCCGTGGCTTTATTCCTAGATTCAAACGCACAGAAGTTGTAACAGAAGCAGACAATAAATAGTGAAGCTAGTAGCGATAGTTTGTGTAGCATAACAAATCCAAAAAGGCCCAGAAATGGCCGCACGCATGTGGACATATGTATACCAGGGTTGCCTACCCTCCCGGATTGCTGCCCCCCCCCCCCCCCCCCCCCACGATCTCGCTGCATTTAAATGCCGCAATCCGCTGGTCTCAGAGGAGGGGGCGGAGCTAAAATGTCACAATTGCATCATTTTAGCCCCGCCCCTCCCCTGGCAGAAGGAGGGGGTGCGGGGGGCCCCATTAAATATGGGAGGCTTGCCCACCCTTCCCGGGCCATTCCGCGAGGGTAGGTATTTGTTCATCTGGCCCTGATCCTTGGAGCGACTAGCACAGTGATAAAATTCTAGCAATCTCGACCAACCTTTCCTTCCATGATTCAAATGGTAACCTATTGCTTTCCTTCGCAGGTGGCCAACATCGGCCCGCTGGGTAGAACAATCTTTATGAAGCTTTGTTAATTAATAAAAAAAAAAAAAAAAAGTTAAATGGCAAATATAATAGCTCTTGTAATTTCCAGACAATAAAAAGGCAAAAGACAAACTGGTCTTTTTATCACCACAAGGAAATAATAGAATGTAATCTAGACTCTGTTGATCCTCCATTAACAGTCATTCATTGTTACACAAGCCGGCCTTAAAGACTGATATTAGGCAGAATATTTTAAGTGCCATATATAATTTAATGATCGTACTCTCAAGGGTAACGCTTTGTGAACTTTGGAAAGACTGAAGCTGGAGTTTCGCTAATAGAATTGTTTTGTTCTCAGCAGATTATACAGTATGTGATCTTTTTTTGACAACGCATCAAGCACTTGCCCTAAGCTATCATTAGTGCGTCTATGTAAACATTTGTGAAGCTAAATCGTGGCGCGGTAAAATATGCGATGCCTCACAGGAACAATCAGGCGCATCTCTCTCACGTTTCGCTGGCTGCATTGATTTATTTGGAACGGTGGTCAGCGGAACAGCGCTTACCACGTCTGTCAGGGCAGCTGGTGGCTTCTGCAAAGACAAAGCGGTTCCTCTCCCTTCAAGCCATTGTATTTATTCCATAGTCCGTTGTTTAGCTCACACGTTAAGATCTTCCAGGGCGAAAATGCAGACGTTAACGATGGATTTAGTGGGCGATTCACATCTGATCACTGAGGTCCTGTCACAGTTGGGGAACTAGTTTGGATCGTGTGGTGCACAGGAATTACTTTAGGACCAGACAGAGTAGGGTTAAAGCGAGCTGGCTTTATTATAGATGGTTTCATAAAGGAAATCAGATCTTCTTATTCAAATAATGGCTTTGACATAAGATACGTAAAGAAAAGTCCCAAATACTGTCTTTGAGCAAAAGTCTTTGAAAATAATAAATACAATAATTCTTGTATCACTCACGAGAGAGCCGATAATACTGAGGGAGAGCCAACGTACGGGAAGAAAGGGTTGATGATGAGATGGTAATGGCAGAAGACAAAAGATGATGCTGGTAGAAGAAATCCGGGACAAGACACAGGAAGAGATGGATGATGGAGCCAGAAGATATGTAGAAGACTGTGACTGGATAACCTTGAAGAACTGTATATCCCAGAAGACGGTGCAACAGGCTGGCGGGATACGGGGTGGTCAGGAGCCCCATGGGTAATCTCCACGAGATCCACGGGTGATGCCCTGGAAGGCAGCGAGAGGTCAGGAATCCTGGAGTCAGTAAACAGGGAGGACTGAAGAGTAGGCTGCAGAAGACAGGAGTAAGCCAAGAGTCTCCAACTGCACAAGGCTAGGAAACCTTTGCACTGACACCAGTTCACCAAGACAGATCCCCTAAATACATAGTGGGCGGCTGTCATTGGTTAATCAGGGCAGAGAGGGAGGAAACCTTTAACCTGGCGTCCAATCTGCATTTTGCCCACAACCAAGATGGCGGCGCCGACCTCCCGGTGCCGCCCCAGTCTGAACTCCCCCAGCACTCTCAGGGAACCGCCCCTGTAAGCCACACTTCCCAGCAGACCCGGACCCAGCAGGATGCCCGCTCCGGAGCCCCAGAACGGACAGGCGGCGGCGGGCACGGAGGGGTGAGTATCGGACCCGCCGTGTGCCGCCGCGGCCGTCCATGACAAGTCCGAGTTGGCCCCCAGTCCCGATTGGTGCATGCGTTAATATGCGCCAGGGGAGTAAACGCTCTTGCCGATGTTCACACCGTTCGCTCAATGGTGGGCGGGAAGGGGGGTGTGCATGGGGCAGACGCAGTGGACCGCCATCATTTTATGTGTGTGCACCCCACAAAAAGGTCATGGAAACCCTGAGCGTGCCCATGCAAATGCAGACGTGCCCATGCATCTTCGGGACGGGCGGCTGACGTCACACGATGTCAGCGCCAACCCCGAATTCAGGCAGATAGCGGTCGCTAGAGAAGTCAGTCCAGGCTGAATTTTCTTAGCGAAGGCAGAAGAGATAATTCGATGGTGAGCGACTATCACATTTTTTCTACTTGCGGCCGCATGGGAGGGGATTCGATTGGCGGGGGGCGTTCAGCGGAGTGGCATTCAGGGCTGCCACTAGGAATTTTGAGGCCCGGGACTGATTTTTAATCTGGGCCACCCTCACTTACCGCCCAGCTCCCCACTCACTTACCAGCCAATCAGAGCTTGCGTACTGTTAACTAATCAGAGCAGCTGCCTGTGGTACGCGAGCTCTGATTGGCTGCCGGCGCCTGAAGGTGAAAAAACATCCGGGACTCTGCAGGGCACAGCGGAGGCAGTGGTGGGGGGTGCGGTGGTGAAATCAGTTGCCCGGGCCCTTCCCTCTCTCTCAGAGAGGCCAGACCTGGGACAGCTTTACATTCTTAGGGGTCTAAGAGCCTTGGAGAGAGATAAAGTACATTAGTTCCCAACTGCCATAAGGCTCTGATAACATGCTCATATAGGCCCTTATTCTGATCCGTGCGGCCGGAGCCGATTATGCGGCCAGGACCGTGCGTGCGAAACCCTGCCTTCCATACGGATCGCCAACTCCGTCCGTATGCGGTAAGAAGCTGGCCGAACGGACCGCACGTGTATTTTTCACGGAATACGCCTCCTCCATCTAAGGGAACTTCCCCCATCATTCGATGGTCGCAGACCATCGAATGCAGGACCGAGTGCTCCACCAGCAGCCGCAACCTCAGACCACACGGACATTTTTCCGTGCAAAAGCAGGGATCTGGGCGGGCAGCTGACATCCGGCGATGTCATATGTCCGCCCCCTACACGTGCGTCACGGCCGCATTACCATACGTACGCCCAGCGTTTTCATGGCAACTCCCATGAAACGCGGGGCGTATGCATATGGTAATGAGCCCAAATAGCCCTTCACGCCCCTCTCCACCCCCTGTTCGGAGTGTTCACATATCATGCGGGATTTGGCCGTACGCCCCGCTCGCACATGCGCAGAGACGCCTCTGCACATGCGCAGACACAAAACATCGGCGGGCCGAACGCACGCGGATATATCCGCACCGATCAGAATAAGGGCCATAGTCATGGTCCCACACCTACTATACAATACTGAGATCCCCTTCAGTGCCGTGGTTGTGGCTGCAATGAAATGATTCAGTGCAAACATATAGAAAGCAAATGTCTGGACACTGCTGATGTACAACAGATATGGTTCACTCGCAAAACCAAATTCTCTCTCTTGTACTTCAAGCTGATATCTATATTGCAGTGTAAAAATAAAGCAACAATATTTACGACGCGCTAGAAACCATGTATAAAAATATGAATTTATTATGTAGAAACTCACTCAAAATCTGAGGAAGCCGCCGAGTCCCAACGGAGGCGGGGAAACGCGTCATTTGAGCAGATATATTTCTTTCATCTCTCCGCAAATTTTGGACGCTCCACTACCCATCACTGTGCAGCTGTTTTTCAACCCAGCGAACAGAACATCCCTAAAGGGAAAGAGCCCGGGCTCCCTACTATAAAAAGCCAGGACCACTACCTCTATTGACCGGCTTTTCCAGCTAAAGGTACAGGGTGGACGTCCCTACACTATAATAATTTTTATATATATTTTTTAATTCTTACAAAGACTATTTTTGTTTTTTTTTACTTTCGTCTGGCCAGATGTAATCAAAGAATCCTCTATCTGAGTGAAGTTCAAAATAAACACTCTCCCATTTTCCACTATACTGGGACAGATATTGAGGTCCTGGTTCCAAAACATCCAGGCGTGATACTTAGGTCTTTTATAATATTTTGATGTTACATATTTATGTCTTAGATGTATACACGTATAATGTTTTATAATTAGAGTATACTGTGTTCTATCACTGGCCAGTGAGTTTCTACATAATAAATTCATATTTTTATACATGGTTTCTAGCGCGTCGTAAATATTGTTGTTTTTTTCTGTGGTCTGTATCTTGGGGAGATAGGCATTTCCCTTTTTACACGCTGCTGGAACCTGCTGGGGCATTGTATGTCTATATAATTTTTGAGATATATATGCGCAGCAGTGTATATGGTCTACACCTAAACCTTCTAAATAAGAGATAGTGTGTCTGTTGGGATAGCGCTGATATTTTTCTGTAAAAATAAAGCAGCCAGTATTTACCCTGCACAGAAACAAAATAAAGCTATGTACACACACTTCGTTTTGCTTTAGATTCGATGTTAGATTCGATTTTCCATTAGATCTGGCATTAGATCTTCCCATTCAATTTGGCATTAGATCTGTACTTTTGCATTAGATATCGGTTTCGATATTGAAATCTATTTACATTCGATATTTCCTTTGCTGCACAGTCTATTTTTCTTTTTGATTTTGTGAAAATGGCAGCACGAATCAAATGCAGATCGAAAGTGTCCTAAAAACCATTCGATGTGGATTCGATTTTGCTTCTATAAGCAGAATCGAATCGAAAACAGGGAAAAATCGAAGCGTGTGTACACAGCTTAACTCCCACAACTCGTACCTGGCTTGTACATTATTGGGGGAGGGGGGCTGCCTCTGGCCGCAATGGGGGTACCGTGATTCAGGGACCCCCCTGTCACTGCAGCCACTGCCTCCTCTCCCCCCGTCCCCGGCGCCTTCGGTTTGATGACAGACGCCGGGACTGGTGCATGCGCAGTACAAACAGCTGTACTGCGCATGCTCCCAGCTTCTATGGGCTGCTTGTGCAAGAGTTACAGGCACTGGGACCAGTGCGTAAGCAGTACCGATATAGGTAGTGCGCATGCGCCGTTTTTGCATGGCAGCCCGCACAAAGGTGTCCCGGAGGGAGGGAACACCTCCCAATGGGACTGCCTTGGTGACTGGCAGGTCGGACTTCCAATAGGAAGTCACTGCCAGTCACAGTGAAGCCAGTGCAGTCTCACAGACTGCATCTGGCTTCACTGCAGTGGCGGATTTTACCTGGGGGGCTGCAGCCCATAGGTAAAATCCGCCACTGCATACCTCCCAACTTGTAGCTTCTGTGATGAGGGTCAAAATTAGGGGGTGTGGCTTGCTGTGGGAGGGGGCATGGCCTATAATTGCATCATCCCACGAGGTCACACCCCCGTTTTGCCACCGTGGGGGCATGAACCTCTAGCCGTGACCCAACCCCTCTGACTGCGGGAATAGGTGCTGTGCGCATGCACACAGCGCCTATTACCTTTGGCCAGCAACTGACATGGGGGACTCCCAACTTCTCCCCCCGCCGCGGGACACTGCCGAACCGGGACGTTCCCGCGGTAATTGGGACGGTTGGGAGGGATGGGGACCCTCCGCCAAGGGAGTGGTCACGGGAGACTGGTCACATTCCAGGAGACTTGTCACGTTTCCGGGGGCCAGGAGGGGGACCTGATTTCTAGAACCCCCCCCATCCATTGCGGGAGGGTAGGCAACCCAGATATAATCTAAAACACCAACTGGCTTGGAACGTCCATGGACTTCCTGTTCCTCATCAGTTGGAGTGTCACACGTTGCTTATCTCTGCTGCAACGCTAACTGATCTGCAGGAAATGAGACAAGCCCGGTATCTACACACGCATAAAATATGACATCACTTAATGGAAATGCCATTTATAAACCACATGCATTTATTGTGACACATTAAATATGACATTTGCAGCAGAAGTGAATTGATTATATGTTTAAAGCCTATTTGTGGTTAGATCGATGAGATTGATTTACTTAGCAACAATTTCCTTTTTTTCTGTCACTCTTACAGCTACTTCAGTATTGTGTTTCACAGACAAAGCAATAAACCCACATAGACTGTGTGTCTGTGAATCTACAACACTGACGCAAAGTGCCAGAACCTATGTAGTAATGATACAGAATCCTGTCCCACCCATGTGGCCCCACCAGGAGGAGGTCATACTCACCGAGAATAAGACATCATTGGATCTAGTTCATTTTGGTTATTACAATTTGGCAAATTTGCCCCATAGCCGCAAAACAATCAAGCGTATTGACCATCCAGCCAATCAGAGCCAGCCTTGGCAAGCCAATCATAGTCCTGTGCCAATGCCCCACCTCCTCCCTCCAGCTTATATTAGCCACCCAGGCAGGAACAGCTCATTACATCAAGACGAAGAAACGATGTTCCACCAGAAGGAAGAAAGAAGGCAGAGAAGAAGAGAGAGAGAGAGAGAATGAGGAAGTCCCAGTTCTACTTAAAGAGATGACACTTGTCCGCTGGTTGCACATTTTGAGGTCAAGCCTCTACGGGATCAAGAGATGATATGGCATTGGTGAAATGGTGGACCAGAAAGGGGAATTTCTGTTCCTTGAGAGGAAGGGCCTCAAAAAGTTCACATCATGGGAATATGTCCAAAACCCATCATTACAGGCTCCCCATGGAATGATTTTAACACTGGGCACAAGTCATCGAAGGCTCATAGTAGACAGTGGCTTACTCGGCGGTGCGATGGAAAATTCATTTCCGGCACCCTCACCTAAAATCCTCAGGCATTCATAGTGTTTTCCCGGGCACTTCCAGCGTTTGCCTAGGCACACCTGCATTTTTCTTAGCACTCCTACTAATCGTCCAGTTTCCGCCCTCAAACACCTACTTCCTATAAATCGCCCAGCAAACAGCTTGCGAATAGAAAAAGTAGCAGGATTTTTTCGCAGCCGTACGCAAGAGCAGTCTATCGATAATTGTGCAATCAGGTCTGAATTACCCTCTCTAACTGAAGCAGTTGGGATCATTTTTAGTTGTGCGAACACTTTAATCACAACAAATCGAACATCAACCTCCAACCGGAGCACACGTTTCAGCTTTATGCAGAAGTATTGAGTAGTTCTACTAATAGTCCACCTGAGAAAGCCTCACATTTGCCGTAAGAGGTTGTAATGGACAGATATAAATGCATTAGATTGGCGCAGGAATGTTCAGTCTCCAGTAATGGACATGTCTTCATATTTACACAGCCTAGAAGTATTTAATGCCATTAATCTACTTTTAAATAGTTCAATAAAATATTTTTGTCCGTTTCAGGATTAGTTTTAGGTGACAGAAAAACTTAGGGGTCTGTTTTTGCAACAATAAAAGTCCTGTTTCACAATGTACTAGAGAAAACACGGCCTTCCACTGCGTCCTGGTATTCAGGACGAGGGTTACTATAGTGATGTCTGGGATTTCCCCAGTGGTGCCCTGTTTTATATAACTATCGCTTTCCCATACACTGGGAGAGAAAATGGAAACTTCGTTATTCCATTTTACTTCACACTTTTATTTTGCCATCTGGAGTTACAGAAATATGTTGAGGCATCCCTCAGTTAGGTGAGAGGAGCAGTAAGGCATCCCTCAGTTGGGGGAGAGGAGCAGTGAGGCCTCCCTCAGCTTGGGGAGAGGAGCAGTGAGGCATCCCGCAGCTGGGGGAGAGGAGCAGTGAGGCCTCCCTCAGCTTGGGGAGAGGAGCAGTGGGGCATCCCTCAGCTTGGGGAGAAGAGCAGTGAGGCATCCCTCAGTTGGGGGAGAGGAGCAGTGAGGCCTACCTCAGCTTGGGGAGAGGAGCAGTGAGGCATCCCGCAGCTGGGGGAGAAGAGCAGTGAGGCCTCCCTCAGCTTGGGGAGAGGAGCAGTGAGGCATCCCTCAGCTGGGGGAGAAGAGCAGTGAGGCATGCCATACCAGGGGGAAAGGAGTGACGAGGCTTCCCTCAGCTGAGGTAGAGGAACAGTGAGGTGTCCCTCTGCAGGGTGAGAGAAGCAGTGAGGCGTCCCTCAGCAGGAGAGAAGCAGTGAGGCCTCCCTCAGCAGGAGAGGAGCTGTAGACTGTCTTGTAAAGTCCCCAACAGCGGACTCCTAAGTTCTTTGTGTACGTGTTTCAAATTACTATTCCCTGTTTATTTTTGTGAGATTTCTCTGTACTGTATTTTTTGTTCATTTGAAATTTATTTTTTTATATATATAATCATACCTTGGATTATTTAATTCTAGCGTATTCTCCGTGTCTCTTAACAAATCTACGAGCCTGTGAGGCCAAACTCTACATAAGTAAATTTTGCCATTATTGACCCTGGATGGAGGTAGCTGCAAATGACTATCTGATATTTATATTGATGTTGTGAATTCTTTTGCTGGTGGCAGTTACCCGGTTTTCATTAACCGTCTGTGCTGTGGTTCACCACTATATTCTGGTGGCCATTCTCAGATTGAGGTATCTGGAGAATTGGCGGGCTAGTAATCACATCCACACTCAGGGAGGGGGTCATTCAGGTTTATTCGCAAAGCCAACTTAACGCCGCCCGCATGAGCGTTTGCATTCGCAGCCTTGCATGCAGGGCCGAAATCATGCGATGGTCAACCACCATCGAATGAATTCTCAAGGGTTCGCAAATCAAAGTCACTCTCTGGTACTGAACAGGCCGGGCAGCTGACATCCGCTGCCCACTCCCAGCACCCGCATCACGGCGCCTTCAGCATGAGAATGCTCAGCTTTTGCATGGGAACACCGCATGAACCGCTGGGTGTTCCCATGGGCGCAACCCGTGCCCGCAGGCCCATGCCCCCCACCCTTACTGCTCTGTGCGAACGGGCCAGCAACTATACAAGACCCTGTTTGACTGCACCTTGGACCCAGGTAAATCCCTGGTGAGCCCCATTTATACAGAACCTGGGTCTGGGCTGCATGTCATTCACAGACACTCCCTGGAGACGGATCTCTGCATAAACAGCCAATCAGCAGCTTCTAAGCACGGCGAAAAGGGGGCACGGCCTAATGGAATGGAGGCATGGCATCACAAAAGGGGGCATGGTATTACACATTATACCACACACCGTAATGCCCATTGCACATTTTAGCAAACTTCGTAATACCCATTACACATAAAGCCACACGCCGTAATACCCATTACACATAAAGCCACACATGATGCCCATTACATACTGTATAACAAACCGTAATGCCCATTACACATTGTGCCACACATCATGATCCCATTACATACTGTATAACACCGTAATGTCCATTACATATTTGACACATAAGTGCAACTTACCTACATCATACCCTCCAACATGACCCATTCCATCAGGTACAAAATGCTCTGTTCTTGGACTTCCCTGCCAGTGGCAGTTGCAGAAGTGTGGCTGCAGCACAGTCCAATATTCAAATAGGGGAGCCACACCTACTGCCACGTCACACATCACTGTCCTGGACTTACTGGCAGTTGATGTGACCCCCCTCTTTGTATTTTGGACTGTGCTGGAGTCCAACCTCTGTAACTGCCACTGGCAGGGAAGTTCAGGAACAGAGCTTTTTGTACCTAATGGAATGCGTCATGTTAGAGGGTATGCTACATGCTCATTGCCAGGGGCTTCATGATCGATGCCAAGGGGCTTCATGCTCAATGCTAAAGGGAACTGAAATTGCTCATTGCCAAGGGGGACTGAAATTGCTCATTGCCAAGGGGGACTGAAATTGCTCGTTGCCAAGGGGGACTGAAATTGCTCATTGCCAAGGGGAGGGTGAAATCCTGCTGCAGCCCGCTTTGACAGCTGGGCAGAGAGAGCAGTGCACTGCCCAGCTGTATAGTTAAAGCAGGTCTGTCCACTGCTATTTTCAAGTCTCCTGCTGCTCCAATACGAGCTCGCAGTCCAGCAGCCACCAATGCCACTCCTGATTGGCTGCTGGGCCGCAATCGCCTATTGGCTTGTGGTCCAGCAGGAGACTTGAAAATAGCGGTGGACAGACCTGCTTTGTGTCCTGACTCCTGCGCCGCCCGGCCATGGCTCACACAGCTGATATTAGGAGCCATGGCCAGGCGGCGCAGGAGTCAGAACACAGCAGCAGTCGGGGGAGCGGGTGAGCTGGGTAGAGCAGGAGTCAGGACACAGCAGCAGGCGGGTGAGCTGGGTGGGCGGCAGAGTTTGTGGTGCACGGCTCCAGCGCCAGGTGAACTTTCGCTGCCTGGAGCTCGTGCTCCGCCGGCTCTGCCCTCGTTACGCTCCTGGTGTCAGATTGCCAGGTCACTCTACCAGGGTTATGTTCCCAAGGACCTTTTTCCACCAAGCTGTGACCTGGATAAACTGAGCAATAATTCAGGTTGTTGAAGCAGTGGAAAAGGGGTATTACTGATTCAGAATAATGCCGTAAGTTACAGTCAAGACCGGCGAGAGATCTATCCGGCTCAGATACATTTGTTGTGAATTTGGGGATCCAATCCGAGTTCTTTGCTGTTGCAGCGCCTGCTTAAGGGGACTTGGTATATCGTCTTGCAGATGTGACTGGGCCTTGGCAGCCTTGGCCCCAAAGAGGACCAGGCCAGTGTATTTTATGCCAGTGCTCACCCCACATGACCAAATTTACCCCATTCCGATGGTGGAGGGGGTCTGCACTTGCGCATGCCCCAATTTGCACTTGTGCACACCCCTTGTTCAAACACCTTCAGCGAGAACCACACTTGCTGAGGTAGGTAGAGGAGGGAGGGGGGGCGGGCAAGGTCAGACACCAGCCTGGAGCAGCATTTCATGAGCGTCTTCATAAAAACACTTAAGAGCTGTCCTTTGCAATCTGGCCGGCGATGTGCATTGGGTCCCAGTGGCTCCCCCCTTCCTCCCTTACCCGGCTGGAAGATGCTCCTGTTTCGGGGTGGGCTCTCCTCCTCCTCCCTGCACCCGGAAGAGGATTTACAGTGCAGGGAGGAGGCGGCTACTGGTCACTGTGCTGCCCGGAGACAGGTGAGGGGGTTCGGCGTGGGTCTGTTCAGGGTGGTGGTGGGTCGCGGTAGAAGCCCATAGGCTTCTATGGGGCATTACCAGCTTTTGCTGGTGATGCCCCCCATCATGGTAACCATGGTCTTTAGTGCATCCCACAATGCAGTAAAAAACACGAAAACTGGGTTTTTACTGCATTTTTTTGTTTAGAGAATCCCTCTGTGAATCAGGCCCCTTGTAGGTAAATCATACTGAACCCCAAGAGGTACATGTGGCTATTGTTAATGCAGTCTAGATGGTTTTACCGTGCTCTGGATAAACCGATGTACTTAGATTAATATGAATAAACGATTAGCTTGCATTATTTCTGAGTACAAACTTAGCGGAGATACAATTCTCCTAAGCAGTCAGAACTTTGCACTATCCATGTCACTGAGCAGGAGAATACAAACCTTTTACTCCGTCCATTTATTCCATTATATCAATCCAATAATTTAGATATCTCTGAAACTGTCCGTCTTCGGGTACTAAGAGCCAGAGTACACATCCTGAATGTAAAATTTTAATATGCCTCCAGCCAGAGGAAGGCAAGGCAATGCCTGTCTCTACTTATTCATCGTCTGCCATTATTGCGCTGTGGATAAGTGTCTCATGAATACCGGTGGTGTTTTCCTGTAAAAACAAGCTGTGGTTTATTTGTTTCTTGGAAACCATTGCGGTCTCCTTCTTGCTGTAACGCCGCGGTGAGAACCATTGCTCCAAAGTACAGGATCAAGTCAAGAGGAACGAACTGGGGCTAATAACCTAGTGAGGCCCAATTAGCGTTCTAGATCTATTTCACTGACTGAAGTAACGAGTTCTCAGCAAACTGTGCGTGTAACTAATCCTCGCATTTCTGTATATCAGCTGCAGCATGAACATCGCCGCCCCCGCCGTCGCTCCCTGACACCTGTCGGTGCAGCACTCTGCCGGATCCGATACTGGCGTTTAGTGTGTATGGGGCTTAAAAGGCAACATTTAAGCTTAACTTTACAGAGAATTACTGCGTAACTAAAGGCTCCCATTCACTTGTGTGACTCGCACCTTGGAGATTATTCTGGTTGACTCACAAGGCTGCGAATTTTCGAGTCCACAAGACGCCACCCACATGGCACCCGCTTTCCCCCTCGCACGCCGCGATCCCCCAAGCATGCAAATGGATGTTTTGCATAAACATCCACTCGCAGCCTTGCGTGTGGGGACAAAATAATTCGATGGTCGGCGACTCTGCGGTGTCTCAGATCTGCAGGAGCCCTGTGCTGCCCGCCCACCCACACCCGCGTCATTGGTGAATTACCATGTGAATGCCCAGAATTACCATGTGAACGCCCATGAAACGCTGGGTGTTCTCATGGGTGAATCCCTTGGCCCCATGCCCCTCGCCCGCACTGTTGTGTGTGAGCGCCTGGTGAATAATCTATTCACAGTGGCCGCTCATACACAGTGGCTGCACATGCGCGGTCGCAAAAAATCGCTCCCCTGCGAGTACACGCAGGGAAATGTGTTCATCGGAATAGGGCCCTGATTCCACTTGAACTGCCGGGGACCCTCCAGGTTGGCAGGATCACATGCGATATATCCTATGCAGTCCTTTTGCATGTGAAATATATCGCATGTGATTCCATGATCCAATGAGTTTTTGGATCTCTGCGGGATCCGAGAAATCTTACCTCAAGCCCTTGCTATCTCCGGCACTGATCCAATGTGCGCAGGATTGCGCATCGAAGCTGAATCGGATGTAAGGCACATGCGATTTTTTCACCGTATTTCTTGGTGCGATGCATCAGATGTAGGTGAAATGTGCCCACATCGGACAAGTTTATGGCAGGGTCGCTTCATTTTAGCCCTGCCCACCGCTGTGTAATGCCTGAAATACCAGCATTGCACAGCGGGGGCGGGGCTAAATGAGTTGCCCTCCTGTAGCTCCACCCCTTTTCAATCCCATTGGTGGCTGGCGGCCCTGCCTCACTGAGCTGGCTGCCAGCAAGTAGACAAGTATGGTTTATGGCCAGCTATAAGAGCTATAGGAGCCAGTGAAGGAGGTTCCCGTAACAGCACAGGACAAAGAACAAGGTAATGTCGACACATAAAATAGGTCGACATGGCCAGGTCGGAAGGTTAACACAAGCATTACGTTGACAATGAGAAGCTCGACAGTCAAAAAATTTTTTTTAGCCGACTTGTGCTGACAGGGGCACTTCATACCCTACCATCCACAAGGTGTGAAGGGAAAGTTAAATAGCGTGCCAAGCGCAGCAAGGCACTGTGCCCGAAGCATGGCAAGCGCAGCAAGCCATACGTGGTGATGCGGTATACTGATACGGTGTCCATGTCGACTTACGCCGAAATTGGGGAAAAAAAACTCATGTCCACCTTCCCATTGCTGACCTAATGCTTGTGTTCACCTTCCGACCCTGTCAACCTTAGCCATGTCTACCTATTTCAGGTGTCGACATAAACCCTGTCGACCTTTAGTGTTCGACCCTATGACCCATATCCATGGAAACATGGGAAATAGAGCTCTGGACCTCAGGGCTGCTAGGCAGTAAATAAATAACTCACCCAAATCTAATTCTCTCTGCACATCTGTTACATCTGCCCCACCTGCAGTGCACATGGTTCTGTCCATTAGAGAAGGAATTTGCCTTTGTGATACCGCTTTCAGATCGCACTCTAGACAAAGGTAATTGCCGTGTCCTTGTGGCCCCACCTCGGGTCGAGCAACACGGGAGTTCAACCCTGGTAATGACCAGGGTTAAACACGGCTCTGACCCGTGACAAGTGCAGTGTGAACGGACGCCTGGGTTGAGCGACCCGGGTCCCATTCACATTATGGAGGAGACAGCACTGTCAACTCCAAGTGCTGCCTCCTCCCAAGCCCCCGGTGATACGCCGCCGCTCAGCTCCACCCCTTGTGACATCACCGACCTGGCAATAAGCCCGGTCGGACGCGGAGCTTTCAGACCGCGAATGCCGTGTTGCTCTGTGGATGGGACCCATGTCCTATTCCCGGGTGTGACCCAGCATTTGCGGTCTGAAAATGGTATGAGTGAACCAGACCACTGACAACTGTGTAATGATATTGAACAATTGTAATTTTATTGGTTACATTGGATTTGAAAAACAGGATGTAAACTCATCAGCTTCGTTATAATATAAGGGTCACCTGTTTGGCAGAAAGTTGCAGAGGTGTAAAGAAATGAGCAATAGCCTGGACAGCCGTGTAAATTCTGTTGCCGTCTGCAGTTGTCCCGTTAAATGCACAGGTAGCCTCTGTACTTGATCACCATTAAAATCCAATCATAGTTGCTGATGAATTGCCACTTTATTTCACATACTGTACATGGCTCAGAATATAAATTTGCAATGCGCTGATTTTTTTTTTTAATAACCTGAGCCTGATTGCTAATTAGAGCCTTAGAGCAGAATGACCAATGTTAATTCACAGCTCAAATAATAAGATACGAAATGCATAGAAGTCAAAAGGACAGAAATGTTTTTAACAATGGCAACTAATTAACTATTTACATTTCCGGAAATGTGATAATACTTTAATAGTCATGTACAACAGCCTACATTTGACTCACGTTAGGCAAACACTACAGCATGAAGAAGGCAGCAAATTAACTAAGATCTGTGTTTTCGGCCGATCCGCGGTGCAAATGGATACGATCGGGATCGGCCATTATCGGCCAAATGAAGCATATGGCAAATTTATTAAGCTGCCGTATACTCCTGATTCAGATTTTCTGATGTCGAAGCAGTTAGAATTTGGCGGCCATATTTAACGGACGCTAAATACGTACGATGCGACAGCATTGCACGGATCACCTAGATATGTGCGCTGCTGCCCTGTGTAAAAATAGAAAAGTAAAATAGTTTTAAAAAACAGCGTGCAGTCTCCTCACCCGGCTATAACCAGCCCTGGCTAATTGAGCCGGTCCTGGTTGCAGAAATACAGGGGGGGGGGGGTTTGGGGTCCCCTTGTATTTCTATAACCAGCACTAGGCTCATGGGCAGATCCGACGTAGTTCCCAAAATATGGGGGACAAACTGAGCACGGGTCCCCTGTATTTTGTAAACCAGGCCGAAACAGCCAGCTCCCGCCCGTCCAAAGCATCCACCCGGGGCTGGCCAGCACAGGCCGGGACCCTGGGGGAGTGGGGACCACCCCAATAAAGGGGTCCCCTCTCCAGGGCACCCCCAGTCCAGACTGAAGGCTGTCTTCGGTGTCCCTGGGCAGTGGGCACCGGACTAATAGCCATAAAGTGTAAAAATAAAATTAATAAACTATTGGGTTATGTTGTGGAACTACAAGTCCCCACAAGCCTCCCCCACATGCAGGGACTTGAAGAACCACAAGTCCGAGCATGCAGGGCATAAAGGGGCCTGCTGAGTCTTGTAATAGTAGCCCATCCTAATGTCTCTCAGAAATATACAGTACTGCTCAGTGTTGCCCATCTTAATGTCTCTCAGCAATATATTGCTCAGCTTAGCCCATCTTAATGTCTCTCAGCAATATACAGTACTGCTCAGTGTAGCCCATCTTAATGTCTCTCAGCAATATACAGTACTGCTCAGTGTAGCCCATCTTAATGTCTCTCAGAAATATACAGTACTTCTGGCTCAGTGTAGCCCATCTTAATATCTCTCAGCAATATACAGTACTGCGCAGTGTAGCCCATCTTAATGTCTCTCAGAAATATACAGCACTGCTCAGTGTAGCCCATCTTAATGTCTCTCAGAAATATACAGTACTGCGCAGTGTAGCCCATCTTAATGTCTCAGCAATATACAGTACTGCTCAGTGTAGCCCATCTTAATGTCTTTCAGAAATATACAGTACTGCTCAGTGTAGCCCATCTTAATGTCTCTCAGCAATATACAGTACTGCTCAGTGTAGCCCATCTTAATGTCTCTCAGCAATATACAGTACTGCTCAGTGTAGCCCATCTTAATGTCTCTCAGAAATGTACAGTACTGCTCAGTGTAGCCCATCTTAATGTCTCTCATAAATGTACAGTACTGCTCAGTGTAGCCCATCTTAATGTCTCTCAGCAATATACAGTACTGCTCAGTGTAGCCCATCTTAATATCTCTCATAAATGTACAGTACTGCTCAGTGTAGCCCATCTTAATGTCTCTCAGCAATATACAGTACTGCTCAGTGTAGCCCATCTTAATGTCTCTCAGCGATATATTGCTCAGTGTACCGTTTTCATCAGCGACCAGCGATTTTGCAAACTATTCTGTCTCATTCTGTCTCTACCTCATTTTGGTCGCTGGTGCACAGGTGTAGTCAGGTGGTGCACAGGTGTAGTCAGGTGGTGCACAGGTGTAGTCATGTACGGCACAGTGCATTGTGCACCAGCTACCAGTGATTATTAGCTATAATCGGAGGAGCATGCTCCTGCGACCAGCGACCATTATCCTCTTGAGTGGTGGGTTTTTCTGGGGCAGGACAAACCCACCACAGAACTTAGGGGCAGCCACTCCCCTGTTGCCTACCCCTCACCACCTATTCTCACCTCCATCCAGTGCTGACTCCCCACCCCGGATCGCGGGGGTTTCCCTGTCGCTGTCCCCTCTGCCAATCACAACAATGACCAGGCGGCAGGCTCAGGGATGTTTGGGGCACCTTGGGGGGACTCGGGAGTTCGGGCGCCCGAGTCCCCCCAAGGTGCCCCAAACATCCCAAGCTACCCTGAACTTTGTCAAGCAGGGCTTGCTGTCTGCTCACTGCCACAAATGGCGGCAGCGGTAGCACTGAGCCCCGGCATACGCCGGGGTGGGTGAGATGGCACTGGCCGGAGCCCGGAGGTGACAACATGGGGGAGGGGGAGCGACGGGGGGGGGGTGCCCTTGGTGGTGGTGCACAGCTGGAGGCACCACTGGCGCACACATATCAATCAGTGGCATGCCCAGAATTTTTTCGGGGGCGAGAACGCACAGGCAGCACAGATTAGCCCGAGAAATTTCCAGGCATACTACCAAAGTGGTTAAGGGCGGGCTGCAGGAGCGCCCTCCTAGCGATTTATCTCCCACAACACAAAAACACACTGGCGATATGGTCACTCAGCGATCCTTTGGCCAGCAATAATGGCTTAAACGGCCCCGTGTACAGAACTTTTATGTACAATTGGCATCAGCACAGGTGATGGCAATCATAAATAAAGCGGGAAGTCATAGAATACAGCATTGTGCCCCTCCTGGAGAGGGTCATGTTGTGTGGTACAGTATGAGCTTATACTACCCAAAAAAACAGGACTGTCTTGCAAAAATCAGGACATTTGGGAGGTATGCGTATAGTGTATATCATTTCAAGGTGCTCATACTATAGTGACTTGGTATTATATGAATATAAACACCTGAGCAGTAATAATCAGCTCTTAATGAATCTCTTTTCCTGTCTACGTGTTCACTTTGCTCCCCCCTCCCCTGAGAGGTGCTCTCCTGGGTGCCTCACAAGCAAAGACTTCAGGTTTTCTAACCTTTCTCAGTGGCTGGGACTGTTCCCTCAGTTACCTGAGCAGATCCAGGTGGTCACACGGGAGCTGCTGCTAGTTACCTGGCCTCCAGATCAGCCCCTGCACACGTTGCGTAGTATTAACCCTTTGTATAATCTAATGGACAGCAGCACATACCACTGATCATGCTAAAACAAATGACAGTCGATATGATTCTCCTTACTGAACAAAACAATCAGACTGCACAGATCATTGTGGTTATAGCGTCCCAAAGATATCTGATTGCAGGCACAGCAGAAAACAATACTGTAACATATAGGCAGGAGGAATTTCTTTGCATTCAATTTTTTTAATAGAGGGGGCGATGTATGAAATCTTCAAGAGCAATAAAATGGAGAGATTAAGGGCTTACCCTGATCGCAGGATAAATTTGTTCTATAAATGGACAAAAACCATGCTGCGCTACAGGTGGGGCAGATGTAACATGTGCAGAGAGAGTTAGATTGGGTATAGAGATATTTTGTTTCTGTACATGGTAAATACTGGCTGCTTTATTATTAAGGCCCCCATACGACTTGTCCGAAGGCTGAGGCCTGTGTGCCCGCTGCCCGGCTTTCCCCCTGCCCGGCGCCGGGGGGAGGACGAAGTGATAAAATGGAGAGTGATAAACAGCCAGCCAATCTGCTCCTGCCTGACATTATTCAAACCCAGCCTGTGCCATGGCAGGTAGGAGCTGATTGGCTGGCTGTTTATCACTCTCCAGTTTATCACTTTTGAAGATAGTGCATCTCTGCCTCTATCTGTTATCTTCTAGAAGGTGATAAATAAATAAGAAGTAGATTCTGATTGGTTGCCCATAGCAACATCCCATCTTCAATAGAACTCCCATCTTAGGAAATGTATCCCATAACGTCAACAACACACTGTCATTTCTGGTCCGTCAAAAGTCGACATTTGAAATATGGCATATTCAGAATTCTCGTGGTTAGGTGCTAGTCGGAGGGTAGGGGATGGAGATTAGGGATAGGATGTGTGTGGAAGTCATGATTAGTAAACCAGGGGAGGTTAGGGTTTTGCCTGTAGGTCAGGGTTAGGCTGCAGGGGAAGGTGAGGGTTAGGATTTTGCCTGTAGGTCAGGGTTAGGCTGCAGGGGAAGGTGAGGGTTAGGCTGCGGGGGAAGGTGAGGGTTTGGGTAAGGCAGAACAAGATCCGGCCATCGCTGACCGGATTTCTAGTGTTACACAATGCGGAGCTGGCGAATTGTGTGTACATATACATTGATAGGTAGAGAATGTTGTCAGGCTGCTCTTATTGGGTGTAATTCACAATCCGAGTGACTCCTGCTCGAATGCCCCTAGAGTTGTGGAGCCCTGGTCAGCTGGCCAGTGTGCCTATACCTTAACATGGCCCTGCCACTTGGAACTATAGTTTTCATTAAGAGAACAAGGTTATATGAATGTCAAAATAACTTTTTCTATCACAGTAATGTGAGCGTACAGACTAAAAAAAAAAAAAAAAAAAAAAAAGACTTTTAACCCTTTCAGTGGTGTTTTTTTTTTTTTGGGAGCGCTCCCTAAAAATACAAAAAAATAAAAAAACACAGTGTTTCCCGAGGCCGCGCTGCTGAGCCCCTGGAAATCCAGCAGTGTGCTTCGTGACGTTAGCAAGGTCATGTCGCACACAGCCAGGGGAAGGAGGCAAGGCCGGGCAGCGGGTGAAGCTGAGCGCAGCGCTGATCTCAGCGCTCAGCGACGCAGCCTGGCAGGAGGGAGCGCAGGCATTGGCATGCCTGAGAATTTTCCCGGTTTGCCAGTCTGCTCAGTCGAGCATAGCCCAGAACATTCTCTGGAATACCAGCGAAGGGGTTAATATTGTATTTGATTTTTTTATTTATTTTTTTCAAAATTAATTGTTTGGCTTTAAAAAAAAAAGTCTATAAAATGGCTGTAACAAGGACAGGCAGAGACAACCTGTAATACATGTACATTGGCAGCATAATAACCAATATACTCATTAAAAATGTATAAGATTAGTCGTAATTTATTACATTTTATTCTTTACCCCCAAACTATCATGGACACTGCTTGTTTAAACAATGATGACTTTGTTAGGTAAATGCCTTTCAATATTTATAATTATCTAATGGTTTGTTTCTATTGATCTGCAGAAAAGACTGCTGTAGAAAATAATCAGATAGAACTTGTGTGACTCATTATCTCCCACTAGTGGTCACTGGGTTCTACTACATTTCATACAATGCTGGATAGAACAGCAGCTGAGAAGCCTGTAAGTCCAGATGTTGCTTACACACATTGGGGGTCTATTCCAAAGTGCGTAACAAAGTGACGTACAGTGCAAATTCAGCTCTTGGTCTGAAGAAGAAGGCATGGGCTTGCTGGAGGGGCCCGGCGGGGGCCCTGGTCCGCAGACCCCCCGTGCCGTCCCATCCCTCCTGGGCAGCAGCAGCACATACCTACAGCATGTGCGGCAGGGGCGGATCCAGGATAAAATGACAGGGGGGCACCATGATAAAAGAGGGTTTAGGTGGGGGAGGGGCGGTGTTAGTGGTGCCAGTGTACATGCTAAGAGAGCGGCAGAGAGAGGGTGGCAATGGGATTATAAATAGGCCCTGGCATTTAAAGTGCACAGGCCCACCATGGCAACAAAAGAGAAGGATGTAGTTGTGCGTGCGCCGAAGGCTCGCTCTGGAAAAGGGGGTGTGGCCACTCAACAGGGGGCATGTCCTTGAGTGTAGTGTACCACATCATATACAACTTCTACACATTATGCAACAAAATACTAGACCCCATTATACTTGCCCCTTACAGCAGGGGTGGATTTAGGAGTGAGGGCGCTCGTAGGCACAACAATAATGCCCCCCCCCCCTGCCTAATTGTATTATTTTTATTGATTATTTATAAGCCCTCATTTGATATAATAGAATAAGTAAGTAGGACAGATTACAGGGACAGTATCTGCATTCCCTATCCATGTACACTCTATACAAGATGGAATATGGAACAGTACAGTGGATATTGTGCAGTTACTGGTACATTTCAGGCTGACAGCAGCAACAGAAGCATCCAAGTGCCGCCCCCAAACATGTGCCGCCCCTAGGCATGTGCCTCACGTGCCTAATGGGAAATTCGGCACTGCCTTACACATGATGCCAAATGGAATGAGCCAAAATTCAAACAATGCCACATGGATTGAGCCAAAATTCACATAATGCCAAATGGATTGAGCCAAAATTCACATAATGCCAAATGGATTGAGCCAAAATTCACATAATGCCACATGGATTGAGCCAAAATTCACATAATGCCACATGGATTGTGTCAAAATTCACATAATGCCACACGGATTGAGCCACAATTCACATAATGCCACACAGATTGAGACAAAATTCACATAATGCCACATTGATTGAGCCACAATTCACATAATGCCACACAGATTGAGACAAAATTCACAATACGCTTCATAAACAGGGACATTGTCCACCAAAGGCTCGCATTAAACATTTACACCATAATGTCCATTGCACGTTAAGTTACACGCCATTATGTCCATTATGTATTATGCCAAACACCATAATGCCTATTAAAAATTATGCTACATACAGTAAGTGCTGCTTATCTACATGCTCATTGCCAAGGGTTCCATGCTCATTGCCAGAGGTTCCATGCTCGTTGCCATGTGGGATTACATGCTCATTGCCAACGGGGAATACATGCTCGTGGTAAATGGGGGACAGCCACCGCCAGGCAGAAGTGATAGCCACTGACAGGGGCAGAGCCTGGCTGTATTCCGAGCACTGCAGGTCCCAGCTATTTGAAATAATACCCATTTCACACCAGTAAATGCGTTCCCAGGTTGGCCCCTTTTACACCAGCCTAGTCCCTGCATTTTCTGGTGTGAGGGGCAGAGAAAACCACCCCTCCCCCCCTTTAACCAGTTATCTCATTTAACCGGCTATATCTTCGGAACTAACTGACCCATTTACATGAGACAAGTATCATATTGAAGAACTTTTGAGTGGGCTTTGAATGATTTTGGTCCAGTGAAACTGGAATGTTTGGTTTTAGAGTAATCTGCCCTCAAAGAACATGAACATCCATGAAATTACATTTCAAAGATAAAAAAAAAATCGATTTACATGCTACAGTATATCTCTGGAACCGATTGACCGATATGGACCATCCTGGTATCATATTGAAGGCCCAGTGATTTGAAATTGAATGACTTCAACCACAAGCTCCTGTGATGCCAGGGGGGGAACTGGCAGCCGTCGGAACCGGGTGGGGGTCGGAATTGACGGGTCCCATATTATCCTATGGGGAAAAAATGTTACAGCTTTGCCAGGCGATATCTCCGGTTCCTGGGGGGCTAGAGACATGGGACTGGGCTCGTTGGAAAGCTCTGGTCCTCATCTACAAAATGAATGACAGGGGGGGCATGTGCCCAGGTGCCCCCCCCCCCTGAATCCGCCATACAATCTTATACAATCTTTCATCGCAAAGGGGGGCAAAAATCGCGTCGCATCGCATGCCATCGGGTGCATGGCATGCTATGCAATGCGATTAAAACATCGCGCAATGGAGATCGGGGGCGCCGACAAAATACACAAGTACCGCATGTGCTATCACTGACAGCGTGAGAGCCCATGCTGAGCCTGCTGTATGTGTGTGCTGCTGCAGCTGAGGGGGGGGGGACAATACCAACAACCCCCCCTTGACTTTAGACTGTTTTTTCACCCCCTAAACATGTTGGGGGCATGGCCTAATCGTGTGGTCCTGTCTTCTGCAATTAAGCCACACCCCCAAAATTTTGCCAGGGCCCAGCATACCTATTGGCTGCCCTGGTTACCCAGCAAAGAAAGATGGGTACTTATATGTTAGTTGGGCGCCAACTTAGCTATTTGCTTAGTTTTACGCGTCCCCTCGCGGGGCTCACTATGCTCGCCACACTATATAAAATCAACTCCATGCCGACATGTTTAGTGGGGGTATGAGCTAAGTAACTATAGTGGGCACCCAACTAACATATAAGTACCCAAAGATGCTGTCCTATCTGTAAATAAAAAGCAGAAATCTAAGGGGCCCAATTATCAAGCAATATTTGCGGCTAAAACACACGTTTTCGGGGTTTAGCCGCAAATACTAAGTATCACCTAAATGTATTAAAGGGGACCGCAGCAGGAATCTCCTATCCCTGCTGCGATCCCCCCCTGCAGTGTTGCCGGCCACATCCCCCATAGGTTTCTATGGGGGATGCGAAGCTGCCCCATGTATCAACATCGGGCAGCCCGGCATCGCAGCCCTGGGCTATCGCCATTCTAATGTTGCGATAGCCCGTTGTAGCCTATGGCTACATATGTGGTACCCGGCAGAGAGTCCCTCTTATTAAAACGCGGAGGATTAACTCCGCAGCGTGGCGGGGGTTAACTGCCCTCCCCGCGGCTGCCGCTGCTGCTGAGACCAGGGGCGGGACTTACCCTGGAGATGAAAGAAGGAGCCCGGCCAGGATTGGAGGAAGCCGAAAAGGAGAGGGGTCAGAGGTCACCGGCGGGCGCGTGAATAGGCTGGACGGGGAGAGAGGAGCGGCAGCCAGAGCAGTGTCTGGCAGCAGAGGTGGAGAGTCAGGCTGCTGGACGGGAGCAGCGTCGGCAGGAGAGGAAGCACAGCGGCGGCAGAAGCTGGGCAGGGGGACGCGACAGAGACGGAGCGGTGATGGACAGCTCCTGTCTCAGCGTCCGGCGGCACATAGGACCCGCGCCCCGCAGTGCCACGCTACCAGATACCCTGGCCTCCGTCATCTACAGGATAGCCAGTGGGGGCCAGCGTCCAACTGTGAACACAGCAGCAGCAGCAGCTCAAGGGCAGTGACAGCCGGAGTGGAGAGAGCTGACAAGCCAGCATCCCAGGCAGCCCAGAGACACGTGAGTCGGCCAGTGTGGCCTTATACAAAATATTCCTAAGGGGAGAGCCATTGTGGTGCCCTTCTAATTACGTGCACCCGGACCCTGATTATACACACCCCCCCCCCCCAGCCGAGTAGACCTCACCAGGACCTGCCCTCATCTACCTACGCAGGGCAGGACTCCTTTAGCCCTCACTGAGCCCCGTCATACATATGACATTGACAAACAGCCACTCAGGCCCCTTCCCGACTACCAGGGGAATTGTGCCTCTGAACTGCCACTTAGGGTATAGTGACGCCACCCAGAATTGCCCCAGACAACTATACTACCTAGGCTATTGATCCGTAGGAAGGCCTACTTGGTGGTAACCCAGGCTACTAATCCGTAGGAAGGCCTGCCCAAGGTAATATCCCGGCTACTGATCCGTAGGAAGGCCGGGCGGTCTATTAGAGATGTTCCACAGGGAAAGTGTACATTTATTCCTGTTTACCGGCCGAGTCATAGACTTCGGTTCTGTAATGATCATTGGGTACCGGTACCATTGGTCCATGTGGGGTTAGGTACCTTGCATTATGTATTAGTAGTATAAGTTGAAATATAGGGGTCCGTTTAGTACGTTAACAGAAATGAGGATGTTGATTAGTCCCGTATAGGCTATTATTTGTAGCGTATCCAATGTATGCAAGATTGATACATTTATTGTTGTAAGATCACCTTGTTTATTTGTTTTACTGCAGCGATTTGTACGGCTGTCCGTGGGGAAGCTGTAGTCGTGATGTTTGCCTGTGCTGAGTGGCGAGTAATAAAATGTATCTCATTTAATTGCATTTGCTCCCTCGACTCTTTGTCCACTATTGCTGTCTAATCCCCTGGATGAGAAGTCACCCCCCAACCGTGCGGGTACCACACATATCGTGCTGCCCGAGCGGCAGTGCGGTCAGCGGGGTCGCGGGGGAGTCAGCGCATAACCGCGCATGCGCAGACCCCCCGGCTTCCGGGTCAGGGCTTCGCAGGGACAGGCTGTCCCTGCGCCCTGCCAGATGATACATGGGGGTGAAATGATCGCATTTTACAATGCGATCCTGGGCGGTAGTATTCTGCCCAGATCACATTGTAAATGTGATCATGACAAATGTGCCCCTAAAACTGATAAATAGCCCCCCCCCCCTGTTAAAATCCACCACATCCTCAGCGTTGGTGAAGCCAGCGGCAGTAACTGGCAGTTACTTCCTTTGGGAAGTCCTAACTGATTTTTGGGTACGTTCCTGTGTCCCGCCCGGGCATACACAATGTCCCCAGCAGTGCCATATATACGCATAATGCCACCAATAATGCCATATATACACATAATGCCACCAGCAATGCCAGTTACACAATGCCCCCAGAACCCGCAGTAATGTCAGAAACACAATGCCCCCCGCAGTGCCAGATAAACAATGTCCCCCAGCCAGTGGTGCAAGTCTAATAAAATACCCAGCAGTACTGTGTGCCAAAATAATGGGGGTAGCCACATGCCACATGGGGTGCTGCCAATGAAAATGGGGGTGTGATACACAATAGTGCAGTGCCAGATATACATATGCCCCCAATAGTGCCAGATACACATATGCCCCCAATAGTGCTAGATACACATATGCCCCCACAGTGCCAGGTATGCCCCCACAGTGCCACTGTGCCATGTATGCCCCCCACAGTGCCAGAAACAAATATGTCCCCAATGTGTCAGAATTTCCCGCCGCTTCCCTTCGAAGGGGAGGGCAGCTCATCGCTCGTCTCTCCTTCCCCTCACTGTGTCCCTGTGACTGGGCAGTCAGCCAATCAAAGTTCGTAGGCCGGCTCCTGATTGAATGCCGGCCCGTGAGCTCTGATTGGCTGACGGCCCAGTCACAGGGACAAAGTGAGGGGAAGGAGAGATGCGTGATGTGCTCTCCTCCCATCACCTCAGAAGGGAAGCAGTGGCCGCGTCACTTCGCCCATTGGAGGAGGAGACAGACAGCATTTTGGAAAAGAGCTTCCGGGCCAAAAATAACCCTTGTCGTATACTTTGACTCTGAATTACCTACTATTATGTGGTTCTTCAAATCGTATTACTAATACCCTTTGGTGTGCTGGGACCCCCCCAATAAGGACAATTCATGGTCCAGCAACCAGCCAGGAGCTACAGTATGGGCAGGAGCGGTTTAAGGGCCTGTTTCAGACCTGTTCGCGTGAAATCGGCAGCACAGTACAGTTTACTGCGCATTCTCCACTGCGCTTGCACAGCGCCATTTTCCCTGTGACTTTTGTCTGCAGCTCTGGCCAACACAGGACCCTGGAGAGGTAAGTATAATTACAAGGCGTTCATAGGTGGCCCCGGGAGGGCCGGTGTGTCTAACAACAGGTTTACTTAGCGCAAATTTCAGGATAGAGACGTTTCAAATAAAATGCAGAGAAAACAACACAGAGAAATATGACCCCAGTCCTGTTCCGCGGCTACAATATCTATTTAATGTGACTTGCGTAGGCTGCAAATGTCTGTGTCTTTCCCAAGGTCGCAGTGTCTAGTCAGTCTCTAATCCTTCCAACAGCCAATCCCGGATCTGTTACAGTTCCTGGTACATCCTCAAGGTGAGAGTCTTGTATAAAAGTGATTCCCCCATTCTCAGTGCCCAGGAGCTGCTGGCGCAAGACTGAAGGTAATGTAGCAACTCTGCTTTACTTCCCGTGATGTATCCACCCGTGTCAGGAAGTGATACAATTATCTTCTGGTGCTGTCCCTTAGGGTTAGTTCTATTGAAGATGGGATGTTGCTTTGGGCAACCAATCAGAATGGACTTCTTATTGATTTAGCACCTTCTAGAACAGGCATTCCGAACCACGGTCCTTAAGGCGCGCAACTGTCCAGGTTCTAGTGCAGGCATGTCTAAACTGTGGCCCTCCAGCTGTCAGGAAACCACACATCCCAGCATGCCTTGCCATAGATTTAGCATTCCCTTATAGCAAAACTGAGGCAAGGCATGATGGGACTTGTAGTTCCACCTGGAGGGCCATAGTCTGGACATGCCTGTTCTAGTGATATCCCTGCTGCAGCACAGGTGACTTAATTAGTACTTCAACTGGTTTTAATTTATAAACCTGTGCTGAAGCAGGGATATCATGAAAACCTGCCATGTTAAGCCCCGTACACATGGGGCGACCCAGCCTCTGTGCTGAGCGACGGGCTTAAGCAGGATCGCTCAGCAGACGTTGTGGCACACCTGTGATGTGTGCTGAGCGATCTGTGCAGCGCAGGCGGTGTCTATTGTTTATAGGCAAAGCCCAGTGACCTAGCAGTAAAGGCCAGCACTGTCTTTCCCTGTAGATGATGGCGACGTGCAGGACCGGACATGGTCATCACCTGGAGCTATACACACAGAGCGATCAGTGCTTCAGATCACTTAGAAATGGGGTGAAAATTGTCCCTTAAGTGTGCCTTGAGGACCGAGGTTAGGAACACCTGTTCTGGAAGATAATATATGCAATCTGATGGGTTGCGCATAGCAACCCATCAGATTCTAATTCTTGTTTATTTAGCACCTTCTAGGAGATTATAGAAGAGATTCTGATTGTTGCTATGGGCATCATAGCAGCTTCAATCGATCTCCCATCTTAGTATATTTACCCCTTAATATGGTGCCTGAGACTACATCACATTACGGTATACAGTATTTACTAATATACTTATAAAAAAGGAATAGAGGAGTTTCCAACGGCGACCAATCATATTGTAGTTATCAGGTTTTTGGTACATTTCAAAGAATGATAATGGTTACATAAGGGCAACACCAAAACTATTCATCTTTAAAAGTCTTAGTTAACTCTTGGTGAACTACCGGAGGGCAGCACAGCAGCTGATACACATTGAGATAAAGCAGTGGTTCCCAACCCTGGTCCTCAGGGACCCCTATAGTTCACATACTCCAATCCACGCCATGTATCACCATCTGTCATATCACCAACTGTCATATCACCATCTGTCATATCACCAACTGTCATATCACCAACTGTCATATCACCATCTGTCATATCACCAGCTGTCATATCACCAACTGTCATATCACCAACTATCATATCACCATCTGTCATATCACCATCTGTCATATCACCATCTGTCATATCACCGTCATATCACCATCTGTCATATCACCAACTGTCATATCACCATCTGTCATTTCACCAACTGTCATATCACCAACTGTCATATCACCAACTGTCATATGACCAACTATCATATCACCAACTGTCATATCACCAACTGTCATATTTTAAAAATCCACAGGTGACCTGGAAACATGAACTGTTATGCTGCGTTCTCATTGCCGCCCCTGCAAAATCCCGGGTTTTTGTTTCCATGTTTTTGGTGGGGCACAGAGCATCTCAGCTCTACAGACCCCATTCATACTGCACCTTAGACCCGGGAAATTCCCATGTCTGCCCCGTTCACACTGATTCCCCTGGTATGCCTGCCATCAAGTGTGTGGTATCTAAGAGCAGCTTTGATTGGCTGTTTAAAAAGCAGCTTTGAGCAATGCAATGAACTTGCTTTTTTGCATTTTGTGAGAAAAACCCAGGTCTGTGCTGTTCACACTGCCATACACCCGTGTATTGCCCAGGAAAAACCCTGCAAAAAAACTGTGTGTAATTCCCAGGGCATAACCGCCGGGAATTTCACAAAGACCCTTTCACACTGAGACAGGACACAGGAAATTACTGCTTGCCCTGGCAAATACACAGGTTTTTGCGGCAGTGAGAACGGGGTATTAGGGGGTAATTGAGGACCAGGGTTGGGAACCACTGAGCTTAAGGGTGAGAGGAGCAATGTTTCCCCTGCTGCTTTAGGCAGCAGCATAATGGGGGTTATTCTGATTCACTCAGAAAGGCACAATCCTTCTCTAATGAACAAAACCAGGTGCAGTGCAGGTGGGGCTGATGTAGTATGTGTTATATTTGGGTGTTTTATTGTTTCTGTGCAGGGTAAATACTGGCTGCTTTATTTTTACACTGCAATATAGATATCAGTTTGATGTACACCCCCACCCAAATCTAACTCTCTCTGCACATGTTACATCAGCCCCACCTGCAGTGCACATGGTTTTGTCCATTAGAGGGTGATTGTGCCTTTCCGGGTGAATCAGAATAACCCCCAATATCCTTGTGAATGAAAGATCCAAGTAGTATTAACCTCTGTACAAAACAATTTTTTTTACAGAACTCCGAACTAATAATGCGTTATACTGTATAACTCCCTTCCTGTCTATTAGGGAACCTGTTGATGTTGCTACAGTACCTGTGTCAATGTTTCATGTTTATAATATGCAGGGGCATAACTAGATAGTTGAAGGCCCCAGAGCAAAAGTTTGTAAGGGCCCCTATGTTCCAACTAATGGTGAAAAATGTATACAGTATAGCATATATATCTTACACAGTAAAGATGGGCCCCTTCAGCTCTGGGCACCATAGAAGCTGCACCCCTTGCACCTATGGTAGTTTCGCCCTTGTTTCAGTGGCGTAACTATAGTCCCGCAGCTCCCGTGGTGGTGGGGAGGCGTTGAGAGGGTGTGGGCGCCGGTGGGGCTGCGGAGCTATTGTTAACCACTGCCTTCTACCCCTGCCGCTGGCAATTCTGTCTGCGCCGGGTCCCGGCTCTCCTGTCTACTGCTGCTAATGTGAGTGACACTCAGAAAATGGCTGCCCCCATACTGAAGACAGTTTTTGAGGATGCTAGAGGAGGCAGCGGCCTGCTCTATGGGAACAGCCATTTTCCGAGTGTCACTTCTCATTAGTTGCAGTAGCCGGGAGAGCAGGGACTCGGATGAGGAAGGAGGTAACGGCCGAACGGGGGGCACAGGGGGGATGGGGGGGTCAGAGTGTGTGTTTGTTTACCCTAGAATGGGGGTGGGGGCACTGCCAACATTTTCGGCAGGGGGGGCGCAGAATTAAGAGTTACGCCACTGCCTTGTTTATATGTGGCCACTTGCGTTTTCAGCTGTCGTGGATGCGTATTCCACAAAGTATTTTGTTAGGTAGGAAATGTTGCGTCATTTTTGTTTCATTCACTAGAACTATGTTGTGCCGTTTGTTACAGAATGGAGAAGTTCTTGGTGTACGTTCTGGTTCTGTGCTGGAAGATAATACCGTGCGCTACCTGTGAGCTCTCTAATATAACCATTGTGTTAGAGAAGGAGGAATGTGGAACCTGCATGTCAGTAAATGTAACGTGGTGCTCCGGGTACTGCCACACAAAGGTGAGTCTGCCAAACCCAATTGTTTTACTGCAGCAACTGAGGGGGTGATTCAGACTCTGTGTTGGCTGAATTCGCTACCCCTGGCGTTTTTCTGGATTTGCCCGTATGTGTGAATGTGCTAGCGCCGGGAGCGACGCCTTTGGCGAGTTTCACACTGTTTGGGGTGTTTGCTCCAGGATGGGCGGACAGGGGGTGGACACAGGTGTTTCGATGACTGCTTGGGGTGGATGACACCATTTCGGCCATCTCCATCCAGGTTAGAAGCAAAAGTCATTCGATGGTGTGCGATGGTGTGCGACCGTTGAATGAGTTCTCCTCTGTGCGAGTAGATGCAGGGATTTGGTTGGCGGGGGGGGGGGTGTATTCATCTGTGCAGAGTTTACCTGTTCTCTAGGCAGCGTATAAACACTGCCTGGCAAACTGGTCTGAATCAGTCCTTTAATGAGTAAGCAACTGAATTGTTCTGGGAGCCTCTGACTGGCAGCTGCCCTCTGGTCCAGTGAACTGATTGAGGGCCCATATGCCCACACTACAACAAACCTGGTAGAAGAACTGCTACCACTGAGCCATGGGCAACATCTCATGGTCCTTATTCTGGTTTACTCACACAGGCAAATTCCTTCTCAAACGGACAAAACCATGGGCCTTATTCTAGTTCACTCTTTCTGACAAAATCCTTCTTAGATGGACAAAACCATGTGCACTGCAGGGGGGCAGATGTAACATGTGCAAAGAGAATTAGATTTGGGTGGGGTTTACTTCAAAGTGAGATCTATATTGCAGTGTAAAAATAATGCAGCCAGTATTTACCCTGCACAGAAACAAAAGAACTCACCCAAATCTAAATCTGTCTGCACATGTTACATCTGCCCCACCTGCAGTGCATATGTTTGGTCAATTTGAGAGGGAAATTGCCTTTGCGAGCCCATGCCCTTTACTTTCTTGTTGTGGCGGAAGCTGTAGTAATTTATACTGATGATTTTGTGGTAATAATTTGAGGTGCTGGCCAAGAGGAGGGGGGGGGGGGGTTTCCACCAATAGGAGGGGGTTCCACCAAGAGGAGGGGGGTTTCCAGGCAACAGACCCCTCCCTCCCGCACCTATGATATGTGACTCACCGCAGTTTGCATGGGCAGATCCAGATACAACTATTTAGTATTGTTCCGACTACGGCACTATGAAGTTTCTGTGACACGTTCCTTAGCAGAGCCTCAAAAATGTACACTGCTGGATTTGTCCCAGCAGGGCTGCCACTAGGAATTTGGCTACCGGGACTGATTTCCAGTCTGGGCCCCTCCAGCCCCCACTTCCCCATCTACCCCTCCCTTCACTTACTGCCCAACACCTGCTGCAGGTCCCGAAGCACAGGCTTCTTCAGTGACGGATGCCAGCGGCCAATTAAAATGCAGCACCGGCTGGTGAGCCAATCAGAGCCCGTGTTCCGGCTGCCACTCTGATTGGTAACCGTACACAAGCTCTGATTGGCTCAAAAGCCTGTGCAGCATTTTAATTGGCCGCCGGTGTCCTGCATTACAGAAGAAGGCAGCACAGCGGAGGCAGATGAGCTGCCTGGGCACTTCCAGAGGCCTGGGCCCAGGAAAGCTGTACCCACAGCACTCCCCTGTAGGCGGCCCTGTGTACCAGCATTGGGTATGGGTCATACACCTCTGGGTATGGGTCATAGGGTGGACAATTCGAAGATCAACATACATTAGGTCGACACATGAACTTGGTCGACGTGGCTAAGTTTGACAGGGTCGGAAGGTCAACCCAAGCATCAGATCAACAAATGGGAAGGTCGACAATCAAAAGGTCAAAATGCATTGGGTTGACCACTGGAGGTCGACAAGGGCCTAAATTGGATTGACCCAATGACCCAGACCGCTACTATTCTATATAAGGACCACAAAATATTCCATTCTCCTTTCAGTTGTGCAGAGATGAACCTCACGTCATATTGATGCCTGTATACAGTATATTATAGCTATTTATGCTCCTTGTTTTTTATAGGATCCAAACATGATGTACCCGCACAAATCAGAGAAGCAGGCAGTGTGCACCTACACAGACGTTACCTATGAAACGGTTAAACTCCCCGGATGCGCTGACAATATAAATCCCTTCTACACTTATCCGGTGGCGGTGGATTGTCACTGCGGACGGTGTGATTCTGAAACAACTGATTGTACAGTCAGGGGCTTAGGACCTGCTTACTGTTCTCTCAGCCAAGACTGAATATTGAAGATTATGGGATTATAATAAGACCTGTAAAACCGCAACGTTTGTATATAAATAAATAAAACCCACATACCTAAAGCTGTATAATAATAATGCATAGGTGGGGATGGTGTACAGTGTACCGTCACCTTTCTGCATGTGTTCTCGTCACCTTACAGGGATCTAGAACTCCCGGTATGAAACGTCTCACTTCTGTCTGTATTCAGTCATTGTCTGAGGTTTATCCAGCAAATGTACTGTATATAAAGTATATATGTTATTACCAGGGCCACATCTAGGGGGTTCATTTACTAAGGCTTCTAAAAATGTAAAGAGGAGCAACCAATCAAATTAGGTCTCTCATTTATCTTTAGCACACGAGAAAATGATAGGCAGAATCTGATTGGTTCTATTGCCCACTTCTAATGTTTAGCAGCTTTGGGTTCGGTATGACTTGCCGACGGTCGGAATCACAGTGGTCAGTATACCAACATCAGAATGTTGATGGACGATATGCTGGCAGGGGGAAGAGCGCATTACATCCTCTTGTGGGAGAATTGCCCCTGTTGGTCAGGGTTGCGACTGTCGGTCAGTTCTACAGTCGGGATTCCGGCGTCGGCATTGTGGCCGTCAGGATACCGACTGTTGGCGAGTTATCCAGCACTGGGTGGTCCCATTCCCTCTATGCGACATCATGCACTTTCAACCATTGGCCTAGATAGGGTAATTTGTGATAGGCCACTTAGACTGCACCCGGCAAAATGACCCGGAACTCAAATTGCCAGGTAATTGCTGGGTCGCATGTCCGAAAGTGGCCTATGTAACAATAAGTTGGTAAGTTGTCATGGTATTGGGTCACTTTGATGATTGACCGTCAACATGTTAATGACTGAACTGTAATGATTGATGTAGTAGCAGCTGGTATCAAGATGTTATTTTTATTGGTATCATTTTTGTACAATGTATTAGACTATATATACATTATCCTGAGCACTAAGATGACAAAACAATTGTATCTGTTTATGTTGATTTGTAATAAACCGATGTTACTGTATCATGCGCGCTGTGGATGTTGTCTTTTCACACTTATAATTATTATTATCCTTTATTTATATGGGGCCAAATGTATAAAGCCTTAGCAAAATACAAAGTGGAGGGTGGTAAAGGGCAAGATGCACGAAGCCCTGAAAAAAAACACACAAAAAATCAGCTCCTAACTTTCATTTTTCAAACATATCCTGTGACATAGCAGGTAGGAGCTGATTGGCTGGTGGTTTATCACTTTTTAAGCTTAGTACATCTGGCCCAAAGAGAGATAAAGTACATGCCATTCAGCCCCTAACTGTAATTTCTAAAAAAAAAAACTGTAGCATGGTAGTTAAGAACTGATTGGCCAGCACTGGTGCATACCTCCCAACTTCCAGGGAGACAGAGGAGGGACAGAGTGATGCGCGCCTACGGCGAGGCGAACATTTTGGGGGCGTGTCCTAATTTCGGGGGCATGGCCTATACTGGTGGCTCTCCCGCAAGGCCACGCCCCCAGTTTGACACTATGGGGTCATGACCCACAGGCTCTGTGAGCCTCTAGCCATGCCCCCAGCCCCTTGGCTGCGGGAATAGACGCTATGCGGGACTCCCAACAGCCCCTCAGACTCCCAATAGCCCCTCGCCGCGGGACACTGCCGGCCGCGGGAGGGCCGCGGTAATGTCCCCGAAAACGGGGACATTCCCGCGGTTTTCGGGACTGTTGGGAGGTATGCTGGTGTAACTAGGGCTTAGCAGCCCAAGTGGTGGCAAGGAGGAGCAGGCTCCATAGAGGCGCAGGGTCCCGGCGCTGTAACCTGCGGGAGCCGGAGGATAGATACAGGGGGAGGCGATGTGGTACCTGGGCTATAGGTGCAGCCGTGCAGCAGGCAGTCCGCAGTGTACAGGAAGTGCTGAGTGAGCGGACACTGCAGACAGCGGTGGCAGAAAATTAAAATGAAAAAGATAGGCTGGTCACTGATTGGCTGAGAGAGAGAGCACTCAGCCAATCAGCGGCCTATCTTTTGAATTTTCAAAATTTGCCACCGCTCCACTCAGTGCTTCCCGGAGACTGCACCCCTGGGTGCTTCACACTGCCCAGGTACCGTGGGGTACGCTGCCCAAGTCAGCACAATTAGTTAAGCAGGGTGCAGCTTACCAAAACATATAAGAAGGTACACCATCTTCTAGAATCTCAACAGTGCAAACAAATCATGTTTAAGTTGAGCGCAACCCTCTTAAATAGATGTCCAATAAACAATCAATATAACGAAAATGTATTTATTGTGACAAGCAAATAAACAAAAGACAAAAATGGAAGGATAATAAAGATACTTCCAACAAGATAGTAGATGGACTGCTTCATTGTCCATAGGTTATGCACAGGAGACAGTGACTTACAGGTGACTACAATAGAGGACAAGTACAGGACACATAACCATAGCTGCATCAGCAGAGGACACTGGAATAAGTACCAGCATTGCAGAACATTGCAGGGTTTGGTAAGAGAAGGAAAAGCACCTGAGGGTAGAGGGCCCTGTTCGTGAGAGCTTACATTCTAAACTTATCTGAGTAATCTACTTGTGTATGTGGGATGTATGGAATGGAAATATACCACACAGAGCAGGTACACTTTGGGGTCCGGGTGTGCTATAGCTCATACACAGTACCCTGCAGCTGCAGCATGACCGTCGTTAATGAAGACCTCCATCGTCAGTACATCCAGGCCAAAGGAGGGGGTCACTAACGCTGCATGGGAACACACATCCTTAAAGATATTTAGTGAACACCCTGGAAGATATAGTAAAAGATATCACTCAGATCTGAATGATGTATTTTACTATATCCTCTAGTGCAGGGCTGGTCCTCGAGATCTACCAACTGTCTACATTTTCCAGACCTCCTAGCTAGTGCACAGCTGTAATCATTACTAACTGTCACATTCCCCAGATCACCTAGCTGGTGCACAGCTGTAATCATTACTAACTGTCACATTCCCCAGATCACCTAGCTGGTGCACAGCTGTAGTCATTACTAACTGTCACATCCCCAGATCACCTATCTGGTGCACAGCTGTAGTAATTACTAACTGTCACATTAAACAGATCACCTAGCTGGTGGACAGCTGTAGTCACTACTAACTGTCACATTCCCCAGATCACCTAGCTGGTGGACAGCTGTAGTCATTACTGTCACATTCCCCAGATCACCTAGCTGGTGGACAGCTGTAATCATTACTAACTGTCACATTCCCCAGATCACCTAGCTGGTGCACAGCTGTAGTCATTACTAACTGTCACATTCCCCAGATCACCTAGCTGGTGCACAGCTGTAGTCATTACTAACTGTCACATTCCCCAGATCACCTATCTGGTGCACAGCTGTAGTAATTACTAACTGTCACATTAAACAGATCACCTAGCTGGTGGACAGCTGTAGTCACTACTAACTGTCACATTCCCCAGATCACCTAGCTGGTGGACAGCTGTAGTCATTACTGTCACATTCCCCAGATCACCTAGCTGGTGGACAGTTGTAATCATTACTAACTGTCACATTCCCCAGATCACCTAGCTGGTGCACAGCTGTAGTCATTACTAACTGTCACATTCCCCAGATCACCTAGCTGGTGCACAGCTGTAGTAATTACTAACTGTCACATTAAACAGATCACCTAGCTGGTGGACAGCTGTAGTCACTACTAACTGTCACATTCCCCAGATCACCTAGCTGGTGCACAGCTGTAGTAATTACTAACTGTCACATTCCCCAGATCACCTAGCTGGTGGACATCTGTAGTCATTACTAACTGTCACATTCCCCAGATCACCTAGCTGGAGCACAGCTCTAATCATTACTAACTGTCACATTCCCCAGATCACCTAGCTGTTGCACAGCTGTAGTCATTACTAACTGTCACATTAAACAGATCACCTAGCTGGTGCACAGCTGCAGTCATTACTAACTGTCACATTGCCCAGATCACCTAGCTGGAGCACAGCTCTAATCATTACTAACTTTCACATTCCCCAGATCACCTAGCTGGAGCACAGCTGTAGTCATTACTAACTGTCACATTCCCCAGATCCCCTAGTTGGAGCACAGCTGTAGTCATTACTAACTGTCACATAGTCAAAATTGCTGCATTCATTCCTACTATAGATCCGCAGGTTACCTGATATACATGAACTGTTGGTAGATCTTGAAGACAGGTTTGACCACCCCTGGTCTAGTGTATATAGGGATAAAGTGAATACTCAATTAACACCAAAAGGTTGGCATTGACAAAAAGTCAACATTCAGTAGGTTGATATTGCCAAAACGTCGACAGGAAAGGTCTACATGTGTTTATTTGATGTTAATGTCGACACTTGAGCACGTGGACCTCCAATAAGTGTAGAGTGCACCTTTGCATGGCATTCTTCCCTCGCCGTGCTTCGGGCTATGTGCCTCACTCTAATGCTATTGTGCTCAGCACACTTCACTGTTCACTGTCGGATCATGAAAAACTCATGTCGACCTTTTCATACAGTATGTCGACCGTTGTCATATTAACCTTTTACTTGAGTCAACCTTTTATCAAAGTTGACCTAGCACATGTGAACTTTTTTCAACCTATTGACCTAGACATTGTGAGTCATCTGGATCCCTTGGAGGCCAATATCAGTGTGAGTAGAGTGCCCCAATATCAGTGTGAGTAGAGTGCCCCAATATCAGTGTGAGTAGAGTGCCCCAATATCAGTGTGAGTAGAGTGCTCCAATATCAGTGTGAGTATAGTGCCCCAATATCAGTGTGAGTAGAGTGCCCCAATATCAGTGTGAGTAGAGTGCCCCAATATCAGTGTGAGTAGAGTGCCCCAATATCAGTGTGAGTAGAGTGCCCCAATATCAATGTTAGTAGAGTGCCCCAATATCAATGTGAGTAGAATGCCCCAATGTCATTGTGAGTAGAGTGGCCCAATATCAATGTTAGTAGAGTGCCCCAATATCATTGTGAGTAGAGTGCCCCAATATCATTGTGAGTAGAGTGCCCCAATATCAATGTTAGTAGAGTCCCCCATTATCAATGTGAGTAGAGTGCCCCAATATCATTGTGAGTAGAGTGCCCCAATATCATTGTTAGTAGAGTGCCCCAATATCAATGTGTGTAGAGTGCCCCAATATCATTGTGAGTAGAGTGCCCCAATATCAATGTTAGTAGAGTGCCCCAATATCATTGTGAGTAGAATGCCCCAATATCATTGTGAGTAGAGTGGCCCAATATCAATGTTAGTAGAGTGCCCCAATATCATTGTGAGTAGAGTGCCCCAATATCATTGTGAGTAGAGTGCCCCAATATCAATGTTAGTAGAGTGCCCCAATATCATTGTGAGTAGAGTGCCCCAATATCATTGTGAGTAGAGTGCCCCAATATCATTGTGAGTAGAGTGCCCCAATATCAATGTTAGTAGAGTGCCCCAATATCATTGTGAGTAGAATGCCCCAATGTCATTGTGAGTAGAGTGGCCCAATATCAATGTTAGTAGAGTGCCCCAATATCATTGTGAGTAGAGTGCCCCAATATCATTGTGAGTAGAGTGCCCCAATATCAATGTTAGTAGAGTCCCCCATTATCAATGTGAGTAGAGTGCCCCAATATCATTGTGAGTAGAGTGCCCCAATATCATTGTTAGTAGAGTGCCCCAATATCAATGTGTGTAGAGTGCCCCAATATCATTGTGAGTAGAGTGCCCCAATATCAATGTTAGTAGAGTGCCCCAATATCATTGTGAGTAGAATGCCCCAATATCATTGTGAGTAGAGTGGCCCAATATCAATGTTAGTAGAGTGCCCCAATATCATTGTGAGTAGAGTGCCCCAATATCATTGTGAGTAGAGTGCCCCAATATCAATGATAGTAGAGTGCCCCAATATCAATGTGAGTAGAGTGCCCCAATATCATTGTGAGTAGAGTGCCCCAATATCAATGTTAGTAGAGTGCCCCAATATCAATGTGAGTAGAGTGCCCCAATATCATTGTGAGTAGAGTGCCCCAATATCATTGTGAGTAGAGTGCCCCAATATTATTGTGAATAGAGTGCCCCAATATCATTGTGAGTAGAGTGCCCCAATATCAGTGTGAGTAGAGTGCCCCAATATCAGATGAGTAGGGTGCCCCAAAATCAGTGTGAGTAGAGTGATCCATTATCAGTGTGAGTAGAGTGCCCCGTTATCAGTTGTGAGTAGAGTGCCCCAATATCAATGTGAGTAGAGTGCCCCAATATCAATGTGAGTAGAGTGCCCCAATATCATTGTGAGTAGAGTGCCCCAATATCATTGTGAGTAGAGTGCCCCAATATCAATGTGAGTAGAGTGCCCGAATATCAATGTGAGTAGAGTGCCCCAATATCATTGTGAGTAGAGTGCCCCAATATCATTGTGAGTAGAGTGCCCCAATATCATTGTGAGTAGAGTGCCCCAATATCAATGTTAGTAGAGTGCCCCAATATCAATGTGAGTAGAGTGCCCCAATATCAATGTGAATAGAGTGCCCCAATATCAATGTGAGTATAGTGCCCCAATATCATTGTGAGTAGAGTGCCCCAATATCATTGTGAGTAGAGTGCCCCAATATCATTGTGAGTAGAGTGCCCCAATATCATTGTGAGTAGAGTGCCCCAATATCAATGTTAGTAGAGTGCCCCAATATCATTGTGAGTAGAATGCCCCAATGTCATTGTGAGTAGAGTGGCCCAATATCAATGTTAGTAGAGTGCCCCAATATCATTGTGAGTAGAGTGCCCCAATATCATTGTGAGTAGAGTGCCCCAATATCAATGTGTGTAGAGTGCCCCAATATCATTGTGAGTAGAGTGCCCCAATATCAATGTTAGTAGAGTGCCCCAATATCATTGTGAGTAGAATGCCCCAATATCATTGTGAGTAGAGTGGCCCAATATCAATGTTAGTAGAGTGCCCCAATATCATTGTGAGTAGAGTGCCCCAATATCATTGTGAGTAGAGTGCCCCAATATCAATGATAGTAGAGTGCCCCAATATCAATGTGAGTAGAGTGCCCCGATATCATTGTGAGTAGAGTGCCCCAATATCAATGTTAGTAGAGTGTCCCAATATCAATGTGAGTAGAGTGCCCCAATATCATTGTGAGTAGAGTGCCCCAATATCATTGTGAGTAGAGTGCCCCAATATCATTGTGAATAGAGTGCCCCAATATCATTGTGAGTAGAGTGCCCCAATATCAGTGTGAGTAGAGTGCCCCAATATCAGATGAGTAGGGTGCCCCAAAATCAGTGTGAGTAGAGTGATCCATTATCAATGTGAGTAGCGTGCCCCGTTATCAGTGTGAGTAGAGTGCATCCTTTATAATATTTTGGTATGTGTATAAGACATTTTGGGAGGGTGCGGAGGGGTACAGTGATCCCTGTTTTTTTAAACAGGGGCCCTCTATAGTCATCATGCAAATGTAATTACTGAAGGATGAAGGAAATTTTGAGTCTCCACGGAGAGCCCATTTATAAGCACGGTCATCCCACAGTGAAATTATAAAATAAAAAGTATGGGTCAGCGGCTGAGGTCCCTGAAGGCGGCAGGGGCTGCTGGGAGTTAAGGGGCGGAGCCAGCACAGATGCCAAGCTTCCCAGCTGTTTCTCATTTAAGTACTGATTACGCTACCCTGTGATGGCGAATCTGTACACAGCTGCGTTCTTTCATGGAGTGGACTCACCATATACCATTATGGTGACTGAATTCAGGCACGGAGTGGGGGTGCAAATGTAGGAGTCAGGAACTTCTCCAGCGTTACTCACTTTGTGAATAGCACTATGCAGCGACAACCCCTGTTTTCCACATGTGTCAGATCCCGTATCGCAATGTTTTTTTTAACCATAGATGATTTTGTTTTGATGGTAGTACTTTTACCATTCGATGGCGGCATTCCGATGTTTGCCGCCATCAATTTCATACCCTCCAACATGACCCATTCCATTAGGTACAAAATGCTCTGTTCCTGGACTTTCCTGCCAGTGGCAGTTACAGAGGTTGGACTCCAGCACAGTCTGAAATTCAAAGAGGGGGGTCCCATCAACTGCACAAACATGCACAAATCAAATTCTTTTGATGTGATGGACAGTTACCATTGCATCAAAAGATTTGATGGAGGAAACCTAGCCATCATTTGATGGTGGGCTTTTGTTGTCCAACCCTAATCCTGCATACGTGTGTTTTGAGTAACTATGGAGGATTCAGAGTCATACGGATCCCATCTGTACCACCACCTATGGCATAGTGATGTAATCGGCAGGACATATTAGTGCATGCACGTTGTATATGTGATCCGTGGTGTGTCGTGGACATATTAGTGCATGCACGTTGTATATGTGATCCGTTGGTGTGTCGTGGACATATTAGGTGGACTTACCCACTATTTAGAAGCTATCTTGCAAGGATAGGGCTGGTGCATGTGTGCTGTTTTTTTACATAATAAAAAATGTACTATTACCAGTTAGGGATGGCATCAACCATTGATGATCAAAATCATTGATGGTTTATGACCGATGTAGAATAGTTTTGCCACTGATGATGGAGAACCAGATGGTTTCCCTTCATCAATGTCAAAGCATAAGAGGTTTTATATCTTTACCCAAGGGGCCGGGACATGAAGCATAGCTCATCTGCGACACCTGTATGGCCATGCCCCCAGGTTCTGATTGGACCCCAGGTCAATCAGTCAAAGGGATGACCATCCATTCTTAAAATCATAGATGGTCATACATCACATAGTATGCTACCATAGCATCAATGACCATCCCTATTTCCAGCTGGAAGAGCACTAGGCTGAGAGGCTGTGAGACTGGGAGGTTTATCTCACCTCACTGTGGCTGCCATGATGTTAATACATCAGAGTTAATGCTTCCTCTGGCTATGAGGTGCTTTAGTAATACATCTTCATCAAACTTACAGGCGTCTATTACAACAATTCTTTTTAGCTATTGTACTGAGTTAACGCAGTATGGACAGTGATTGTTCTCTGAGTGTAATCCTTCATCCTAGACTAGAACACGCTGCCCAAGCTTTCCTGGTGCTTGCCAGACACGGCAAAGCTGATAAACCAATATGGTAAGCCAAGTTGCTCAGCTTACAGAACAAGACGTCACCGCTTTTCTCCCGCTCCAGCCTTGAGACAACCAAGGTCAATGTTGTTGCTTCAGTTTGCCGTTAGCTAAGCTCGCAGACAGTAATATCTCTGACATATTTAATGAGATTTAAGGTAGATTAAGTGCATGTTCAAAACCAAAACACCTGGATTATTCGGGTTGTGCTAACATAATGCTTGGTGACATTTCACTCAGGGTCATAGTAACGAAATATTATATTATTAGTAACCTTTTCATATTCTAATCAGGGGTGTAAGAAGAAGAACTTTATGGGTCTCATAGCAACATATTGAATGCGTCCTTGTCCCAATGATGTTTACGAAACCCCTCTCTGCAGTGGTTATTATTTTATGCCCCAGAACCATAGTAGTGCCCTATTTTATATTATGCCACATAGTAGTTGCCCAGTTTACAAGGTGTCACATTGTAGAGCTTCCAGTAGACATTGGGCCTTATTTTGGTTCATTCTTTCTGACAAAATCCTTCTTAGATGGGCAAAACCATGTGCACTGCAGGTGGGGCAGGTGTTACTTGTGCAGAGAGAATTAGATTTGGGTGGGGGTTTTAGAAGTGAGATCTATATTGCAGTGTAAACATAAAGCAGTCAGTATTTTCCCTGCACAGAAACAAAATTACTTACCCAAATCTAATTCTCTCTGCACATGTTACATCTGCCCCCCCTGCAGTGCACATGGTTTTGTCCATCTAAGAAGGATTTTGTCAGAAAGAATGAACCAAAATAAGGCCCATTGTCACACAGTATAACCAATTTATATTATGACATAGTGCCCCAGTTTATATTATGCCACATCAGTGCCCTCTATTCATACTGTGCCACATTAGCATGCTCTCCAGTTCAATTTATGCAACGTAATAGTGCCTCAGTTCATACTAAGCCACATTATAATCACGTTCATACTGTGCCACATTAGACTGCCCTCAAGTGCAAATTGTTATATTACAGTCCCTCAGTTCATATGTTACATAATGTCTCCTGTTCATACTGTGCCACATTAACGTGCTCTCCAGTTCAATTTATGTAACATATTAGTGCTCCAGTTCCTACTCTGCCACAATAGAGTGCCTTCCATTTCAAATTATGTGGCATTACAGTGCCCCATTTATATTATGCCACACCACAGTGCCTCCGTTTCATATTGTGTGACACCCAGGAAAGAGCTGCGAATGGAAGGGAAGTATACTTTTACCTGGTGGCTGTAATCTCTGTTCTACTTACAGGTTCCTGGAATCTTCTACAGAGGAATAAGAAAGATAAGTTGACACCAATGATTTTATTAAGAATTTGTCAACTGTTAATGTAAGAGGGTTTTCTCTACAGGAAACATGCAATACATTGATGAACACAAGCTTTTAAAATTACATTAAAATGACAATTGTACTTTTAAAATACAAGAGAAATCAATACACGTTTTCATAGCTCTGGTACTTCACTTCATAGAGGTGAGTAACTACTATTCAGCTCTATGAGGTGGTGAAGTACTGACATTGACCACTAGAGGCCACTTGACACACCAAATTACTCCTTTGTGTGCTAAAAAGATGTTATAACAGAAAGTGAAAGCTATTTTTGCAGGGACACTAATCTGTTTCAAATTTGATGGACATGGAGAGAGGAAGCTGTGAAGACAGAGGGCAATATTCAATAAGTCCAATTCGCCATGTTTCACGGCGAATTTGAGCTATTTTCAAGTTGGAAGGTGATTTTTTGTGTCAGAAAGTAAATCACCCTATTCAACGTGCAATATTGCCGTCTGCGAACAGTGAATGGCGGACAGTTCGCCGTCTGATAGTCTCCGCAATTCGCTGTGGTTTTTCAATGGGTTTTTGAATGTGATTCGCCATGAGTGTATTCAATGAGAAGATGGCAAATTGCTTTCTAAGTGATTTTCGCCGTGTGTCACCGTGTAACAATCGCCATATTTTCATGGTGAAGTGGAATGTGAACTTTTAAAATAAAGGTTTTTTTTTTTTTAAATTTGGTGCAAAAAAATCAGGAGGGGCATGCTATTTTTATTCATGTGCTTACAGCACATGAATATATATTTAATTTTTAAAAAATATATTTTTTTTTTTACACAAACAGGACCCAGGCAGCGTCTCCCTGGGTCCCGGGGAGCCCTCCTACCCCCCACATACATTCTGGGGCAGGCAGGGAGACTTCCATCTCCCTGCCTGCCACCGTCCCCCCCGGCTCCCTGCGGCGTCCACCACAGGGGTTAAGATTCGCCGTCAGGGGCAGCGAGCCCCTGCGGCATTGAATACTGTGACAGCAAGGGCTGACAGCGAAGGCACCAGCCCTCTGGAACACGACGACTGTGCAGCGAATCCTAAACAGGATTTGCTGCACATCGCGATTATAGTCATTGAATATTGCCCAGAGATTGGAGGTAGGAGCAGATAGGGACTGGGTGTGAGGTGGAGAAACTATCACAGCTGTGGTGGCATTAGCTGCCTTATATATAACTCAAGCCCCTTGTAACGTCTGTATGAACTGAACAGGACTTTGGGTTTTTGTTTTATTATTCCTGTTGTATTGTGTATGTAATTCCTGCATAAAGCAATGAAGAAATACAAGTCTCTTGGAAGAGAAAGCCTTTCAAGGGTGTAGAGACCCTAGCTGTCCAAGGCTAGAAACCCCAGATTGTGTTTCTGCAAGAGCCAGAAGGTTTCCTGGAACCCAGCTCTATACAAGGTGACACAAATTAGGGCTATTCCAAGCTGATAGAGTTCATGTTCGTGTCTGGCTTTGACATCGTACTTGGGTTACACCATGTCTGGTCAACATGAACCTTGGTGACCCATATAACACGACTAGTATATACCTATCACGGATTAGAGTTTGAATATTTCTTTCTTTTTCCGCTGAGTGAGATATTTCTTGGGGTCCAAGTTCCCAACTCTAAGTCTACATTGTGGCAGTTCAATATAGAATGCTTTTAGAGAGCTGTTCATTTTCTTTGCATCGACTTTGTAAGAAGGATGTTTCTTCTCGGGAGATGATGTCTTGATTAAAACTGGCATCTCCGCATGGGGTTTCTCGGGACCTCCATATTGTAGGAAGACAGCATGGACTTGAGGAACCTTTAAGCAGTCTCTTTTGAACCCGCCCTTTTTCTTTGGATGCAAGGCAAACACTCCATGTTGGCCAGTTGTCTCCTGAGGGTCCACCTTCTTCACACCACCCTGGAATTCCCTACTTGACATTTGTAAATCAAACTCGTTCAATTGCAAGTTGTAGCTTGCACAAAGCCTACATTGTTGGATCTGATCCATCTTGATGGGCTTGGTGTTGGAGAAGTCAGGATGGAGATTTGGTAGCGGTAACACTGCTCTCCTTTGAAGGTAGCTGGTGGTGGGTGTAGTGCAGGGAACAGCAGGGGGATTCCATTCTCTTAGAAGTCTTTCAACTACATTCCTTTGTGCATCATGATAACGCCATACATCCCGTACAGGCATGATTCATGTCTTTTAGCACCTGCAAATGAAAGAGAGATCTCATCTGAGATATGGAAATGAATAGGAGACAAAATATATAGTATATTTATCGGTGTTGGTGTCAAAGTGCTCTATTAATTTATGTACCTTCCTTTGCACCGTATATACTAACATTCCTGCAACTTTTTCCATACATTGGGATTTGATTCATCTTTAGAAGTATAGCAAAACTAAGCAAGCCAAAGTAGTGCCAGTTACAGGTGTCCCCAGTAGTGCCAGTTACAGGTGTCCCCAGTAGTGCCAGTTACATATCATGTCTCCAGTAGTGCCAGTTACATATCATGTCCCTATTAGTGTTGCTACAGATGTCCCCAGTAGTGCCAGTTACATATCATGTCCCAGTAGTGCCAGTTACATATTATGTCCCCAGTAGTGCCAGTTACATATCATGTCCCCAGTAGTGCCAGTTACATATCATGTCCCCAGTAGTGCCAGTTACATATCATGTCCCCAGTAGTGCCAGTCACATATCATGTCCCCAGTAGTGCCAGTTACATATTATGTCCCCAGTAGTGCCAGTTACATATCATGTCCCTATTAGTGTTGTTACAGATTTCTAAAGTAGTGCCAGTTACAGGTGTCCCCAGTAGTGCCAGTTACATATCATGTCCCCAGTAGTGCCAGTTACATATCATGTCCCTATTAGTGTTGTTACAGATGTCTAATGTAGTGCCAGTTACATATCATGTTCCAGTAGTGCCAGTTACATATTATGTCCCCAGTAGTGCCAGTTACATATCATGTCCCCAGTAGTGCCAGTTAAACATACTTGCCTACTTTTGAAAACAAGTTTCAGGGAGATTATAGTTGGCAGTAGAATTTTGCACTGTGCCCCATTAAGGGGGTGTGACATGCTCCACCCAAAGGGGCGTGTCTACTTCCATGTATGAAGAGATTGTAAAAAGAGACACAAGAATCTTTTAAAATAAATTATATCCAAATGTAGATAATCTCCAAAGCAGTTAGTAAGAGCTACTATACTTGGTAAAGTGCTGGGAAATGGTGCTAATGATTCAATGTAAATGTATATATCTCTCATTTCTTTTTTTCCCCTAAAATGTAACAGTGTATTGTGGGTTAGGTGAAATGAGGGAGATTGCTAGACCAATGAGGGAGAGAGGGAGATTGTTGCTATTTCAGGGAGACTCCTGCAGAATGCAGGAGGGTAGGTAACTATGCAGTTACATATCATGTCCCCAGTAGTACCAGTTACATATCATGTCCCCAGTAGTGCCAGTTACATATCATGTCCTCAGTAGTGCCAGTTACATATCATGTCCCCAGTAGTGCCAGTTACATATCATGTCCCCAATAGTGTCAGATGCAGATGTCCCCAGTAGTGGAAGTTACATATCATGTCCCCAGTAGTGTCGGTTACATATCATGGCCCCAGTAGTGCCAGTTACATATCATGTCCTCAGTAGTGCCAGTTACATATCATGTCCCCAGTAGGGCCAGTTACATATCATGTCCCCAGTAGTGCCAGTTACATATCATGTCCCCAGTAGTGCCAGTTACATTTCATGTCCTCAGTAGTGCCAGTTACATATCATGTCCCCAGTAGTGCCAGTTACATTTCACGTCCTCAGTAGTGCCAGTTACATATCATGTCCTCAGTAGTGCCAGTTACATATCATGTCCTCAGTAGTGCCAGTTACATATCATGTCCCAGTAGTGACAGTTACATATCATGTCCCTAGTAGTGCCAGTTACATATCATGTCCCCAGTAGTGCCAGTTACATTTCATGTCCTCAGTAGTGCCAGTTACATATCATGTCCCCTGTAGTGCCAGTTACATATCATGCCCCAGTAGTGCCAGTTACATATCATGTCCTCAAAAGTGCCAGTTACAGTACTTATCATGTCCCCAATAGTGTCAGATGCAGATGCCCCCAGTAGTGCCAGTTACATATCATGTCCCCAGTAGTGCCAGTTACATATCATGTCCTCAGTAGTGCCAGTTACATATCATGTCCTCAGTAGTGCCAGTTACATATCATGTCCTCAGTAGTGCCAGTTACAGAAGTCCCCAGTAGTGCTTTAAGCAAATACAAGTACATTCCGAAATTAACCAATACCTGGATAAGGGATACTCAACCTGTATTTACGTTTATAAATAGTTGTTATAGTAGTTATAAAAATTTGGAAAAACTAAATTCATAATTCTCCTTATTTATATTACTTTGTGGCCTAGTGTTTGCCAGTTACCTGCCTTCACCCTATGGCCATGATTTTCTGGTTCACTCACAACAGCAAATTCTTTCTTAAATGGACAAAATCATGTGCTAATATATGCTTAAGTAGACAGTTTATTTAAAAAAAACATAGAAACATTGGTTAACATCGGTTTCAGAGTACCGATGTTTAGATCTATATGATGTTTTGTAACCAATGTTGAAAAACATAATTTAACTGATGTTTTCTTAGGATGTCCCATCCCTAGTTTGTACTTCAAACTGATCTATATTGCAGTGTAAGAATAAAGCAGCCAGTATTTACCCTGCACAGAAACAAAATAACACCCAAATCTAACTCTCTCTACACATTACATCCGCCCCACCTGCAGTGCACATGGTTGTGTTTATTAGAGGTCCATTGATCATTCAATATTTGGGACTAAATCCGTTCAATTCAGGGGTTAGCCGCAAATACTATCTATCACCCGAATGTATCAGGAGGGACTGCAACAGGAATCTCTCATCCCTGCTGCGATCCCCCCCTGCACCGCTGCCAGCCGCATCCCCCATAGGTTTCTATGTGAAGCTGCCTGATGTATTAACATCGGGCAGCAGCAATTCGCATCCCTGAGCTATCGTCATTTTGAGATGGTGGTAGCCCATTGTAGCCTACGGGCTATGGATCACACTGCCCCGGCGGGGTCAGATAGGAGTCAGCGCTAACCGCACATGCGCAGACTCCCCGCACTGGGCTCAATACATCACAGGGAAGGACTCTTTTCAGAGCCCTGTCTCTGCGAGAGGGGGTGATACATTAAGGTGATAGGGTCGCATTTAACAATGCAATCCTGGGTGGTAATATCCTGCCCAGATCGCATTGTAAATGTGATCCTTGATAAATGGGCCCATCAGAGAGAGAATCTGATTTTGCGAGTGAACCAGAATCAGGCCCTTTATGTCAGTAGAGAAAAGGGTACTTGTTTCTCAGCACGGCGCCAGCGATTTTAATTGCAGGCATCGGGACCCAAAAAATCACGTCGATCGCATTGCATGCAACCAAATCGCATGCGATGCGATCGACGCAATTTTTACATTGGAATCAATGTAAAATGGTCCCTGAGACCCAATTTTACATTGGGACCAATGTAATATACACCCTAGACCCCAATTTTCATTGCATTCCCCCCCCCCCCCCGCATGGGTCAAATGCCCCCCATTGTTAACGCCACCCCACTATTGACGCCAACCCGAAGTTTAACGAGCGCAGCGAACCCGCAAGGGGCGGCGGTACGCATCCTCCGACCTTTTCATACCCCCACTATCCACGTCGGCGTGGAGTTGATTTTATAAAGTGTGGCGAGCGCAGCAAGCCACCGAGCCCGAAGCGTGGCGAGCGCAGCGAGGGGACGCGCATTACTTCACAGGTATTACGCGTCCCCTCGCCGGGCTCACTGTGCTCGCCACGCTTTGGGCTCAGTGGCTCGCTGCGCTCGGAGGACACGTACCGCTGCGCTCGCCACGCTTCGGGTTGGCGTCAATAGTGGGGTGCCGTTAACAATAGGGGGGCATTTCACATATAAATTACCCATAAGGGTGGGTATACAATAAAAAAATCGGGTCCATTGGGCCATTTAACATTGTACCCTATGTAAAATCGCGTTGATCGCGTCGCTCGCATCACATGCCATTATAATGGAATGCGATGGACGCGATCAACGCGGTTTTATCATTACCGGCAAGAAAGACTCAAAATAGACAGAAAATCGGGTCCATCGTGTCCATCGCATACCTTAAGTTAAGATATGTGATGACCCACGACGGGCGCCTTGCTAGGAAACAAGTACCGAGAAAAGTTTGGTACGCAGCACAAACAGGAACAAATAGCTTTCCATTACAGGGTTACATCTCACAAACACACATACATAAATAACCCTTTAAAATGAAGACATTTTGAACTATGGTACCGCCTGGAATGCATGTGTCCTGAATTCATTTCTTAGTATTGATATGTTATGTGAGTTATGAGTAGACACTTTTTAATCAATAATTCTTGCGAGGCAAAGTTATATATTGTACATAGACGAACTTTCCATTAGTATTCCTGTAAAGTAAAAGTTCCCAGTGATACTCCACCTCCAGCCACACAGCTAGAGAGTGCGCGGAATGCAGGGAGGTGGATGGGCACAGGTGTGCTAATCACTCTTACTTGTGGAAAGTGGTAAATCATTGTAACCCTCTCCTTACTGTGTATAAAGGAAGCTACAATACGTAGTGGACCTTTTTCTCGTGCAAGAAGCCGAGTACACGCTCCGAGCCTTGTAATCGGTGGGTGGAGTGGGGAGTGGGGTGCTGGGCTGGGCCATTAGCATATGTGTACGCCCTGCATTCATGGGCGTTCCCATTAAAACGAGGGGGTACATATGCTAATGCGGTCGTGATGTCAGATGCCCGTCCAGTTCCCCTGCATTTCTTCACTTATATGTACGGTCTGGGCCACCCTTACATATGCGGTTGCCTTTGCCATCATTCGATGGCCGATGACCATCGAAAGATGGCCGATGACCATCGAAAGATTGCATGCGAATGGATGCTCATGTAAAACTTTTGTTCGCAAACGAATTTGGCGTGCGAATGGGTGGTGCGGGCTAACCATTCGCAAGGCGGGGTTTGGGTCATCGCAAGGGTGTGTGCACGTGTCCGAGCGAATGAACCAGAATAAGGCCCTCAGAGCAGTGTTCTCAGCACTGCTCTGTAAGCCCATCTCAACATCTCTGCTATATACTGACTGAGTCTAAGCGTGCGCAGGTGTGCGTGACAATACAGGGGCCCCGCAGATGCACCTGCATGCACGTAGTTGCGCCATTGCTTGCTCCTTCCCCATGGCAGGTGCGATTCTGACGGCTGACCACGACCTCCTGTGTTGGCACTACTGCTTTTTAATACGCGGTCACTGTCCGCAACACAAACGCCAACCCCTGTCTGCATGCCAATAGGGGGAGGTTCTGACATCAGGTGACATCAGCGCCTGCTCGAATTCGGAGATCAGCGGCCATCTGAAAAATGAAGTATTGACTTACCTTTCAAACGGAAGGCTGCAGAAATAATTAGATGGCCATTGACGAAGGGTTCCTTCTCCATTTGTCCACATGCGAGGGGATGTGTTACTGTACACATGTTACCGAGGGGATTTGGGCACCTGGGGGGGGGGGGGGGGGGGGTATGGGCTGTGTGCAGGTTTTACCTGTTCGCTAGAACAAGTCTGAATCAGGCCCCTCCTGACACCTCCTCCCGTGCTTACATAACACGTCTTTCACATACACCTCATTCATAAAACCACAACACATTCCCGTACATGAAGCGACTCTCTATCTTATTCATCACACAAAATCTATGGGATCTGACATTACCCCAGCAACAACATGTTGCTTTAACCACCTTCTGTAAGGACGGACGAGTAAATATTATGGGAGTGCAGATTAATCACAGGACAGGTAATTGTTTCAGGCTGTCTGTGGAGCTGTACAAATCCTCCCACATAACAAGCTGGTGAATGCTGGTGCATGCCCCAAATCCGCTCTCGTTTTATCTGATGTTTGCTTTCCTGCAGTGCTGAAAACACATCGTCCTCTGCATGAAAAACTAAACACAATTATACTGTATCCCGCACATTCTAAGGGTTATTTATCATGTGGCACAATTGTGGATATACAGTATATAATATTTAAGGGGATATTCCTATACGATGGGAGTATCTCCATTCAGACGCTTTGCAGGCAGTTTTCTTTTGGTACTTTTAAATAACGTCTACACTTACTTTTCAAGCAGGGTTCCGAAAATCAGGTCCCCCCTCCCGGCCCCCCCGGAAGGGTGAGCAAGCCTCCCACATTTAACTGCCCCCCCTGCATTGGCCCCCACACCTCCTCCCTCTGCCGTTCAAATACCGGCATCCGCGGCTCTTTTGGGGTAGGCTAAAATTTAGCAAACCGCATCATTTAGTACCACCCCCTCCCCAAAGAGCTGCAAATAGCAGCATTTCCTGGGTGGGGGTAGGGCTTAATGAAAGTAAGCCCCACCCCCTGGAAAAACTGCAGAGAGTCTCCTCTCCAGGCTTTTCCCGGAGAGGAGACTTTCAAGGTCGGCAAGTATGGCATGGAAAAGCATGCGTTTGTAGGGGTAGCATTACTAGTTATTGAGATTTTTCACCATACAGAAAGTACTGTCACATCCACCATGGCGCTTGCCTAAAGATCCCTGTACTGTGCCCAGCCCTGGACCCTCTAGGTGCACTAGAAACCATGGCGCTCACCTCTGTTATGTCTCTGGCTCCACTGGGTTACATGTGGCATACTTGCCGACTTCTCAGCAGCCATTTGCGGGAGAGAGCAGCTTTTTACACTAAATAGGGGGCGTGGAAGCTCTGAAATGTAATTTGGATAGCTCCGCCCATGGCACCGCCCCATTTATGGCGTGTAAATTGGGCGGGGCCATGGGCGGAGCTATTCAAATTACATTTCAGAGTGTACCATTAGCACTACATTGTGGAGTGAAGGTGGGGGGTGGACAGCATGAGGAACCGTAATAAAGAAATCAGCGGTGAGAAAAGTGAGAGAAGCAGGAGGGAAGCAGCCAGCCGCTAGCTTACCATCTGATCTGCAGCACTGCCCTGTGCTGCTCTCGCTCACACCCCATGCTGCGCTGCTGCTGCCGCGGGTATGACCGTGTCCTGTGCAACAGAACCCCGGCCGGCCACTGCTGCTCCCACTCCTGCCTCGTGCTGCGCTGCTGATGCCGCTGCCGGGGCTATGACTGTCTGGTCCAACAGAACCCCGGCCGGCATTTAATAAGACAGCGGCGAGGTCGCAGTTAGCCCCTGCACTACGTGACTTGCGCATGCGCAGTCACTATTTCCCCCCCAAGCATGCTAAAAAGCGGGAGGATCCAACATATTACCGGGAGACCGGGACATAGGATCAAAAAGCGGGATACTCCCGCTAAATGCGGGAGGGTCGGCAACCCTGACATGTGGCTGTGTTGTCATCGCGTGGTGACACTGGTGTATTGTGCTCCAGCTCCATGCAGGACATGAGTAGCATATCGCCATGTGTGTTTGTGCCTGGTCTGTGTCTGTGTAAAGGCCGGTGCTTGTGCAGCTGCATACAATCAGGGCTTCCCAGCCTCTCCTGCACAGCTCCTCCTCCCTCTCTGATTGCCTGACCAATCCCAGCACAGCTCACCTGGTAAGTACTGGCTGCTCAGGCTAGTCCAGCAGTCAGTACAGTGATGTCGATCCCGTAGCATCATTGCTCCTACCTGGCTCTGTAGTACTCACTACAATCCTGAGCTTCCGCTCTCACCTGGCTCTGTAGTTCCCACTACAATCCTGAGCTTCCCCTGGAGAAGATCCTGCTGGCCGTTTACTGCATCAAGTACCACCGGACTCTGCTTACCGCCTATGTGGACAGCGAGGTTAGATCCTCAAAGGGATCTCATCTTGCTATACTACCGACGGTCACTTCCAAAGGTTACCTCTGGCAGCAGCCACGACCATATACTGCAAGGATTCCTCTTCTCCAGTTAACTTCATTTATTATCTTCAAATCATCATTCACATCACCCAATCATCCAATCTACTAACCTTCATCCAATCATCCAATCTTCAAATCCTCATCCAATCCTCCAATCCGCAACCAATCATCCAATCTTCAAATCATCATCCACATCACCCAATCATCCAATCTTCTAACCTTCATCCAATCATCCAACCTTCATCCAATCATCCACATCATCCAATCTTCCAACCTTCATCCAATCATCCAATCTTCCAATCTGCAATACAATTTTCATTCGTTCTTCAAGCCATCCAATCCTCAATTCCTTCTGCAACCCTTAATAACTACTCCGGTTTATATTCTATTCCACTCTTCAATTATATTGCAATATTCTTCAAGGACCAAGCTTCATAATCTATTATAATACTTTCTGGACAATTGACTTTATATTTGCATACTTGCCATATACCGTTTTTATCATCATTATCACTGTCTGCAATATCTTCATTAAATTCATTATATTTTAACCTCCTTGTTTCACTCCCTTCTGTCGTGGATGCAACCACCATACGTTAAGCACCCAGCCTCCGTCACTCTCCAGCTGGTGCTTCTAAGAGCGTGACAAGTACTATGTAATGTGAATCAAATAAACAGTACATTTAAAAGAGGGGGGGGGGGGCAGTAATCTGGAGTTCCGCCCCTTACAGATCAGCAGATTATCTGGCCACTTTACACATGAATCAGGTTTCTGTATTTGGGTGCAGTATTCAGCCTGTGCGCTGTAGTTTGCTCTTCCCATCCGAAGCGATTTTGCACATACATTGATCTTATCAAATAAACGGTCGGTCGTATTACACGATAACTTTTTCTGCTGATTATTACTCCGGCAACAACAACAAAATATATGAACAAGGGTTTTAGGTTTCCCTTATTTAAGACACGGTCTTGGTGACGTTAATCTCCTTACCACTCAAACAGGTTATTGCTACGAGGAAATCATTGCATGATATCAGTATCCGATCCTTCTATAATACTTGTCATACTAATGATCAAACAGCTTCTGAGTATCACACAGATCCTATGTACATGCAATATTTGTCTTAGTAATGAAATGACCACGGGCCACTCTTAGGGGTAGAAGTGTAGTAAAGAGCAGGCATGGCGGCCATTTTCCTGGTGTTTTTCCTCCTTAGCATGGGCAAAAATGGAAAATGGCCATTGCACCATTGTCCCAGGGACTTCACCAGACTCCAGAGAGGTAAGTATTGATAAAATGAATACAGGGTGTACCCCCAATGACCCAGGAAGTGACCCAGTCCCCAAGCCATATGCAACAGTGTCAACAGGAGCTCACCACTGCAGCTAGTCCATTTGGAAAAGAGCTACATGATCTGTCTGTGTAATGAGATAACTATCTGCCCGATGTGAGTGTGGCCTTAAGTCTTTGGTACATAGAGCACAGCATCCACACCATACTGCTGCCTTCTGAGTAATCCGTGATTGGGGTTTATTCCCTCCATAGCACTGCCCCACAATGACAGATGGCATCACGCTTGCCTCTGTGCCGCATTGCCCATGTCCATTTAACACATATGGGGCAGGGCAGTGGACATTTCGGGAACTTGGTAGGCAACTGTGAGCTGCATGTAGGAGAGGTGAACCCCAGAGGCTAGCCCCATAGTGGCAGCACACCCTGTACTCATTATAGTTTCTGGATTTAGGGAGTCTTTCTTGCAAGCTTCTTCACTATATGATCCAAAGATGTGTCCAGCATATCTGCCTGCATTACTTTAGTGCAGGAATGTCCAAACTGTGGCCCTCCAGCTATTTTGAAACTACACATCCCAGTAATGATTTGCTATAATTATAGCAGAACTGTGGCAAGGCATGATGGGACTTGTAGTTTCACAACAGCTGGAGGCCCATAGTTTGGACATGCCTGCTTTAGTGTCTCTCTATTTACTCAATGATGTGTTTCATGGTCTTAGAAGGAGCCCAGGACAGTAGCGTTGGATAGAGAGGATCGCATGTGGCCCTCAAATATATGCAATTATGATACATTTAATTAAAGTAATGTGTTTTCACCCAATAAACCATTGAATTTACAGTCACAAATGGTTTATATCTATTCATTCACGTTTTAACATCTCAATAGAAAATATATCTATATAAAATATCAATAACACAATGTACATTTGTTGTAACCAAAACATGAATAACACAATGAATACCTGTACTAACCAAACACCAATAACACAATGTACACCTGCACTAACAAAAACATCAATAACACAATGTACACCTGTACTAGACAAACACCAATAACACAATGTACACCGGTATTAACCAAACACCAATAACACAATGTACACCTGTATTAACCAAACACAGATAACACATTGTACACCTGCTCTAACCAAAACACTAATAACATAAATGTATACCTACTCTAACCAAATCACCAATAACACAATGTTTACCTGTTCTAACCAGAACATCAATAACACAATTTACACCTGCTCAAAAAAAAACACCAATAGCACAATGTATAACTACTCTAAACAGAACACCAATAACACAATTTACACCTGCTCTAAACAAAACATGGTACTTGTGAGTTATCCGGGCTGCCGATTTCTAAATCGGGTCGGATCGGGCACATCGCATCGCATCGCATGCGACCATCGGATGCGATGCGATGCGATGCGATGACCCGATTTTTCCATAGGAATCAATGTTAAAATGGACTGAGTCCATTTTAACATGGAATTCAATGGGAAAAAGGGGTCCTTTTCATACCCCTACTATCCAAGTGGGCATGGAGTTGGATATAAACCTGTGGCGAGCGTAGCGAGCCACCGAGCCCGAAGCGTGGCGAGCGTAGCGAGCCCCGCGATGGGGACACAGAATACCGTCCCCTCGCGGGGCTCGCTTCGCTCGCCACGCTTCGGGCTCGGTGGCTCGCTACGCTCGCCACAGGTTTATATCCAACTCCATGCCCACTTGGATAGTAGGGGTATGAAAAGGACCCCTTTTTCCCATTGAATTCCATGTTAAAATGGACTCAGTCCATTTTAACATTGATTCCTATGGAAAAATCGGGTCATCGCATCCGATGATCGCATGCGATGCGATGCGATATCGCATCGCATCGCATATGATTGTATGCCTTAACTTAAGGCATACAATCAAAAAATCGGCAGCCCGGATAACTCACAAGTACCCAAAACATTAATAACACAATGAATACCTGTTCTAACCAAAACATCAATAACACAATGTACACCTGTACTAACCAAACACCAATAACACAATGTACACCTGCACTAACCAAAATACCAATAACACAATGTACACCTGCTCTAACCAAAATACCAATAACACAATGTACACCTGCTCTAACCAAAACACAGATAACACAATGTACACCTGCTCTAACCAAAATACCAATAACACAATGTACACCTGCTCTAACCAAAACACAGATAACACAATGTACACCTGCTCTAACCAAAATACCAATAACACAATGTACACCTGCTCTAACCAAAACACTAATAACATAAATGTATACCTACTCTTATACCCCTTTCACACCACACTTGTTAAACTGTATATTGCCGGGTTTTTTTCACATTTCAAAACGTTTAAGGCAGCAGTGGGAAAGATAACCGGTATTTCAAAACATTTAAAAAGCAGAGTCCTACACGTTTCAGAGCCGTTTTTTATGCAGTGAGAATGGTTCTGAAACGGTATTTAGTAAAAACAACAGATTACAGACCTGTGATAGGCTGTCCCCTGCATTCTGCCTTAAAACGTGTTCAGGGGATTAAACGGGTTGACTGATGTAAATGGTACTTAAACGGTATTTAAAACGATAATCTACTGCAATGTGAAGGCTCAGACCCGTTTTAAATACCGTTAAAAAATACCGGTTTTTGAAATGTTTTGGCAGTGTGAAAGCGGTATAACCAAATCACCAATAACACAATGTTTACCTGTCCTAACTAGAACATCAATAACACAATTTACACCTGCAATAATCAAAACATCAATAACACAATTTACACCTGCTCAAATAAAAACACCAATAGCACAATGTAGACCTGCTCTAAACAAAACACCAATAACACAATTTACACCTACTCTAAACAAAATACGAAAAACACAATGTACATCTGTTCTAATCAAAACACCAATAACACAATATACACCTGTTCTAACCAAAACACCAATAACACAATGTACTGTATACCTGTTCTAACCAGAACATTAATAACACAATGTACTGTACACCTGTTCTAACCAGAACATTAATAACACAATGTACACCTGCTTTAACTAAAACATCAATAACACAATCTGCTCAAACCAAAACATCAATAACACAAAGTACACCGGCTCTAACCAAAACACCAATAACACAGTGTACACCTGTTCTAACCAGAAGATTAATAACACAATGTACACCTGCTCTAACCAAAACATCAATAACACAATGTACACAGGGTCTAACCAAAATATCAATAACATAATGTACACCTGCGCTAACCAAAATATCAATAACATAATGTACACATGTTCTAATCTAACCAGAACATTAATAAACCAATGTGCACCTGCTGTATCCAAAATATCATTAACACAATGTACACCTGTTTTGACCAAAACATCAATAACACAATGTACACAGGGTCTAACAGCAACATGGCCCAGCAGCTTCATGATTACATCAATAACTGAACAAGTTATGTTCTGTCCTTGAGATTAGAAAGAGCCCACAGTAACAACTACATGTATAAACTGCAATCTTTTCAGATACTTTAACGGAAACCTGCAACTCACAAGCCATAGCTGGAAAGAATAGAATACACAACACTATAACTATTAAATGTTTCAAGATTTGCAAAGACCCCTTGTCCTCAATGTAGATAATAAATGAGGTAAACATACGGTACCATAAGCTTCCTCTCCTGGTATCCTCCCTAAGTCATACTTGGCATTGTGCTACTTGGATCTGTTTGCAAGGTGTTTGTTGCCTTCTCTCTCTATCACGTTACTACAATGTACTTTCACCAGTCATTGTACTAAAATAAACGACAAGACAAATTACCCTGTTCGCACCTACCGTAACTACTCTGTGTCTGTTTGCTAAAGGTGGATATTGGACAATAAAGCTGTGAATTGTTCATTTTCTCCAGGGCAGGACTGTCAGGCAGAGGCTGTGGAAGGTTTGTGCATTGTTTTTATTGGCTGCAGACTTCTTATCATTACATTTATTATAGCGCCACACTCTTATGTAACGGCTTGGTGACCGCGAGCATTTTCTATACAAATGATCAGGCCACATTTCAACGTTTTTCTATGTTTGTCACTTTTAACGGCTTTGTCTACCATACTAAGGGCCCAATTCAGGGGTGCTCTGTAAGCTGCGAAGATCGCAGCTTATCGAGCACCGGACACGCCGCCAGTCCGAACCTCTGCTCCGCCACAGGTGATGATTCCCCTCATTAACATGGCAGCGTACACATGGGAATGCCGAGTGTGTTCCTGGGGATGCACATAAAATGCTGGGCGTTACAATAGGCGATCCCCATCCTAGCCGCCGTCCACCCCCTGCCCTCCCTCCCCATGGCGAGTGACCGTTCGCTGTCAGGTTGGTGCATGCATACAAATGTGCATGCTAAACCCCAACCATCGGGGCAGGGCCTGAATTCACTACGAGTGATACAGAATCGGCCCATAAATGCTCAATATTTAAAAGGGTAATTATTTTACCAGTAACGCACGGCTAATAAAATAATTGCCCCTTTAAATATCAGGCATAGACTACCACTGACGGCTGGATCCAGTCTACAGTCTCCCCAGCATGGCAGTGCTGACAGGTGGGGGAGATAGAACTTAGGGGGTTATTTTGGTTCTTAGAAGGACAAAACCATGTGCACTGCAGGGGGGCAGATGTAAAATGTGCAGAGAGAATTAGATGTGGGTGAGTTATTTTGTTTCTGTGCAGGGAAAATACTGACTGCTTTATTTTTACACTGCAATATAGATATCAGTTTGAAGTAAACCCCCACCCAAATCTAATTCTCTCTGCACAAGTAACATCTGCCCCACCTGCAGTGCACATGGTTTTGTCCATCTAAGAATGAATTTGTCAGAAAGAGTGAACCAGAATAACCCCCTTACTGCAGTCCAAGGGATCGCAAATCACTATGATGTTACTGTTGTGACCTCACGGTAATTCCTGTCATGCGCAGGGAATGCCGCGCTATCCGCTATCCTCGGATCTGATCAAGCTCTATTTAACATAGAGATAAATAGAGCCTGATTCAGACCTGATCGCACAGCTGCTAAGTTTCAGCCCAGCGATCAGAAATATGCCGCCCAGCCAGAGTGAAATTCCGCCCCGTACAAGCCTGCAAATTGCTCAGCACAGAGGTGGATTCCGGCATAAGGGGAAAGTATGTGCCTACCACACAGCCACAGATCCCTGCTACCCGCACAGTATGGGGGGGAAGGGGTACAGTTGCTGTATAAATTGACGGCCGCTGCTGCCAGCCCACTCACTGAATCATTGATTGCCCCCTGGGAGCAGGCTCTAAAAACCTATTCTCCCTGCCTGGTACTCCCATAACATGCTGCTTTTAGTACAAGTTGGCACCCTCCATCCAATGGGCACCTCTTGTATGGCAGCCTCCCTACTGCCACTACATGGTTCATATATGTGCCCAAACACACACACACACAGGATGCTTATTGTACTTGTTTGAACACTGCTATTTGGTCTAATGTGAATTAGGGGCACTAGGTGCAGTGTAATGTGAATCAGGGGCACTACGTGCAGTGTAATGTGAATCAGGGGCACTACGTGCAGTGTAATGTGAGTAAGATTGTGCTACTGTGTGGTGTAACTTAGTTTTGGGTATGTATGGGATGGATATAAATTGTATGTTAGAAAAGAATATCTTTAATGGTCTTCTGAAGGAGAGGGGGGTGGGGGCAAATTCCTACCATGGCCTTGACATGAGGTCAGACAACCTTCTACAGGGGCACACATCTTTGGCACTTTGCTGGGTGCAAATATCAATATGCTTGAAGTTGGGAGGTACAGTTTGCTTTATATAGCCTTTACTCACTCCCATATCCTGCAGTAATTTAATGTCATGATCTTCCACACGTGCTGTCTTACACAGTGGACAAGATTTCCATTCTAATAGACAGAACCCTGAGACCGCCCAGCAGTACACGGTATGAAACGATGGTGCTCTGAGAACCGTACACGTCACACCTACAGTATATCTGGCAGCCCGTACCGCACTCACCAGGAAAGGCTGAGCACTCAGGGACAGCTGCTGTTATAGCATAGTGATCTGCCCACACAATGCCAGTGTGATTCACCTGTCTATGTCAGTGAGCCAGACCAAACATATTCAGCAATGACACCTGTTATGTTATGGGCACAATAGATTGGGCATGTGTGTGTTATTGCAGGGCAGAATATGTGTATGTGACTGTAGGGCTATATGTGCATGTATTACAGAGGGGCTGTTCATGTGTGTTCTATCATGGCTGGATCAGGGAAAGCCACTAGAGATTCGGGGGGCTAATAACAAAATAATGGCCCTCGCCTATACAATGTTACCCGACAGCGTTGAAGGCAGTTTCTGACAAAACAGATCCAACTTTAAAACAAGCCGGATCTGTTTTGTCAGAAACGGCCGCGGATTGTCGAAGTTACGCCCGTTTTCCGACAATCCGTGGCGTGGTTTCGCCAATCCACTGAGTTTCTGACACTCAACTGCCGGAACATTCCATTTCAGCTGTCGAGTTACAGTCGAACAGAATGAAAACGACCCGGGAATCCGACTGTCAGGACGTTCTGACAGGTGCAATCCCGGATTGAATATCCCCTCGCTAACGGGAGTATAATAAATCTTCTTTAATTATGTGGCAGAGATCCAAGAGCAGTTTTTTACTTTACTTTCATCAATTCTTATTTCAATTGTCCATTAAAAATAAATTGCTATGGATTTCCCTTTGGATCACAAATAAAAGACAATGACGTCTTGAAGATTCTGTTCCCATTCTAATAAGACAACTTGGATGGTAAAGTTTCCTATTCAGAAGTCACATTGCTCTCTTTTCATTAGCCCTGTAGGGCTGTAACCACAAACCGAGGATTCTGGGAAAATGTCCTGTGCTTTTGGGCACTTACTGTAGCTGGTGGTCTTTGGACGGGAATGGGGCTCTTTTTTTGTGCAATTATTTTGCCCATAAAGGTTCCAAACTTATGCTGGTTCTAACTATGATATTTCGTGATAAAATATCGACATAATTATCATGTCTACCAAATGTTCCTGGTGGGCATAACGTGTGTAAGGTGCACTACTACTACTCTGAGGGTATAATGTGTGTAAGGGACTCTACTACTGTGTGGACATGACATGTGAGCACATACGGTGTGTAAGGGGCTCTACAACTGTGTCGCCACATATGGGAGCTTATTCTGATCGGTGCGGCCAAACGTGCGTACGTTCCAAAACAACGTACGCTATCCGTACGCGGCCGTTGGGGTTAAGTCCACCCACAACTCAGCCGCATACGTACGGCCAGAAACAACGTCGAAGGGGAGTGGCGTACAATTGAGCGTACGCCAACGTACACGGACGGACCGGCCCTTACACTCCGACAACTGGCGTACAACTGAGCGTACGCCACCGTTTACGGACGCCGACTTCTTGCGGAAATCTGAGCGTACGCCAGCTTGCACGGACGGGTCGCTATTGTTTTCAATGGAAAACTCAGCTTATGTCACCGCTCGTGAGAGTGAGCGTACGTCCGTGTACGCTGGCATACCCTTCACATATATGGACCTGCAAATCTTGTCTTTCAACTACAATTCTGACAATTAATTAATTATTCTATTTGTTATTCAATTATTGTTTTCTATTAACTCAATTGTCTACCTTAATAAAGACCCTAATAAAACAACATTTTAACCCTCATTACATGTATATTTGTTATGTTCTAATGTGGCATTTTAATCACTATCTATGTGTCCCCATATTGCTGTTACTTTTAAATCAAGTTATGTTGGTGTTTCTGTATATGTACTAAATTATGTCCATAATTAGTTTGTCCAAAATGTGTAACATGTATACCTACCCTGATGTTATGTGTGATGTTTTAATCGAACAACATTAAACATTCATGCATTTTCACTATGTGTTATTTTACTCAAAGACACACACATTCACACATCAATCATTACCCCTCACCTCAAATTACAAATATAACTTACATTACACATCTGTATGTACCTACCCTTACAAGCCCTCTAACATATTTATTATTAAAAACACAGGCAATTTCTAACAGAATCGAAACTTTTATTTGTAACAAACATAATAAGGGGGGGGGGGGGATAAAAATAAATTAAATGAGGGCCTCCAGTTGCCCAAAAAGAATAAATAAATAGAGGAGGGTCAGGAACATTTCCCTCATGATTCTGGCCACCTCCTCCTGGTGCTGTTCAGTGTCTGTAGTGAAGGGATAAAAAAAAAAAAATAATATATAACATACACAAATGTTTGTTGTATTTGTACATAATAAAAAGTTGTGAGTTATGTGTGAAGGCCACATACATTTTTAAACTACATTGAAGATGGGTCTGCTGTAAACACAGTACTAAAAAATAATATGTTAACACACACATACTGTACATAGTAAATAACATTAATTAAATTACTCCTTCTTGGATGAATGTATGCTGTATCCCAATTGGTATTTTGGTTTTGGGGGACTCTCCTCTAACCTCACAATTAGGCTGTGCTATTTAAGGGTTATGACATTGTTGCAGCTTAAGCACTCCTTACTATTTTAAATTTAGGACATTGCTGTACAAATTATAGGCCTAAAGCTATGTTTGTAAAGCATGCATCCGCATGGGCTCACACACTATTAACAAAACAATCTATAAATTTATGTTGCACATCATGCTGGGAACTGGAGTTACCCAACACCTGGAGCCACATAACTACAACACCACTAATGTCGGATATCTCATTGGATGTACTGTTATGTCAATTATTCAAGGGGTGAGGCATGGCCACACTCCAAAAAACCACCAAGGGGACCCTTGTTCCTGGAGAAGGACAGGCCACACCTCATGGTCGCCCTGCAGTGATATGTTGCAACTAATGTTGATGTTGGATACACATATGTGGTTGTTGTGATTGTTTATGTGTAGAAATGTGTAGGTAAACATTAGACACATTATTTACTTACGGCTACTTGAGCCATCCTGGTCGCCGCTGGTTGGGTGTGCGGTGGTTGGGGGGTAAGTAGCAAGGGGGATGGGATTGGACTTTGGATGCTGGTAGTGGGTGTGAGTGGGGATTGGAGAGGTTTGGGGGTGGGTGGTGGAGAGGTGTAGGGGGGTTGGAAATGGGGTGGGGAGGGGGTGGGGGTTGAGGAGGGGGTGGGGGTTGGGGAGGGGGTGGGGGTGGGGGTTGGGGAGGGGGTGGGGGTGGGGGAGGGGGTGGGGGTTAGGGAGGGGGTGGTGGTTGGGGAGGGGGTGGGGGTTGGGGAGGGGGTGGGGGTTGGGGAAGGGGATGGGGAAATTTGGTGGGCCCCAGCTTGACCCATTGTCTCCTCTTCCTCCTCCTCCTCTTCCTCCTCCTCTTCCTCCTCCTCTTCCTCCTCCTCCTCTTCCGGCTGCTCCTGGGCTGCCTGGTCACGGGCTGCCTGCTCCCGGGCTTCTATGCTGGCTCTTGCCCGTGCTGAAATGTTCATGTTGATGGCATAGAAATCGAAGATTGGGTTTCATAAAAAAGGGGGAAAGAAAAATTCACATTAGTCATGCTCATAACCTTCCACATTATCATTGCTGTTATATTTCAGACATTTATCATGCAAACTAATTGATATGCTACACCCAAAAACTGAGCAACTACTTAACCCCCCCTATACACCCCCTATACACCCATATACACCCCCTATACACCCCCTATACACCCCCTATACACCCATATACACCCCCTATACACCCCCTATACACCCATATACACCCCCTATACACCCCCTATACATCCCCTATACACCCCCTATACACCCATATACACCCCCTATACACCCCCTATACACCCCATATACACCCCCTATACACCCCCTATACACCCATATACACCCCCTATACACCCCATATACACCCCCTATACACCCCATATACACCCATATACACCCCCATACTCAGGAACATATTTATAAAAAGTACAGAAAACATTGCAAAAAAACGCAGTCATACTAGTAAATAAAAACTTACATCGGGCAATATGGCGGCGAAGTGAGCATAGCAACACTGGCTGCCGCCGGCGCAGGTCAGACCAGCGCCGCTCAAGTTGGCCCAGGTTTCTGTCGACGCCGGTCCGGGCGAAAATTAGCCGGCGGGCAGCATTATATGCCCGCCGCTTGTCAAGATTTGACACATAAGGGCCCCTGGGCCCCAGGCGGCGGTCCATGACCTCAACCAAGGCCAATAGCTCCTGGGTAGAAAACGCCCTAGCCCTGGTTGAAGTCATAGTGGCAATGGCGCAGTTATTAATTGCAGGTACATATATAACTTTTGGTGCTTGCTGATTGGTGTAAAAAATTGTTTGTTTAGTATTAACTTTATTAATCCTTCTTACATGAACAAACTGGATGCGAATAGAAACTTACGCGGACCGTTCCGATATACACACACCATAACCAACAGCATGCATTCAATGTATAGAGAGGAACTGTATATACAGTGTGCGAAAAAGAATACACGCAAGCGTCTACTAATAAATACGCTGCTAAAAGGGGCCCAATGCAAAATGTTGGTGTATGACAATTTCAGACTCATTACATATGTAAGGAAAGCATTATAACGTGATGTTTTGAAATGTGACTCACAAAGCATACACAAACTCAAACAGATACCAGCTGACAACACTCATCATTGGAATGACAGGTGCACACATTTCACGATGTAGCACACAATGCTCCACAACCTGTGTATGTGCATATACAGGTGATTGATCAGGTGCGTGGAGACCTGCGTAATTTAAGCGGCAATTATCGGCGGGAAATATCGGCGTAAATTAGCAACTACATTGCGGGGAAAAATATACGCCCCCTTGTTCATGGCGGGAGATTAACATATAAATATTCAGTCAGATGCAGGCCAGAATTGCTGCAAACATGTCTAACTCAGACGATTCCGCAGCTGAGGACGCTCTGCAGAGAGCACAAGCAGAATCCCTGCTTGAAGCGTTACAGAAGAGGGAACAGGAGCGGAGAAGGAGGGCTCAAGAGAGAGGTAGCCTGCCAGACCAAGCGGGCCCCTCACAGGCCCTGTTCAACCTCCACCAGCTCCACAAGGGCCAAGCAACCAGCCAGAACAAGAGGTTGCATCTCTCCAAACAGGTGTGACCCAGCAGGTGCATGGTGAGAGAACTGGGGCCACCAGAAAACGAGCTGCAACATCTAGGGTGAGGACTGAGCAGGATACCACCTCCAAAAAGAGAAACCCTGCATTTGTAGAGGCAGAATTAAGAATTTTAGTGCCCAGAGCACGTGAATGGATAGAATTGCCAATCAGGAAGCCGGGTGCCAGTGCAAGGAGAAACCTTTGGGACAAGATAACAGAGGAAGTGAACCAGGTGTCACCAGTGGTCAGAGATTGGCTATCGGTGAAGAAAAGGCAAGTGTGTTTGTCCCCCTGATAATGTCATATGTGTGTACATATGTTACATGTATGTTTTGAGAATAATAGAAAGGTGTGTTTGTAGATAGTGCTACACTTCAATGTCACATGTGAACACAACCATGTCTAATAACCCACATTGATATATGAAACATGCACCATTGGTGTGATGTGAGGTTATGGGCACAGTTCTGCTCATGTGAAGTATGTGAAGTATGTGATGGGACAAGAGAAAGTGTGTTTTGGAAAGAGTTGTTGTAAAGGTGCCCATACACGTTACAATTATTGTATACAATATTGTATACAATATCGCATCTCATAGCATATCGGTTTAGCAATGAGTACAAAAAGTATGTGCAGCACATACTTTTTGTACTAGATCTCATCTAATCTGATCTCATCGCAAAACCGATATGCTATGAGATGCAATATTGTATACAATAATTGTAACGTGTATGGCCACCTTTACATGTTCCATATGATGCAACTGAAACAAGAATGAGCAAACTGTGCACATGTAGCTGGTGAGAAACTACACATCCCAGTATGCCATCCCATAGTTAAATGACTCCATAATAACCACACTGTCAAGCTATGGTGGAATGTGTAGTTTCACAACAGGTGGAGGTGCCTAATTTGGCCAGGGATGATGTCATTTCTGCATAGTGATCTATGTATGTGCATTTAGTGGCCTAATGAATGAGATGAGACACTGAAATGCCTCCTAATGGAGACATTAATGTGTGTGTGGGACACATATGGCTAAAAAACATAAGATCACCCACACTAGGAAATGTAACGTAGTCATGATGTTCACTAGCACAGTGGTGCACATATCTCATGGTGATATTTGTATTTTTAAACTTGTAGGTGGACCGACTTCAAAAGTACACTGAAGAGGAAGATGACTGACCGGTACAACCACAGCATGTCCACCGGGAGAGGTCCTATGCCCGATACTTTGGAGTATACCCCCCTGGAGCAGGACGCCTTGGACGTCATTGATGTGGCCGAGGTCAGGGGGATCTCCAATATGGACAGTGAGCTCCCGGCGGAGGACTTTGATGCTGCTTTTGATGGTAAGTCACAGTAATGCATTGTATTTTGAAAGAGATTTTTTAGTGCGTATGTGATGGTGACATTGTTTTCAATTATTATCCTAGCAGAAGCAGAAACCCAGGATGTACCGGCAGCATCTTCCTCTGCAGAGCCACAGGTGGAGCAAGTGGTCCAGCCTCCACCAAGAAGACACCCCCAGCCCCAGCCACAGGAGACATGGGATGAGAGCATGATGGTGATGCTGGAGAGGATCGAGCAGCAAGGGGTGGATGCTGTGCTCCGTCAGCAGCAGATTGGGGAATTTTTGGAGGATTGGAAGGCCACAAACAGGCAGCAGTGTGAGGCCTTCAACCGCATGAATGACACTCTGGCGGCTGGCATGCAAAACATTGGCCAACACCTCAGCCGCCTGAATGACATTCTTGCGGAGCTGCTGCCCACCGCCAGGTCCCTAAGGGACAATCCCCCATCTGCTGGCCCACCCCAAGCTGCTCCCCAACCTTCCACCTCTGCTGACCCTCCTGTGTCCACTAGGGGAAGACGCCGCAAGCCATCTGACCCAAAGGCCCCTGTCCCCAAGGCCCCATCTAAAAGGGGGAGAAAAGGGCCCAAATAATGAGACCTGGTTCACTTCCTCTGTGGTTGGACCCCAAATGTTTAAATTGCACTGGACATCCACTTCCTGAGTTGGCCATCTATCCATTTTCGTGCCATGGGCATTAAAGTTCTTATTTTGACCTCTACAAATGCAGGATAAATTTTTGGTGGTGTGTATCTTGCTTAGTATTCACCCTGGTTGTTGCAGTACGTATTCTGGTGTCCCCATTTCTTTCACCATTGCATTTGCAGGGTAACACATGTTTGGAGATATGCAACCTCTTGTTCTGGCTGTTTTTTTTATTTTTGTGTCTATTTTATTTGTTTATTTGATTTATGACATGAAAGTGTCTACTAAGCTGTGATGCTGAACAGCAAATACATTTATTTTACCAATTAAAACAAAATTGTTGTATGTGTAATTTCTTGTGTGAAACAAATACTAGATTTATGTGTACTTACTGACCAGGGTATTTTTGAACATTTGTTGAAGTGTGGTTGAAGTTTCCCATGTGTAACCCTCTCCATGGTCATTCCCATGTTCCTATCCAACTTTTCCCTGCTAATTAGTTTGTGTCAGCACATGTGCAGAGCAACTTAATAGGTGAGAAAGCAGTTTGTGTGCAGGTGAGGTAGCTCCTACAGTAGTAGGTAAAAGCAGGTCCAGAACAATGCTTTCCTCATGGAGTGAGTGAGGCAGACAAACAAGGGTCAAAAGGTACATTTGTGTAGGAATGCATATGTGTCCTCCCTAAAAAAAGTGTGAATCGGCCAAACATGATAACATTGCTTGTGAAGAAACATGTATAAGTTTTTAAATATATATGATTTTACAGTGTCATAAGCAGATGTAGGAATCCTTTGTTAGAGAGATGTGAGTGCAATAATGTGATTGGTGGCATCTTACATCCAGAGTGTAGTCAAATCCAATTCATAGCAGATCAGATAGTGGTACAGTTCTGTATTTTGGGTACTATACAAAGATTGTGTGCAAAATAGTGGGCATGGGCTTAAAACATTGCTGAAACATCCTTTGTAGGTGTTAGATGTGGTTTATGTTATTGTATCATAAATACAAAACCTATGTTTGTATTAGAGTGAACACGTTGACACATGTCGACATGTGTAGATTGAGTGTGCTACTGTGTAAAGTCTATGAAAGCACGTAGTGAATGTGTCTAACTGTTTAGCAAATAGCTACCTTAGCATATATAAGCAGGTCTTAAAAAGATTCTTACCTTAAATTAAACAAACCTTTAAATGTCGAGAAGTATAGAAAGATAAGCTTCCAATGTGTTTGAGTGCTGTGTGTGGCTTGCAGGTAGTGAAATCATGGTTTGGACTTAATAGACTGCAGCATTGCTTATTACTTTCAGGTGTATGTGTTTGAGTAGTAATCAGCGTAAATTAGCAAACCCAGGCGCACGCTGGCATGCGGTATCTGTAGGGGTGGTTTGAGATGGCGGTTGGCGGCCGCCTGTTTTGTGTCCGAAATGAACGGTGCCTTAGTCGATCGTGCGGTAGTAGCACCGCTCATTTTTGGTGCACACCCCCGTGTACGCCCATATTTACGCCCATTTTCCCTCATTATTTCGGCCGCTCCCCTCTTCACGCCCCTATGCCGCCCCCAATGCCCGTACACTCGCGTATAGGTTTTTTCGCACGTAGAGACCCGTCCGTAAGCGTTGTGGAGTGTTCGCGCCTGCGCATTAGCGAATGTACGCATGCGCAGATCATAAAAAATCCCGGGACGTACGCGTACGGCCCGGCCGCTCCAACCAGAATAAGGCCCATGGTGTGTAAGGGGCTCTACTACTGTGTGGGCATAGCGCATGTAAGGGGCTCTATACTGTGTTGGCACTTATGGTGTGTAAGGGGCTCTACTACTCTGTGGGCATAATGTGTGTAAGGGGCTCTACGATTGTGCGGGCATAGGGTGTAAGGGACTTTAATAGGTTGCATAACGTGTATTAGGGTAACTAGTTTTATGGCATATCATGTATAAGGGGTACTACTGCATATCATAATGTGTATAAGGGGTACTACTGCATATCATAATGTGTATAAGGGGTACTACTGCATATCATAATGTGTATAAGGGGTACTACTGCATATCATAATGTGTATAAGGGGTACTACTGCATATCATAATGTGTATAAGGGGTACTACTGTGTCACATAATGTGAATAAGAATCAATTTTCATGAGCCTCCAGTCCATTATGGGAGAGAAGTCAAGTATGATGTAAATGAAGATATTATAAACTACAGTATACTACAGTAGTTTATAAACATATTCTATATACCACTATTATAAATATATAAATGTATATATTAATATAATAATTAGTTTCTTTCAAATTTTGCTTTATCATAACCCAACTTGTGAGCACGTAGGGTTAAAAATTCCTTATGAATTTTACAGAAAGTGTATAATATTATATTATCATTCCCAGCTGCCGATTCTTCTATTATATCTACGAAATGGATCTAATTGCTCTCATTTCTCACAGGTGCTTGATATTCCAGATCAATAGAAGGAAGGAAAAATGGAGTCTATAAATCAGGCGCTCAGCTCTCAGTCTGCATTGGTGCAGTGAATCAAGTTCACCAAGCATGTCAAGCGATAGGACCAGAGGTTAATAACAACCAATTAATGGGAACAGCTGTTATTTGGTGCTAAATAAGTACGTCTAGCCAGGGAATAGCAGAGACTGAGAGCATAGGTAAATGTGTACACAAATCCAGAAGCATCCAATATCTGAAGAGCATTAAATAGTATATATTTTTTTTTTTTTGCAATATTGGTGGTGTCCCATGCCTGTAATGTCCTGGTATTTATGGGGTAGATGTATGAAGCAGTGATAAGGGAGGAGAAGTGATAAAGTGCCTGGTACTGTATCACCAGCCAATCAGCTCCTGACTGTTACTTTTTAAACCCAGCCTGTTGCTTAAATGTCTGGAGCTGATTGGTCGGTGATAAAGTACCAGGAACTTTATCACTTCTCCTCCCTTATCACCAGCCAATCAGCTCTTAACTGTTCCCTTTTAAATCCAGCCTGTTACTTAAATGTCAGAAGCTGATTGGCCAGTGATAAAGTACCAGGCACTTTATCACTTCTCCTCCCTTATCATGGCCAATCAGCTCTTAACTGTTCCCTTTTAAATCCAGCCTGTTACTTAAATGTCAGAAGCTGATTGGCCAGTGATAAAGTACCAGGAACTTTATCACTTCTCCTCCCTTATCACCAGCCAATCAGCTCTTAACTGTTCCCTTTTAAATCCAGCCTGTTACTTAAATGTCTGGAGCTGATTGGCCAGTGATAAAGTACCAGGAACTTTATCACTTCTCCTCCCTTATCACTGCTTCATACATCTAACCCTAAACCTATTATTCCTGGAGATAATTTGCTCAAAAGACTCTTCCGAGCTCAAGAGATTTATATAATCTGGACCACAGACAGGGCTCCCAAGGTCAGTGCGTATATTGAGGCCGATTCAGATCTGTTCGTACTGGTCCGAATTCATCCTCATCCCCATTGGTGGTGGTCTTCGCATGCCCCCCGCAGCCAGTGCCTTTGGTACATTTTTCATTCGCCAAGCGCCCGCAGGCTGAGTGACAGGCAGGGGGCGTCCTCTGTGGTCCGTCCAGCATTTCATGGGCGTGCCCACAAAATCGGTGGGCGCACCCATAGAAACGCTGGATGGACCCCAGCAAATGCAGGCATGCCCCTGCCTGCTCGGGCCGGGTGGATGATGTCACATGCAGCGGCGTAACTATAGCACCGCAGCCCCCGCCACCACGGGGGGCGCTGTGCATGTGGGGGCGCCGGGGGCTGCGGTGCTATAGTTAACCCCCCCCTCAATCCCCCGCAGACTTACCTATAGCGCTGGTCCCGGCGGCTCCGTTCTTCTGCTCAGGACTACCAGAAAATGGCCGCCCCCATATAGCAGACAGTTCTCTGAAACTGTCTGCTGTATGGGGGCGGCCATTTTCTGGTGGTCCTCAGCAGAAGAACGGAGCCGCCGGGACCAGCGCTATTGGTAAGTCTGCGCGGGATTGAGAGGGGGTTTGCATGGGCGGCGGGGTAGGGGTGCTCGGCAGGGCGGGGCGGGGTAGGGGTGCTCGGCGGGGCGCCCAAAACGTAGCTACGCCACTGGTCACATGAAGTCAGCATCCGCCCCCAGTTCGGCAGGAATGCGTCCAGATGAAAAGAACTGGCTTACTTTTCATAACGGACAGAGGAAAAATATCATTCGATGGTGAGTGACCATCGAATGATTTTTCCTCTGTGTGGGCGGAGCCGAGCGGATGTGTAAGCCTACTCATCTGTTCGCAGCGTAATGCGGGGATTCAAGTGGCGAGCATTCGGTGGGGCAGCATTTACCTGCTCGCTAGGCAGAGAATATACACAGTTTAGCGAACAGGTCTGAATTGGGCCCATTATTTGATTGGTGTTAAACTTTTTAATTTATAATAAAATTATTTCAATACAAGTGATTGTAAACATAAATTAGGAGGGAAATCCAGGTAGATATAATCTTGTCTCTCCTGGAATGGGTCATGTTGGGAGGTATGGGTTGTGTATATTAAATTTAAACCACTTTAGTATAATAGATTTAAACTAATAATTTAATAATGCCTGGGTACTGTTTAGACGGGATTGATATGAAATCTCGGCGGTTGGAATCCCGGCGTTCAAAATCCCGACGTCTGAATCCCAACCGCCGAAATCCCGACAAGGGGGGGGGGGGGCGCGGATCGCCCCCCTTGCGGGCTCGCTACGCTCAGCACACTCATTTATTCTCCCTCTATGGGTGTCATGGACACCCATAGAGGAAGAAAGTGTCGGGATTTCGGCGGTCGGGATTCCGTCATCGGGATTTTGAACGCTGGGATTCAGACTGCCGGGATTTGAACAGCATCCCTTTTAGACATTGCTGCCTCCCCTCCTGCATTCTGCAGGAGATTCCCTGACATAGCAGCAATCTCTCTCTCTCCCACATTAGTCTAGCAATCTCCCTCATGTCACCTAGCCCACATTACACTGTTACACCATAGTTACCTGCCCTCCTGTATTCTGCAGGAGATTACCTGACATAGCAGCAATCTCCCTCTCTCCCTCATTAGTCTAGCAATCTCCCTCATGTCACCTAGCCCACATTATACGGATACATTTTTTTGTGAAAAAAGGAACGAGAGACAGATACATTTACATTGAATCATCAGCGCCATTTCCCAGCACTTTACCAAGTATAGTATCTCTTACTAACTGCTTTGGGGATCATCTACATTTGGATATAAGTAATTTTAAAAGATTCCTCTCAGATGTAGCAGTACACACCCACGCTTCTAGGTGCCACGTTCACAATCTCTTTTCACAATCTCTCCATTTATGGAACTAGACACGCCCTTTGGGTGGAGTGTGACGGGGCGCTGTGCAAATTTCTATTGCCAACTATAATCTCCCTGAAACTGTTTAGAACTCCACCCATTTCTTCAGTACTCTTTGGAGGGAATATGGCATGGTTCCCATTTTCCCAGTGTTCGGCACATGCTCAAAAACTAAAATCACCAGGAAAATGTCCGCCGCACCATTTGCCCGGAGACTCACGCGTGCACAGAGTCTACTGGTGCTCAGAGTCTACTGCCCTGACTGGAGATGACTCTGAAGACTCAGAGGCTGCACATAGGCCCACTATTTTCTTAATACGAGGCTGCCCGTGGTTATGGTTTAAATAAAAGACCCATTTGCCGCACTATTTTTATAATCTATTTTTTTGCATAGAATTCTTAAAACATTAAAGGCCCAATTCAGAACCAATGGTGTGCATATAAGAACAGTGTTTGGAAGTTTGTGCAGGCACAAGACCCGTACACAAAGGGTCTTGCAAATATTGGGGGGTATTCAGATCAAGGTGGATGTCCTTTCTGGTTCTGAGTTGTTCACATGTAGATTAACAGGAAGCCAGTGTTTGGGGGTGGTAACTGGCGCGTTTTCTGGGAGTGTCAGGAAAAACGTAGGCGTGTCCAGATATTTTCAGGGAGGGTCTGTGACGGCAGCTCCGGCCCCGATCAGCCTGTTTCTATCATACAGGCAGAGTAGATTCTGGGTTACGTACAGACTGGGAAAATCAACGGATAGTGAGTTTGTTGAATATAGAATTGCAAATAGCCAGGGCCCCATTTAAAAAGGGGTGTGGTCAACTGGAGGGTGATGTGGCCACCGGTAGCCCATCCAGCGGGTGGGACACCAGCGCAGGGAGAGAGAGGACAGGCTGCTGCAACTGCCTCTCTCCCCCGCTCAGCACATGTCACTGAAAAATGTGTGCTGAGCAGGGGAGAGAGGCTGTGCTGTGCCGGCAGCCTGTTCTCTCTACTCCCACTCCCCTCCCCCGCTCGATGGCACTGCAGGTATCCACCGATCTGCGTATGCAAGCCAGTTGCAGCCTTGCAGAGGGCAGGTTTTCACTGTGGTGGGCTATGCTAAATCGCCCCTCTGCGATCAGGTGTGAATAACCCCCCCACAGCCCCAGCATTAGACACCACATTATTAACATTCTGCAGTATTTGGGGGAGCAACACTGGGCACCGTTTTGAAGGTGTGGTGGATGTAGGATCTGTATCATGGGATGCAGACTAGCTGGACTCCAGTATCCTGGTTTGATGGCCAGCCTGCATAAACATTAGCGCCGGTGCCTTAAGCCATTGCGAGGCCTGAACTACAGTCGCATTGATTATCCAAGGCTACATACACAGAAGCAGCACTTGTATCCAACAGGATGCCTCCTGCTGCATTAGAATCTAAGTCACACGGAATAGCACAGCTGCTTCCCTGCAGCTGTGCAATTCTTTACAGCAGGGGTGCTGAAATCGGGTGTGGTATAGGGTTCCGATAGTCAGGATCCCTACAGTCATTAGCCTGACGTCGGGATCCTGACTGCCCGGACTCTGACAGCATGGTGAGCGCAACAAAGCCCCTTGCGGGCTCGTTGCGTTCACCACACGTCCGGCACCTGCTGAAATTATTTTTGCTCTGGGACCCCATCAGACATCAAAAATGATTACAGGACCCCAGCAAGTTACCACTGAATGGCCGCCACATGTGCGATCAGTGATGTGAAGGGGAGAAGGAAAAGGGTGACAGGGGGATGGAGGAGGGAAGCAGTGGGTGTTTACTTAATGATTTATACCCTGTCCCTTATCCAGAGACACATTAGCCTGATGATCAGCAACATAGAGTCTTGACCCCATGCTGAGGTGCTTGGGATCCAGTTTGGGGTCAGGACCCTCAGTTTGAGAATTAGGCTCTAAGAACAGTTTTCCTGCTAATCCGGAGGTATAGTACTGGCCTAAAGGACCCAGACTACAGAGCCTGGGTGACAAGTTCCCTGGGTGTCTCACTGTCTGTCTGGTCTTGCAATATCTTGCGGCAAGAAGCCAGTAAATCTGTGTACCTTCCACATTTGGAATCCCCCTTCCCACTTATCAATCCTGTGATTGTGAGCGAGATCCTAGTACAGCATTGGAATCAAAATCAGTCTTCTGGAAACAGATAACTAGCTTGTTTCATGCGTCCATATGCTTTGACGAGCTGTGGAGATAGGCTAACCTAAATGTAATGCATCTCTCATTTAGTAGCCAGATGCGCTTAATAGCTGTAGCCAGTATAACGCTGAGGATAGGGACGATGCAGAGGCACAAGGTACTTACCCGAGACTGGACTCATTATCAGACATGACTGATGGGGTCAAAGTCTCCTGAAAAATGAAATACTCTCCAGTCACGTTCCGCAGGAGGAATTCGCATTGTAGTCTTACCAACATTTGTATTCCTTCGCAATATTCATAATCTCCAAAGAAACATTCCAAGATAATTTGCAGAAATTAAAAATAAACAAAAATGATTCAAAATGTACTGAGTGGGTGTCAGAGATAAACATCTAATGGAAGTTGTGAAAAATGAGGGTTATTTCCTCGCTAATGAACTGTGACTCTGCCTGGCTGTATGCGTCCACATTAATCTTTCCTACTATGCGCGACATGGGAAAAGATATTAGTAATAATTGAAGTTAGACACATTTTCAGTTTAAGGTTAGGCTAATTGTTCAGTGTGGAACAGTGACACAGAGAGAGGGGGTACTAAATACTTGGGCCCCAGGTCTAATGGAGGGGGCCCCAGGCTCCCTGGCAGCATATGCTGCTGTGTTCTGGGCTGCAGTGTGGACAGGGAGGTGCTTAAAGTAAAAAAAAAATTAAGACTGCATGACCACAATTAGGCCACACCCCTGAATAGTAAATGGGCTCCCTACTGCCCTGTTGTGGAATAGTGTATGAGAATGTTGCTATTGTTATTTTAATTAATATGTAATGAGAAGAAGCACAAATGAGAGCATACTGACTAATGGTCACCTACATAAGTGTAAAGCTGAAACCTATGAATGGGCCCACATGATTCTGTAAATTTGATTCTGTAAATTGAATAATAAAGATAACAAGTTTATTCATATAGACCCTACTAAAGGTCTTGAGTGCTAAAAGGGTGGAGGTCAGAAGGGTGGGGGATAGGAGAGGAGATTGCGGACAGGGCTTTGACTCCCATCTGAGCGCTTGTATCCAGTGGTGTAAAAACAAGCATGTAACCCTCTGTCAATGAGCGAGTAACCCCTGGCAATGAGCAAGTAACCCCTGGCAAGAAGCTTGTAACTCCTTATTTGGACAGATGGCATCTCGGCCGCTCGGTAAGCTGCGATGTTCGCAGTTTATAAGGCCAATCTGAATCAGTGCCATTATCTGCAGCCATCCACAAGCTCAGCTACCAAAATGCTTGATCATGATTGGATACATCCAATTATTATTGAGTTTGATGTTTTAGAAACTCACAAGCCGCATTATGGGATCAAACCTCCATAGATATTACAGTGTTTAGGGCCAACACAACCTAAAGACATAGAAACATAGAATTTGAAGGCAGATAAGAACCACTTGGCCCATCTAGTCTGCCCCTTTTTTAAACATGTTACCTCAAACCATATTTGATCCTTATTGCTTTGTAAGGATAAGACTGTAGAAGCCAGCTTGTCTGGCTGAAAACAGCATAAACTCACCTGGCTATTGGCAGGAATCTTTAGCTCACACACTGGATCTGGGCCCGGGGGTTCGGCTTGTCTTGATTGACGGGTTGGCTGATTTGAATGACGGTTCAGGATAGGCTGGTTGAGGTCAGAGGTGGAGATTGATGGGGTGATGTTCTTGCTTCCAGAAGATTCTGTCTCTTGCTTCAGGAAACGTTGGAGAGGACTGTTGAGTACAGAGAATTCTTATATTCAATTTTTATTGACAATATCTATCTTTTCTTCTATATCTCTTCTATAATTTCTTATTTCTTTTGCTAGCTTTAATAAACTTTTCTCCCTCTTCTAATAATCCTTTCTGTCCTATCTATATGTCTGCCAGACCTAAAAGATCTGTGGGGGCTCCCACCAGATATGCAGGCTGTGTGGTTGTTAGGCCCCGAAACAGGCCTCCCGTCCGCGGTGAGGAGAGGGGCTTATCCCCATCACCGTCGGGTAGAAGGGGGGCTGAGGCGGCTGCTACAGCTCCCATGAATAATATATATATAGTCGCCCCTGCAGGGGTGCCGCGAGCTGTGGCTACGCCGCCCGCCCGCAGTACTCAAGCGGGTGGGCGGCGTGGAAGATGCAGGGGGATGGAGCCGTCCGGCCGCGGCGCTCGGGCGGGCGGACGCCAGCGGTGTAGGCCGCAAGTACATGATTCGCCCGCCCGGGTAGTGCAAGCGGGCGGGCGGCAGAGGGGGAGATCAGGGTATGCGCAGCGCAGGAGTGCGGAGGCACCTCCTGCCGCGCGAAGCTCCGGAGGCGGGCGTAGAGCTAGGCCCGCTCCGATGGGCGCAAGGGGGAGGGCAGCGGGGACGCAGGCAATAGAGCCTGCTTCCCTCACTGCTACTTCAGCAGCCGGCCGGGTTACCAGGCGGAGCGCAGGCACTAGGCTTGACGCTGCCGCCTCATCAGTTGAAATAAGGGGTGCGGGGGCCGAGTGTCACTCTGGTCCCCCACCCTTAGTTAAGAAAGGACATAAGGCTAGGAAAGGAAGGGCAGCGCGCCCTAGTCAAAGTAAAGATGGCCCTGTGCATATAAGCACCGAGGGTAATGGGAGGCATGTCAGGGGAAGAGAAAACAGGGGTGATACTTACCACAGTGCAGACTGTGTGGCAGGCACTTCTATGCCTGGAGCGCCCCCTGCTGTTAGAAGAGATAATAGCGGGAGGTCTCAGGGACAAGGGAAGAATATAAATGATAGAGCAGCGCCATCTGGTGGTATTAGTTATGTTAGCAACCCCAAGGGACAATTTATTGAGGACATGAGGCATAAGCTAACTGAAGCCGAATTCGCAATGTTTAAATCGGCCGTAGCTACGTGGCAGGATAATAGCGAGGATTCGGCTGAATCCGTATCCTCATGCGGCGAATCAGATGAAATGGATTCGCAGAGCAGCGAATCCGGGGCGCAAGAGCAAGCCCCCTTTGCTGGTTCAAACGAAGAAGGTGGGGTTAGTGAAGGGGACCAGCAAAGTGATTCAGAGATGAATGCGGTAGAGGGGGTTAGAAAATCTAATGCCAGATCTAGACGGACAGCGAGGAGAAGGTTGGTCGCGGAGAAGGCAAGGGAGACCAATATGGCGCCACAAGGGGCCAGGACGCAACCGGGTCGCTCATATGCGGACGCGGTTGCAGGGAGAAACACAGAAGGTAACACCGTGTCATTAGACACATCGGCGCTTACATCCATATGCGCAGCGGTGGTGTCGGCAGTGGCTCCTCTGTTAACCACCGGGACAGGTGGGCAGGGGGAAACTGCCCCTTTGGCAACTTTGGAGTCAGTATCTGACCTCATAGCCAAAGCAATAGCTCCGACTATTACTGCGGCGCGAGGGGGGAATGTCGTTTCCTCTGCTGAAAGGGTATCGCCGAATGTACCAACTGTGATGGAGGTTGTTAACGAACCTCTATTGACAGGTCAAGATTCCGCGAAACAAGCCATGGAAGGACATTCGTCAAGTCGAGGAGGAAGTGAACGTAGAAGAAGGAGGGCGGCATCATCTGATACTGGTGAGTCCACGAATGATCCTGACTGGTCAGAAGATGATAATGCAGGGTCTAACAGTGGGGGGTCAGAGGATTCATCTGTAGAGAAGAAAGCTAAGCGGAAAAGATCTGCAAAGTCTCGTAAGAGACGGCGCAGAAATGAAACCTCTGATTCCTCATTGGCATCGACGTCTTCCGAGGATAAGTCATCTTCGGACGGCGTCACAAGGAGACGAAGGCGGAAAAGGCGTAGAGAATATAGGTCCCATAGCTCAGGATCCTCTAACGTATCGGTCGAGTCCGATGCGGTACAATGCGCAAACACCGCTGTTAAGCGGGGTTTGCGTCCTAGGGCTAGGGATAGGATCAGAAAAGGGCGCTATGTAGATATCTTTGCTTTAACAAGCAAAGATAGGCGGGCCCTCCTAGCCGCAAGGAAGAAAGGACCCGCTAGCGAGGATGCCTTTCGTACTTATAATAATTGGGTAAGAGGCATACTTATTTTTGCGGCCTGTTATTTAGAGACACATCCAGATGAGTATGTGAACCTGGTGAGATACCAGTTCCTTATTCATAAACTCTACACCTCTTACGTCGGACCCAGATGGCGGGTCTATGACGAAGAGTTTAGGAGGAAACAGCATGGCCGGGAGGTGTACGATTTTGGTAAAAAAGACGTAGAGTTATACGGAGAGGTTGCCGAATCAGCTACACCTATTAGGGCTCCAGAAAATAAGGGGTGGGTAAGACAGTATGGGAGTAGGCCTTACAATAATATTAATAAGGGAAGTAATACGAAGCATGGCCATGGTAGGTGCTACTCATTTAATAATGGGCAATGCAGCCTGGGAAATCGGTGTCGTTTTCGGCACCTTTGTATCAGATGCGGAGGTCCACACGCAATCAAGGATTGCACTAAACCACCAACTGGAGGGGGAGGTGGGGCTCAGTCCACGACAAAACAGAGCCGCGGCCCAGCGGCACCTGTCGTTGGATAGAGCCCCAACTCCAATAATGTTGGTCAGGATGTTACCATGGCTGGAACGGTATCCGGACAAAGATGGAGCAAGATTTTTGCAGTCCGGATTTTCAGAAGGTTTTCAATTACCTGTTTCCGCTCCAATTAGTAAGGGAAGTAAGGGAAACTTACGCTCCGCCATGGAACATCCTGACATAATATCACAAAAAGTTGAAGCCGAGATAAAACTAGGTCGCATGGCAGGCCCGTTTTTAACACCACCAGTTGAGGGACTAATTTTGTCCCCTATTGGGGTGGTTCCCAAAAAAGTTAAAGGGAAGTTCAGGCTGATTCAGCATCTTTCTTGTCCTAGAGGGTCGTCTGTCAATGACGCCATCAATGAGGATTTATGCACAGTTAATTATCGTTTATTTGAGGATGCTATAGACATCATTAGGAAAATTGGTCCTGGTGCCCTCATGTGCAAATTGGATGTTGAATCAGCTTTTAGACTATTACCTTTGCATAAGAACGCATTTCAGTACATGGGATTTAAATTGAATGGGGGTTTTTACATAGATAAATGTTTGCCCATGGGTTGCTCCATTTCATGTGCTTATTTTGAGCGCTTTAGCACATTTTTGCAGTGGTGCCTGCAGGAAGTGTCGGGAGTTGACAGCATTACTCATTATTTGGATGACTTTCTTTTAGTGGGTCCTCCAAGTTCTGACCTGTGCCTTAGGTTACTAGAAGCAGCGCTTGATTTATTTAGTGATTTCGGGGTTCCCGTGGCAGGGGAAAAAACCGAGGGACCCACTACTGATTTGGTGTACCTCGGAATTGAAATTGATTCCGAACTAGGTCTGTGTAAGCTTCCTCTAGATAAAGTACGCCGGTTACATGACGAAATACGTTATGCCATCGCGGCTGCTAAGTTAACACTTAGACAGGCTCAATCTTTATTGGGCCTGTTTAATTTCGCATGTAGAGTTATACTCATGGGCAAAATATTTTGTAGAAAACTTCAGCGAGCGACTGTCGGGATTCGCAAACCCCACCATTTTCTACGTCTATCTTCAGAAATGAAGAGGGATCTGAAAGTGTGGGAAATGTTTTTGGATAATTTCAACGGCATATGCATATGGCAAGCTCCAGCCGTTGCAAATGCCGAGTTGGAATTATATACAGATGCTGCAGGATCTTCCGGATTCGGCGCATTTTATGCGGGACGTTGGTGCGCAGAGGCTTGGCCCGAATCTTGGGCACGAGACGGCATGACCAAGAATATGCTATTATTGGAAATATTTCCAATAATGGTCGCCTTAGAGCTCTGGGGCGCAGAACTGGGAAACAGGGAGGTTGTCTTTTGGTGCGATAACCTAGGGGTGGTCCAATCCATTACACAACTAAGGTCAACCTCTCTCCCAGTTTTGCGTATTTTAGCACGGATGGTGATGATGTGCTTGGCGAACAACATTACGTTGCGAGCCAAGCACGTCCCAGGCGTTCTCAATGAAGTAGCGGATGCATTGTCCCGTTTCGAATGGGTGAGATTCAGGCAACTTGTGCCTTTGGCCCAGAAGTATGGTGAACAATGTCCATCTTTTTTATGGCAGGTGCCTCTGGAGGGGTAGAGGAGCTGGCCCTGCGGTCGCTAGCGCCAGCTACATTTAGAGCTTATCTGGCCTCATGGGAGCGCTGGAGCGAGTTCATGCGTGAACAGGGTGGCACAGGTAAGAGCTCCAAGCGTCTTATTAATGCCTATGTATGGAGCCTGTACACAGAGGGTAAGTCCAGAAGTTTTGTTGGACGCTCTCTGGCAGGCATATCATTCTTTTTGCGTCTTGGTGGGAAGAGAGACATCACCAAGTCTTTCATGCTTTCCAGGATGCTAAAGGGATGGGTCCGAGTCAGGCCGGTTTTGCCCGACAGGCGACGGCCGATTGATGCCGGCCTGTTGCGTCGAATCTCGGGGTCCCTAAGAGTAATTTGCTCAAACGATTACGAGGTTCGACTTTTCAGGCCGGCTTTTGCCATGGCTTTCCATGGGGCGTTCAGAGTAGGCGAATTGGTGTCCGCAACCAGGGCATCTCCCTCGCCTATGCTGTTCGGCCACGTCGACGTGCACCACGACGGTTTATGGTGCAAGATTCAGCGCTCAAAGACCGATGTAGCGGGCAGGGGGCAGTGGGTCCATTTGGGTCGGAGTGGCGACCGCCGGATCTGTCCGGTGGCGGCGGCTCTGGCTTACGTGGAGCTGCGGCCTCAATTGCCCGGGGCCTGGCTGATGCACATCGACGGGTCCCCACTTACTAACTTCCAGTTCAGGTCGGTTTTCAGGCGCTGTATATTGCATCAGGGTCTTTCTCCAGCCGACTTTGGGACACACTCTTTCCGTATCGGCGCCGCTTCGGCAGCCGCTGCGGCGGGTTGGTCTCAGGTTGACATACGAGCACTTGGAAGATGGCGGTCTGGTGCTTTTAAGCGATACATCAGGCCGACATAATCCAGTGAGCCCATTTGAGGAGTAGCCGCTCGCCCAAACACGCTTTAGTGTTTGAGGGGCCTTGAGGAATTTTTTGTGTTATCACCAGTCTTAAATTAGGCTCTAGCCAACTGGTGGAAGATTTGTGTTTTTTGCCTCAAGTCAAATTGGGTGACCCCCCCCCCCCCTCCCACCGTAGAATAAGGAACAACAGGTAGGGATTATACATAATTCAAGTGGGTCAATAATCGAATTAGTCTTAAATAGATCACCTAAATCATTCCTATTAGTTATCTACAATTTAATATATAATATAATATAATAATATAATATACATTCCTATTAGTTATCTACAATTTAATATAGAACTGCAAAATCACCTTTAAGGGAATCTCCCGGGCCCCCCTTTAAAATTTTGCCAGATGTTTGCTATTATTTCAAATTTTCTAACGGTATATATCATTTCAACTTACAGGTCAACGCTTGGACACCAATATGATATGGATGGTGGGGCATTCATTTATTTATTGGTTGTCTTTGTCCCAGGTAACCACGGATATGGAACGTTTCCCTGAGACGCGATTTATCCGTTGGCTGGGGCATAGAGGTATGAGGTGGTCCGCGTTGAGGGGTCTCTTGGATGAGTCAGTTAGGGCGTTTGGTTACCCAATTTTTGTCATCATCCACTTGGGGGGCAACGACCTCACGCATAATTCCGGTCTCAATATTCGATTTGAGATTAGGAATTTATTGCTGGAACTGATCAGAGAATGGAGATTTTGCCGTTTCTTCTGGTCAGAGATTATACCTAGGAGGGTTTGGAGAGATGCACTCAATCCGGGCGCCATTGATTTGGTACGGAGGCGGATCAATTCCGTAGTCGGCAGGGCTATAGTAACGGAGGGCGGAGTGGTCGTCAGGCACAAGGCCATATCCTTTAGAAACGAGACCCTGTACAGGCCGGATGGGGTGCACCTCTCTTTAGTCGGGATGGATTTGTTTTTTCAGAATTTAATAGACGCATTGAGAAGTTTAGAGGTTTAGTTCAGGGAGTATTTGGAATTAGGTTGGTGGCGGGTCAGTTCAAGTTGAACTGATATGGCGGAAAGAACGGTAGTTAAATTAGAGCTGTATTTACACTTAGCTGGTGGTTGATGTCGAGATTTGGGCATCACCGATCCAGGTGGGCCCGCATCTGGACCTTAACGATCATCTACTTCGGATAGCGAAAATTCTTGCGGACATTTGTAGTTGAGGGCAGGTGGCCCAATTTTTTGATGACTCGGGCAGAGTGGTGAGCTCTGCCTTAGTGATATTTGCGAGGTCAGGGGCAGAAGCAGAAGGTCAACCCCCTGACCTTAAGGGCAATTGGCCCCTTTTGAAAAGTCCGCTTCGTAATTGAGCCGTTGTCTTGGACGCCTGGCAGGTGGCCGGTCCTTGGCAATTGAGGGCAGGTGGCCCTTAGATCCGGAGTTTGTTATTTTTATTACTTTGTTATTTTCCAGCAATGTTATTTATCTTGCATGCCGTTCTTTGCCCGCCACCTTAGTTAGAGCAGGGACATAAATTTTAGTTAGATTCAAATAGGCCGCCCCTGCTCAAAATAAATAAGCCGTCCCCTTTAAGCCCACTCAGTTGTACGCGTCTTTATTTCTTAGATAAGTGGTGTGAGTGTGGATGAATGCCTATGTCTGTGTGGAGTTTAAGACTGTAGAAGCCAGCTTGTCTGGCTGAAAACAGCATAAACTCACCTGGCTATTGGCAGGAATCTTTAGCTCACACACTGGATCTGGGCCCGGGGGTTCGGCTTGTCTTGATTGACGGGTTGGCTGATTTGAATGACGGTTCAGGATAGGCTGGTTGAGGTCAGAGGTGGAGATTGATGGGGTGATGTTCTTGCTTCCAGAAGATTCTGTCTCTTGCTTCAGGAAACGTTGCCCTCCCGCCCGCCCCAATTATTAGTTAGAATTAGTTTTTGAGAAGTCGTTTGCATTTATTCGTTTAGCTGTTGTCGGCTTATTTTGTATTGGCGGAAAGAACGGTAGTTAAATTAGAGCTGTATTTACACTTAGCTGGTGGTTGATGTCGAGATGTGGGCATCACCGATCCAGGTGGGCCCGCATCTGGACCTTAACGATCATCTACTTCGGATAGCGAAAATTCTTGCGGACATTTGTAGTTGAGGGCAGGTGGCCCAATTTTTTGATGACTCGGGCAGAGTGGTGAGCTCTGCCTTAGTGATATTTGCGAGGTCAGGGGCAGAAGCAGAAGGTCAACCCCCTGACCTTAAGGGCAATTGGCCCCTTTTGAAAAGTCCGCTTCGTAATTGAGCCGTTGTCTTGGACGCCTGGCAGGTGGCCGGTCCTTGGCAATTGAGGGCAGGTGGCCCTTAGATCCGGAGTTTGTTATTTTTATTACTTTGTTATTTTCCAGCAATGTTATTTATCTTGCATGCCGTTCTTTGCCCGCCACCTTAGTTAGAGCAGGGACATAAATTTTAGTTAGATTCAAATAGGCCGCCCCTGCTCAAAATAAATAAGCCGTCCCCTTTAAGCCCACTCAGTTGTACGCGTCTTTATTTCTTAGATAAGTGGTGTGAGTGTGGATGAATGCCTATGTCTGTGTGGAGTTTATCAATATGCCTATCCCAAGCATGTTTACATTGTACTACTGTATTTGCCTCTACCACCTCTGATGGGAGGCTTTTCCACTTATCTACTACTCTTTTGGGGGTTATCTTGGTTCACTCTTTCTGACAAATTCCTTCTTAGATGGACAAAACCATGTGCACTGCAGGTGGGGTAGATGTAACATGTGCAAAGATAATTAGATTTGGGTGGGGTTTTACTTCAAAGTGACATCTATATTGCAGTGTAAAAATAAAGCAGTCAGTACTTTCCCTGCACAGAAACAAAATAACTCACCCAAATCTAATTCTCTCTGCACATGTTGCATCTGCCCCCTGCAGTGCACATGGTTTTGTCCATCTAAGGAGGAATTTGTCAGAAAGAGTGAACCAAAATAACCCCCTTTCTGTGAAGTAATTTTTCCTCAAATTTCCCCTGAATCTTCCTCCCTCTAGTGTCAGTGCATGTCCTCGTGTTCTGCTGCTCCTCTTCCTGTGATGAATGTCTCCCACCTGTACCTCCCTCCCTCTAGTGTCAGTGCGTGTCCTCGTGTTCTGCTGCTCCTCTTCCTGTGAAGAATGTCTCCCACTTGTACCTTCCTCCCTCTAGTGTCAGTGCGTGTCCTCGTGTTCCGCTGCTCCTCTTCCTGTGAAGAATGTCTCCCACCTGTACCTTCCTCCCCCTAGTGTCAGTGCGTGTCCTCGTGTTCCGTTGCTCCTCTTCCTGTGAAGAATGTCTCCCACCTGTACCTTCCTCCCTCTAGTGTCAGTGCGTGTCCTCGTGTTCCGTTGCTCCTCTTCCTGTGAAGAATGTCTCCCACCTGTACCTTCCTCCCTCTAGTGTCAGTGCGTGTCCTCGTGTTCCGTTGCTCCTCTTCCTGTGAAGAATGTCTCCCACCTGTACCTTCCTCCCTCTAGTGTCAGTGCGTGTCCTCGTGTTCTGCTGCTCCTCTTCCTGTGACTAATGTCTCCCACATGTACCTTCCTCCCCCTAGTGTCAGTGCGTGTCCTCGTGTTCTGCTGCTCCTCTTCCTGTGTCTAATGTCTCCCACCTGTACCTTCCTCCCCCTAGTGTCAGTGCGTGTCCTCGTGTTCTGCTGCTCCTCTTCCTGTGACTAATGTCTCCCACCTGTACCTTCCTCCCCCTAGTGTCAGTGCGTGTCCTAGTGTTCTGCTGCTCCTCTTCCTGTGAAGAATGTCTCCCACCTGTACCTTCCTCCCTCTAGTGTCAGTGCGTGTCCTCGTGCTCTGTTGCTCCTCTTCCTGTGAAGAATGTCTCCCACCTGTATCTTCCTCCCTCTAGTGTCAGGGCGTGTCCTCGTGTTCTGTTGCTCCTCTTCCTGTGAAGAATGTCTCCCACCTGTACCTTCCTCCCTCTAGTGTCAGTGCGTGTCCTCGTGTTCTGTTGCTCCTCTTCCTGTGAAGAATGTCTCCCACCTGTACCTTCCTCCCTCTAGTGTCAGTGCGTGTCCTCGTGTTCTGTTGCTCCTCTTCCTGTGAAGAATGTCTCCCACCAGTACCTTCCTCCCTCTAGTGTCAGTGCGTGTCCTCGTGTTCTGTTGCTCCTCTTCCTGTGAAGAATGTCTCCCACCTGTACCTTCCTCCCTCTAGTGTCAGTGCGTGTCCCCGTGTTCTGTTGCTCCTCTTCCTGTGAAGTATGTCTCCCACTTGTACCTTCCTCCCTCTAGTGTCAGTGCGTGTCCTCGTGTTCTGCTGCTCCTCTTCCTGTGAAGAATGTCTCCCACCTGTACCTTCCTCCCTCTAGTGTCAGTGCGTGTCCTCGTGTTCTGTTGCTCCTCTTCCTGTGAAGAATGTCTCCCACCTGTACCTTCCTCCCTCTAGTGTCAGTGCGTGTCCTCGTGTTCTGTTGCTCCTCTTCCTGTGAAGAATGTCTCCCACCTGTACCTTCCTCCCTCTAGTGTCAGTGCGTGTCCCCGTGTTCTGTTGCTCCTCTTCCTGTGAAGTATGTCTCCCACTTGTACCTTCCTCCCTCTAGTGTCAGTGCGTGTCCTCGTTGTCACGAACCGCAGATCTCAACATCGGAAACATCGCTCATTACCATCTCGATGGTCGGTACTGCGTGAGAGGCCTGTCATCCGCATGGCCTCTGATGTGTGGCGCGATGTCCCCTGTGCCCCCACGGTCCATTGCCATAGTTCCCTGCCAAGCGCACGCCGTTCCCGGGCAGCATGGGTGCCGCCATGACACTCTCTGGTCAGCTGATTCCCCAGACCAATCCCCGCTGTCCATTCACGTCACCTCTGACCCACACACCTGTACCTGGATCAAGGTGTGTGTTCCTTTCCCCAGCAGTGATTGGTGCTGCAGCCGGCAGCCAATCACAAACAGGCAAGGGGGATAAAAGCCGGCCTGCGGCCTTCCTTCATTGTCTTGAACAATTGCTTACCTGCTCTCAGTATTCTCCTGCGACAGAGAAGTTCCCAAGACTCCGAGATCTCCAGGCTTCCCTGTGATTCTCTCCAGCGTTTCCTGCACCCGCTATACTTACCTGGCTTACCCATCTCCAGAAGACTCCTGCCTTTCCACCTCTGCAGTCGAGTACAGGTGCCTCGCCATTACCACCATTGGCTTCCAAGCCGTTCAGAGACATTCTCCATCTTGTCCTGAACTAACGACTGGCTCCGTCGACACCAGCGTCGACATTCACCTGCTGTGCTCCATAGAGACTTCCCCATCTACGTCCTATTGCTCCAGCATATACCTGAGCCATCCACCAGCCGTCGGCACCATTGTCGGCACCACAGTCTACCTCAGTTGTCGACATCCTGTGCAATCCTCCGCAGTTTCCAGATTGCCTTCTCATTACTATCTCCAGCATCATCTCCCTTGCCTGCGTCCAGAGGACCAGGGCAGGGGGCCGCGACCTGCCTGTCAGACGCAGCTAAGTCCAAAGTTCCTTGCGGGGCTCCCTGGTGAATACCGCTGGCAGGTTAGACTCCGCGCCCCTGTTCCTGGTCTCCGTCAACTCTCTGGTTCGCTGTGCCCTGATCTCCCCGTGTATGTCCTACATTAAACCATCTGCCTTTGGCTCTCCAGCGCCCTCCACTGGTCCACCACGGTCACAGCCGGGAACACAAAACCCGCCTGCGCTGACAGTTTGTTCAAGACCGATGGACTCGGCTCAAGACCCCAGTGTGGGACCAGCGGTCATTCAAAATGTTACCGCTCGAATAGAGACTCAAGAAGCCACGCAGCAGCGAGTGATAAAATTCCTTCAAGAGGTATCCAATCGATTGGACACATTGCAACAGTCATTGCCGACTCCTGTGTCAACTACCCAGGGGAATCTGTCTCCACCCGCTGCTTTACCTTCTCGTCTCCTGTTACCAGTCCCCAGCAAATATGACGGCGATCCAAAACTCTGCCGGGGGTTTATCAACCAGTGTCAGATCCAGTTTGAACTTCTTCCACACAATTTCCCTACCGCCAGAATAAAAATAGCCTACATGGTTTCATTGCTAACTGGCTCCGCCCTCCATTGGGTATCACCGTTATGGGAGAGATCTGATCCCCTGTTGTCAGACTATGGCAAATTCTTACAGACTTTCCGCCGTATATTTGATGTACCTGGTCGTTCTACTTCAGCATCCACAGACCTCCTACGGGTCAAACAAGGGTCCCGATCCATGGGACAGTATGTGATCCAGTTCCAGACTTTGGCCTCTGAATTGCAATGGAATAACGAAGCCCTGACAGCCGCATTCTGGCTAGGAGTATCAGACCGTATTAAAGACGAACTGGCCACCCGCGATCTTCCTGATTCCTTGGAAGACTTAATCTCCTTGTGTGTAAAAATTGATCTCCGCCTCAGAGAAAGAGGTCTGGAGAAACAAAAGAAGTTAATTCCCAAGTTTACTCCTCGAGTACGCTCAGAGTCCACTACGAGTGAAGAACCAATGCAAATAGGTAGATCACGCCTGACTCCTGAGGAGCGTTCCCGTCGACAGCGCAACAAGCTCTGCATTTACTGTGCTGCCCCCAGTCACTTTATCAATGATTGTCCCGAGCGTTCGGGAAACTTCAGGGCCTAACCTGTAACGGAGGAGTTAGGTTAGGTCATGTCTCGAAGTCTCCTCCCTGTACTGACTTTACCCTTCCAGTGTCCATAGCGACCCCTGCTGGACTCAGATCAAGCTCCGCTTTGGTCGACTCCGGGTCGGCAGGAAATTTCATTTCGCAACACCTTGTTACCAAGTTACAAATTCCCGTGATGCCTCTACATCCTCATCTCATTGTCACAGCAGTGGATGGCAGTAAAATTCCGGGCAGTGAAGTACGTGCCTGTACCGAACCGGTTCTGCTGAAAGTGGGCACATTACATCAAGAGCACATTAAATTTTTTGTTATTCCTAAGGCGTCTCATGATATTGTGTTGGGTCTTCCCTGGCTCAGGCTCCACAATCCCACCATCAATTGGTCGCTTTTACAATTAGAGCAATGGAGTCATCATTGTCATCAGCATTGCATTAATCCTGTGATACCTGTGCGCTCTGCCGTGGCCACCTCTGTGCCTGGCCTCCCCGAAGTTTACAGAGACTTTGCTGATGTGTTCTGTGAACAGTCAGCCGACACACTGCCGCCCCACCGTCAGTGGGATTGTCCAATTGACCTCCTTCCTGGAAAGACTCCCCCCAAGGGACGTACGTACCCCTTATCGGTCCCCGAGACTCAAGCCATGTCTACATATATTCGTGAGAACTTACAGAAAGGCTTCATTAGGCCCTCAAAATCCCCAGCAGGTGCAGGATTCTTTTTTGTAAAAAAAAAAGATGGTGGTCTGCGACCTTGTATTGACTACAGAGGGTTAAATAACATCACAGTCAAAAACAGCTATCCGCTCCCCTTGATTACAGAATTATTCGATCGAGTGAAAGGTGCCACCGTCTTCACCAAGCTGGACCTCCGTGGGGCATACAACTTGATACGTATCCGCGAGGGTGATGAGTGGAAGACTGCATTCAATACGAGGGATGGTCACTACGAGTATTTAGTGATGCCCTTCGGCCTCTGCAATGCCCCAGCTGTTTTCCAACAATTTGTTAATGAGGTCTTCCGGGACATGCTGTACGTCTGTCTTGTGGTCTACTTGGACGACATTCTAATATTCTCCAGAGACTTACATTCACATCGTTCCCAAGTCAAAGAGGTCCTCCTCCGTCTCAGAAACAATCGACTCTACGGCAAGATTTCCAAATGCACATTTGAGGTACCCTCTGTCCCATTTCTAGGATACCTAATTTCCGGGTCACAACTGAGCATGGACCCCGAGAAATTGGAAGCCATCACTGGGTGGTCTCAACCCACTACATTAAAAGCCGTACAACGCTTCATTGGCTTCGCCAACTATTACCGAAAATTTATCCGGGGTTTCTCCACTCTGATTGCTCCTATCACAGCACTCACCCGCAAGGGTAGCAACCCGTCTGTCTGGTCCCCAGAGGCCTTGTCTGCATTCCAGTTGCTGAAACAGTCATTCATCTCTGCACCCATCCTGTCCCAGCCTGATATGGAACGACCTTTCTCCCTAGAAGTCGATGCTTCTAACATAGGGGTAGGTGCGGTACTGTCTCAGACATCCGAGGATGAGAAACAACATCCCTGTGGTTTCTTCTCACGTAAATTCTTACCAGCAGAGAGAAATTACTCCATAGGCGACCAGGAGTTACTAGCTATTAAATTAGCACTCGAAGAATGGAGGTATCTCCTGGAGGGGGCCAAGTTTCCAGTCACCATATACACTGATCATAAAAATCTCCTGTACCTGCAGTCGGCCCAGTGTATGAATCCTCGTCAGGCCCGATGGTCCTTATTCTTTTCCAGGTTTTCCTTCAAAATCTTGTACCGTCCTGGTTCCCAAAATGTAAAGGCTGACGCCTTATCTCGTTCCATGGAAGAGGATCCTCTAGTACCAGAGAATCATCCCATCATTGACCCCATCGCATTTGCTCCCACGCAACTCTCTCCAGTACCTCCTCCGGGCAAAACTCTTGTACCCCCTGAGCTCCGCCAAAGACTGCTGTCCTGGGCTCACAAGTCCTTATTCTCCGGACATCCTGGCGTCCAGGGCACTTTTGAAATCCTCCAACGTTCTTACTGGTGGCCCCAGATGAGAAAAGACGTCAAAGACTTTGTGGCATCATGTACTGTTTGTACCCAGCATAAAACCCCTCGTCAAATTCCTGCTGGGAAACTTTGCCCCTTATCCATCCCAACGCGTCCATGGACGCACATCTCAATGGACTTCATCACAGAGTTACCCAAGTCCCAAGAATACAACACCGTCTGGGTGGTAGTTGACCGTTTTTCGAAGATGGCCCGATTCATACCCCTCTCCGGGTTACCCTCCGCTCCTACTCTGGCGCAGTTATTCGTGCAACACATCTTCAAAAGCCATGGCCTGCCTACAGAAATCGTCTCTGACCGAGGAGTGCAATTTGTGGCACGCTTTTGGAGAGCACTGTCTTCAGCCCTTCAAATCAAATTGAAGTTTTCATCTGCTTATCATCCGCAGTCCAATGGCCAGACAGAGAGAGTCAATCAGGACCTTGAGACATTCCTACGGCTGTACATCTCATCGTCCCAAGATGATTGGGCCAAGCTACTTCATTGGGCTGAGTTTGCCCATAATTACAGGTACCATTCATCCACAGGTCACTCCCCCTTCTTCATTGTTTACGGCCAACATCCCAGGCCACCCACCTTCGAGGCATTAACAACCATCGAAGTGCCAGCAGCTACCGCAGCCCTGAGACACTTTTCACAAATTTGGAAAAAAGTGCACTTCAATCTGAAAAAAGCTTCTGTTCGTTACAAATTCTTTGCGGATCGTAAGAGACGTGCAGTACCAGAATTCCATCCTGGTGACAAAGTATGGCTTTCCACCCGAAACATACGGCTGAGGGTTCCCTCGATGAAATTTGCACCCCGATTCATAGGTCCATATATTGTCGAACAGAAGATCAACTCGGTAGCATACAAGATAAAATTACCCAAGTCTTTGCGCATCCCCAACTCCTTCCATGTCTCTTTACTACGACCTCTAATTCTTAATCGCTTCCAGTCCTCGTCCCCAGTATCACCACAAGTCAGAACTGAGCGAGGAGTAGAATTTGAGATAAAAAAGATCGTGGATTCTCGCCATCGTTATGGGCACCTTCAGTATCTCATTGACTGGAAGGGATATGGTCCTGAGGAGAGAAGTTGGACCAATGCTGAAGACGTTCATGCTCCTCGTCTAAGAGAAAGATTCCACCAGGAACATCCTTCCAAACCCAAAGGGTGTTCGGTGTCCACCCTAAAAGGAGGGGGTACTGTCACGAACCGCAGATCTCAACATCGGAAACATCGCTCATTACCATCTCGATGGTCGGTACTGCGTGAGAGGCCTGTCATCCGCATGGCCTCTGATGTGTGGCGCGATGTCCCCTGTGCCCCCACGGTCCATTGCCATAGTTCCCTGCCAAGCGCACGCCGTTCCCGGGCAGCATGGGTGCCGCCATGACACTCTCTGGTCAGCTGATTCCCCAGACCAATCCCCGCTGTCCATTCACGTCACCTCTGACCCACACACCTGTACCTGGATCAAGGTGTGTGTTCCTTTCCCCAGCAGTGATTGGTGCTGCAGCCGGCAGCCAATCACAAACAGGCAAGGGGGATAAAAGCCGGCCTGCGGCCTTCCTTCATTGTCTTGAACAATTGCTTACCTGCTCTCAGTATTCTCCTGCGACAGAGAAGTTCCCAAGACTCCGAGATCTCCAGGCTTCCCTGTGATTCTCTCCAGCGTTTCCTGCACCCGCTATACTTACCTGGCTTACCCATCTCCAGAAGACTCCTGCCTTTCCACCTCTGCAGTCGAGTACAGGTGCCTCGCCATTACCACCATTGGCTTCCAAGCCGTTCAGAGACATTCTCCATCTTGTCCTGAACTAACGACTGGCTCCGTCGACACCAGCGTCGACATTCACCTGCTGTGCTCCATAGAGACTTCCCCATCTACGTCCTATTGCTCCAGCATATACCTGAGCCATCCACCAGCCGTCGGCACCATTGTCGGCACCACAGTCTACCTCAGTTGTCGACATCCTGTGCAATCCTCCGCAGTTTCCAGATTGCCTTCTCATTACTATCTCCAGCATCATCTCCCTTGCCTGCGTCCAGAGGACCAGGGCAGGGGGCCGCGACCTGCCTGTCAGACGCAGCTAAGTCCAAAGTTCCTTGCGGGGCTCCCTGGTGAATACCGCTGGCAGGTTAGACTCCGCGCCCCTGTTCCTGGTCTCCGTCAACTCTCTGGTTCGCTGTGCCCTGATCTCCCCGTGTATGTCCTACATTAAACCATCTGCCTTTGGCTCTCCAGCGCCCTCCACTGGTCCACCACGGTCACAGCCGGGAACACAAAACCCGCCTGCGCTGACACTCGTGTTCTGCTGCTCCTCTTCCTGTGAAGAATGTCTCCCACCTGTACCTTCCTCCCTCTAGTGTCAGTGCATGTCCTCGTGTTCTGTTGCTCCTCTTCCTGTGAAGAATGTCTCCCACCTGTACCTTCCTCCCTCTAGTGTCAGTGCATGTCCTCGTGTTCTGTTGCTCCTCTTCCTGTGAAGAATGTCTCCCACCTGTACCTTCCTCCCTCTAGTGTCAGTGCATGTCCTCGTGTTCTGTTGCTCCTCTTCCTGTGAAGAATGTCTCCCACCTGTACCTTCCTCCCTCTAGTGTCAGTGCATGTCCTCGTGTTCTGTTGCTCCTCTTCCTGTGAAGAATGTCTCCCACCTGTACCTTCCTCCCTCTAGTTTCAGTGCATGTCCTCGTGTTCTGCTGCTCCTCTTCCTGTGAAGAATGTCTCCCACCTGTACCTTCCTCCCTCTAGTGTCAGTGCATGTCCTCGTGTTCTGTTGCTCCTCTTCCTGTGAAGAATGTCTCCCACCTGTACCTTCCTCCCTCTAGTGTCAGTGCATGTCCTCGTGTTCTGTTGCTCCTCTTCCTGTGAAGAATGTCTCCCACCTGTACCTTCCTCCCTCTAGTGTCAGTGCATGTCCTCGTGTTCTGTTGCTCCTCTTCCTGTGAAGAATGTCTCCCACCTGTACCTTCCTCCCTCTAGTGTCAGTGCATGTCCTCGTCTTCTGCTGCTCCTCTTCCTGTGACTAATGTCTCCCACCTGAACCTTCCTCCCTCTAGTGTCAGTGCATGTCCTCGTGTTCTGTTGCTCCTCTTCCTGTGAAGAATGTCTCCCACCTGAACCTTCCTCCCTCTAGTGTCAGTGCATGTCCTCGTGTTCTGCTGCTCCTCTTCCTGTGATGAATGTCTCCCACCTGTACCTTCCTCCCTCTAGTGTCAGTGCATGTCCTCGTGTTCTGTTGCTCCTCTTCCTGTGAAGAATGTCTCCCACCTGAACCTTCCTCCCTCTAGTGTCAATGCATGTCCTCGTGTTCTGCTGCTCCTCTTCCTGTGAAGAATGTCTCCCACCTGAACATTCCTCCCTCTAGTGTCAGTGCATGTCCTCGTGTTCTGTTGCTCCTCTTCCTGTGAAGAATGTCTCCCACCTGTACCTTCCTCCCCCTAGTGTCAGTGCATGTTCCCGTGTTCTGCTGCTCCTCTTCCTGTGAAGAATGTCTCCCACCTGTACCTTGTTAAAACCCTTGATATATTTGAAAGTTTCTATCATGTCCCCCCTTTCCCTTCTCTGCTCTAAAGTATACATATTAAGATCTTTTAGTCTTTCCTGGTAAGTTTTGTGATGTAGGCCATGCACCATTTTAGTTGCTCTTCTTTGTACAGTCTCTAATGTATTTATATCCTTCTGGAGATATGGCCTCCAGAACTGAACACAATACTCTAGGTGAGGTCGTACCAATGACCTATACAGTGGCATTATTACTACTGTCTACTGCTGATACCTCTCCCTGTGCAACCAAGCATCTGACTTGCCTTCTTCATTGCTTTGTTACATTGCCTACCTGCCTTTAAGTCCCCTGAAATAGTGACACCTACATCCCTCTCTTCCTCAGTAGTTTCCATTATAGTGCCATTTATACTATATTGAGTCTTTGGATTTTTGAGACCCAAGTGCATGATTTTGCATTTTTGCCATTAAACTGTAGTTGCCATGCACTTGACCATTCCTCTAATCTACCTAGATTATCAATCATTTGTTTTACCCCTCCTGGTGTGTCTACCCTGTTGCATACCTTTGTGTCATCTGCAAAAAGTGCACATTTTACCCTCAATTCCATTTGCAATATCACCAATAAAGATATTAAAAAGCACTGGTCCAAGTACAGATCCCTGGGGTACTCCACTTGTAACCTTTCCCTCCTTTGACTCTACTGCGTTTACTACAACTCTCGGTTTTCTGTCCTGCAACCAAGATCTTATCCATTCAATCATCTTAGAATCCAATCCCAAGCTTTCAAGTTTATTTAACAGTCTGTGATGGGGACAGTGTCAAAAGCCTTACTAAAGTCTAGATAAGCTACATCTACAGCCCCACCTTGATCTATTACTTTAGTCACCCAGTCAAAAAAGTCAATAAGATTTGTTTGACAGGATCTTCTCCCCAGTAAACCCATGCTGTTTCTGATCCTGTAAATTGCTGGTTTTGATATTCTTCAACTCCTTGTTTTAAGAGTGTTTTCATCAATTTCCCTACTACTCATGTAAGGCTCACTGGTCGATAGTTTCTTACCTCTTCCTTGCTTCCACTTTTGTGCATTGGAACTACATTTGCTGTTTTCCAGTCTTCTGTGAATACTCCAGTAGCTAGTCACTGGTTGAATAATTCTGTTAATGGTTTTACCAGCTCCCCTTTAAACTCTTTTAGTATTCTTGGATGTATCCCATCTGGCCCCATTGATTTATCCACTTTCAGTTTTGAGAGTTCTGTCAGGACTTTCTCCAATGTAAATGTACTTGTTTCTCCCTCCTTTTTCTGACTATACTCGAAACTTAACTGTGGCCCCTTCCCCTCTCTTTCAGCAGTGAATACTGAGCAGAAATAATTATTAATATGATCTGCTATTACATTGTCCCCCTCAAGAAGACTTCCACTCTCTGTCTTTGGTCTTATTACTCCACTTTTTGTTTTTCTCCTTTCACTTATATACCTAAAAAAAGTTTTCCCCCCTTTACCCACTGACTGGGTCATTTTCTCCTCAGCCTGTGCTTTTGCACATCTGATTACCTTCTTAACCTCCTTCTGTCTAACAAGATACACCTCCTTGAGGACATTATTCTGCGTCTGCTTAAATTTCTTAAAGGCCAACCTTTTTGCTTTTACAATACTTGCTACTTCTTTCGCAAACCACACTGGCTTTCTTTTCCTTGTGTTTTTCCTAACTCTTTTGACACAAAGTTCTGTTGTGTCAAAGACAAGTTGATCATTTAACTGGGTGCATCTAGACAGTGACCAAGATGGGACAATGGCCAGCACTATGGTCAGCACACATCAGAAGACCGGGGCTGCAATATCGAGACATCAGAATGCCAAGCTGGGATTCTGACAGCCGGCATCCCATTTGGAAAGTATGGGGGTAAATATAAGAGTTTGGATGATGGGAAGGGGTTTGGGTTAGGCACAGAGAAGGGGGTTAGGACTAGGCTGTCAGGTGGGGGTAAGTTTAGGTGGCAAGGTACTGGGGTTATAATAATGCAGTAGTAAGGATGGTTAGGGTCAGGCTGCAGGGAAGGTATAGGATTAGGCTACTGGAAGGGAGGGGTAGGGGGATAGAGGGTTAGGTACCTTATGGTGTTTTGACTGCCAGCATCTTCAAGGCCGGGATATCGAGTGTATTCCACAGCAAGGATGTGTACGTCTATCCAGAGAAGTGGTGAACACATATTCAGGGAGTCTGTGGCTCTAGAACTTGGAAAACAGACCAGCAATGCAGGTGTTAATGGTTCCGAGACCCAGTGGGAAGATACACAGCAATTTTTCCCGACTGTTTCACTGCAGACAGAGTGACAAGAGCAAGCCTTAGTCCCGAGATGACAGAAGGAAGTCAGATTCTTATTAAATGTGTCAGCTTTGAGTGGCGCAGATGTAGAATCTCATATTCTGCACAGCGGTGCAGTGAAACATTGGTTAATGAAACCAGACAAGCTTTATAATAGTCATACACATACCAGCTGAGAGAACACTCCAGACGGCATGGAGAGTGGTCAAGTGCTTTCCCCAACTGTTGCCTGACATTCCCAATGTCAGCTACGAAAAGGCAGCATGGCCCTACCATTTGAAGGCTAGTGGGAGTGCACCAACATCTGATCAGTTCAAGTAATGAAAGGGTTGTCATTACCATATTGTTCCATACATAACACCACAGAAGCTCTGATACTGTCATCATCCTATATCACAAAAAGTCTAACACTGCTTCACACCTGTGACCAGTGGCGGGGGAGGTGGGGGTGGATCTTCAGAATGGTTCAAATTTCAAATAGGGGAGCCCCAACAACCGCCATTCCAAACTGACTCAGTTGCGGTTTCGACAGTTAGCCAACATTCTGATTGACCATTGATATACGATACATGCAACTTTTTAGTGATCTTCCCGACTGTTCCGTTATTTCCTGCACCTTAATGATTGCGTTACTGTTGTTTATTATGACGGGTACTAGTGATGTCCCCTATGGCTCTGTCATTGGGAGCAGACAATTTTTTACCGTCAGCAGGAACCGATCAATGAATGAGCCATCTGTGTATAAGGACTGCCCATGTGCATGTTTCTATATATCAGGCTGCCACTGTCAGTGTGGTATCAGTGACTCACCATTGATTTTAAAATAAAACTTGTGATAGATAATCCATGGCTGCAATACCATCGATGATCCTTGGCCATCCCTAGTCAGCACACATGACTTTTTCAAGCAGCAGGGCCCATGGGGTATGTCACTAACGATGACATATGCTGTAGAATGTAACATGTCACTTGGATCCACCATGGCTGACCCAGAATCGGCTACAGTTTATGCGCTTCCCGATGACAGGTCCTTCAGCAGCGATATCAGGCTGGGTACGCATTGTCTAAGGAGTATCCAGCATTAGACAACTTCTCTCTGACCCTTAGCCTTCCATCCTGAAGTGTTTGTCTCCTGGACTGTCCTGGAGAATAGGCAATAATGGGCTAGCATAGAGGCTTCCTACCTGCAGGGACCTTTTTGATTACCGAAGTGAGCATTATACCCCTTTCACATCGCACTTGTTAAACGGTATATTGCCATTTTTTTCCATTTTAAAACGTTTAAGGCTGCAGTGGGAAAGCGCCAGAGTTGATTTACCGGTTAAAGATAACCGGTATTTCAAAATGTTTAAAAAGCAGAGTCCTACACGTTTCAGAGCCGTTTTTTATGCAGTGAGAATGGCTCTGAAACGGTATTTAGTAAAAACAACAGATTACAGACCTGTGATAGGCTGTCCCCTGCATTCTGCCTTGAAACATGTTCAGGGGATTAAACGGGTTGACTGATGTGAATGGTACTTAAACGGTATTTAAAACGGTAATCTACTGCAATGTGAAGGCTCAGACCCGTTTTAAATACTATCTCAATATACCGTTTTTTAAAACGTTTTGGCAGTGTGAAAGTGGTATTAGAGTCAAGAGTCAAGTTGACTTGCAAAAATGGTTATTGGTACAGACAATTTGCTGACTTGTCTGAAGGCCCCCACACATTAGCAATGAATTTCCGCTATTTCCGACCACCTGATGGCCGGGTCGGGGAATTGGGAATATTAAACATGTTCAAAAATCTTCATTGACGGTTGAAAACGGTTGAATACGGTAAACTGAGGTTTGTAAAATAAATCCTTGCCACGATTCTCCTTAATGAATTGCCGATCATTGACCATTGATGGTCGGGTAAAAAGCGGTAGATCTATCCTTAAGCCCCTCCAATTGCAAACAGTAACAAATATGACCTCATGACATAGGAAGAAAGTACAGCTGGAAACGACTCGATTGTGGCCATTTTACAAGCTGTCAAATATGGCCACCCAAGTCTGTTGTACAACAAGCTCAGAGGGCGGAATGTACTAAGAGGAAAATGCAGTAAAACCCCTGTTTTACCGCATTTTCCTATGTATTAAAACCCCGCCACCTCGTTAACGCAGGGAAGGGTATCGCCACCTTTGGGTGGCGATACCCTCTAGAAGGCTATGGGCTTCTTTTCGCCGCCCGACGCCTCCGCCGCAAACCCGCCGACCCCCCTCCCTCTGGGTTACCTGGTCCAGGTCCTCCTGGACCCAGAAGGTAAGCCCTGCCTCCCCCTAGTAACGCAGCCGGACGTCCTTCCGGCTGCAGGGGGGAGGAGGAGGCACCGGGGCAAGGCGGCAGGGAGGTGATGTTAGTACATATGCGCTGGCATTGCGGCGGACAGCCGACGAAGGGCAGCTATGTATATTAATACATCCCGCCCTTAATGAGTGTATTCTGAATAACATAGTCTTGACACTCTAATAATCTGTCAGCGGCGTAGGTTAATCACACTATGGTCTACAGCTAAATCGATAAATTAAACATAAAGAAGGGGTGCATGCATGACCAGTATACCCCATACACTCAGTCCCAATGTCTATCTAAATATCTAAAAGTACAAAAATTGCTGGTGATCATTATGCCGTCATGATGATTCGCCTATTTTTTATGTGGAGGCCGGGAGCTGAAGCTTCATCTACCCCAGTCCTGTCCAAACTGCGGCCCTCCAGCTGTTGTGAAACTACCCATCCCAGCATGCCTTGCCATAGTTTTAGCATTCCCTAATTGCAAAACTGTGGCAGTGCATGATGGGACTTGTAGTTTCACAACAGCTGGAGGGCCATAGTTTGGACATGCCTGATCTACCTCATTGTAATCTGGTGGGAATGCTAATACATGAATAAACCGGTTTTTTTTTAAATCTATATATAAACGCGACAATCATCAAATATTAAAAACATAAATTTTTTGGTTGTTAACAATTATTTTAATGACGGAAGGAGCTCTCTAATCTGAGCTTTTATATATTTTCTAAATAGAATTCTCGGCATATTTATCGAGCGATTTGCTAACATATAAAGACTGCTACACATTAAAGCCAAACCCCCGCAACGTTGGGTGACGCCGTTGGTATCTGTATAAATTATGATTTCTGATGACATCACTGCATTGTTCTAAGGAATAATGCAATCTGGACTGTAAATGATTACACGTCGCATTGGAGATCTCTGACCTATATAAAAGTATGTCACGGAACCTCTCGTTACCTTACCCCTTATTCTCCCAAATACGTAAGCCCAGCCTAATTTGCATAATAAGAGGAGACCTTATTGACAAAATCATATCTGTAATTACAGCTGGTGAAAGCAAAAATCTGCGTCCTCTGCATATTAAATGTGCAGGGTAATCAGGATCCGAATGCCTGGCTGATTCAGTTGAACCCTAATCTTACTTAAAAACCCTCCAATAATTCTGGATTTGCTGCATAACATTAAAGGTGCAGTAAAATGGCTTCATTATATTTCGCATACAAGCCCCAGAACGACATGAAAAATCAGTGTAAGCTAAACCATTTTAACATGGGCATTAAGGATTAAAGTTATCTATTTTTAGCTTTGAAAAGTTGGTCTCCATGGTCACTGTAAATCCTTTTCATATCTGTCTGCGAATTTACTAACCACTATGTTTATGATCACGTTGTCCGTGGAAATCACCTTATCACAGTATGCTGTAGTACCGCGACCATCTGGAGTCTGCAGCTAATAAACAGAGAAGCGGCAGAATGCAGAAACATCCCCATTATTCTTCTGTCTGTTTTTTAAATGTATTTAATACACATTTATGCAGGACATGTATGAGAAAAGGCTTGTTCACGTCACTTATGACAGGGATCATTTGGGCCAGATGCACTAAGCTTCAAAAGTGATAAAATGGAGAGTGATAAACCACCAACCAATCAGCTCCTGCCTAACATTTTTCAAACACAGTCTGAGACATGGCAGGTAGGAGCTGATTGGCTGGCTGTTTATCACGCTCCATTTTATCACTTTTGAAGCTTAGTGCATCTGGCCCTTTTTGAGAAGTGAGTTGCTCACAGTCGTTGTATGGGGCCTGACCTGTTTGCTACGGAGTTTATAATCGCTTCCTAGCGAGTAGGTAAACGTTGTTCGGCCGAGCGTATGTCCCCCTGCCGATGCGAATCCCCACACTAGCATGTACGCTTACACATCCCCTCGCATGCGGCTGCGCGGAGGAAAAATTATTTCACGGGCAAAATGGGGGCGTTCGCTGACATCATGTGATGTCAGCTGACCACTCCAAGCAGGCATCGACACTCCTGCAATATCAGGGGTACGCCCAGCGGTTTTGTGTGTATGCCCATAAAATTATTGGTGGTCCCCTTCATCCGCCCCCTGCCCGCCCATCAATGAGCTAACCCCCCAGCGAGTGTGAAACTCACCAGAGGCGTTCACTCCCGGGCCTTGCACATGTGCATATTCGCACATACACAGAGCCCCACCACCAGGACGTGGGGGTGGCGAATTTGGACCTGAGCGATCAGGACTGAATCGCCCCACTGTGTAAAAGTGGAATAAACAGAGAAAAAAACAGGACTTAATTCACTAAAGCTACTAAAAATAAAAAGAGGTATAGCAACCAATCAGATTCTTTCTATCATCTTCTAGGATGCCATAAAGAAATGATAGACAGAATCTGATTGGTTCGATCGGTGACATCACCTCTTTAAATATTTAGAAGCTCCACCCCCCCCCCCCCGCCGCGATGCTGCCGCATATGTACTAACGTATGCGGCTGGCATCGCGGTGCGGTGACGGAGGCCCCCCGCGATACCTGTACACTGGTGTGCGGGGGGTCTCTGTCAACTCCCTGCCGCCACGCTCTCCCCTCATGCCGAGGACAGCTATGCATGCTGTCCCCGGCGCTTCCTCCTCCCCCTGCAGCCGGAAGGATGTCCGGCTGTCTCACTAGGGGGAGGCAGGGCTTACCTTCCGGGGTCCAGGAGGACCCTTCAGGAAGGTAAGCCAGAGGGGGGGTCGGCGAGGCGGCGGGTTTGCATCGGCGTCGGCGAAAAGAAGCCCATAGGCTTCTATAGGGTATCGCACCCAAAGGTGGCGATACCCTTCAGTGCGGTATCATTTTTGATACATTGGAAAATGCGGTATAACCGGGGTTTTACCGCATTTTCCATTTGATACATCTCGCCCATAATGAGTTTTGCAGCCGTATTTCTCAGAGGTAGAAGGTTCCAGTTCAGTGACGTAACTAGAAATTTTGCTCCCCCCTGCCAAACATTTATTACACTTTTTTTCCCCAGAAATGCTCGTTGCCAGGGGTTACATGGTTGTTCAGGTCTTTCTTTATTCATTGTTTCAGGTCATGTACCCATCGTCATGGTAACCCCGAAACATGCTGGATTGAACCTTTTGGAATATCTTTTTACACCTTTACAAACAAGACTCCTGATTGACACTTTCTTCCTGGATCTATATATCTACCCAGAATCTGTAACTTCCAGGTAGCGATACACTCTATCCAGTAGGACCTCTAGCATCTATCCATCTGTCCAGTAGGACCTCTAGCCTCTATCCATCTGTCCAGTAGGACCTCTAGCATCTATCCATCTGTCCAGTAGCACCTCTAGCCTCTATCCATCTGTCCAGTTGGACCTCTAGCATCTATCCATCTGTCCAGTTGGACCTCTAGCATCTATCCATCTGTCCATCAGGACCTCTAGCATCTATCCATCTGTCCAGTAGGACCTCTAGCATCTATCCATCTGTCCAGTAGGACCTCTAGCATCTATCCATCTGTCCAGTAGGACCTCTAGCATCTATCCATCTGTCCAGTAGGACCTCTAGCATCTATCCATCTGTCCAGTAGGAACTCTAGCATCTATCCATCTGTCCAGTAGGACCTCTAGCATCTATCCATCTGTCCAGTAGGACCTCTAGCATCTATCCATCTGTCCAGTAGGACCTCTAGCATCTATCCATCTGTCCAGTAGGACCTCTAGCATCTATCCATCTGTCCAGTTGGACCTCTAGCATCTATCCATCTGTCCAGTAGGACATCTATCCATCTGTCCAGTTGGACCTCTACCATCTATCCATCTGTCCAGTAGGACCTCTAGCATCTATCCATCTGTCCAGTTGGACCTCTAGCATCTGTCTCCTATAATGGGGCAGCAATTTTTGGAGGGACATTTTTGCAGATTACAGATGGCCAGACCCATTGACAGAGACCATGCGCCCCCACAGTGCTGGCTCCCCCATTCCACGCTTGGGCTGCAGTTCCATTGTTACTCCACTGTTCCAGCTATAGAATCGTTCAGGTGATTTTGCTCTTCTGCCATTATCATTCTGTCCTGTGGGCCTAATTCATGTTTGTACCATACTTTCCCACTCTCCTAAAATAGCCAGGGGGCCCTCAAAAATCAGGTGGAGCTATTAGTACCCCGGGAAAGTGGGCAAGTTTCCGGGATTCAGATGTTCTCTCCACACTCTCCCGCTACCTCTGCCAACCACTTACCAAGTAAACTGGGAGGATGATGACGTGATTCACACTGAACCGCGTCATCATAGCTACACCTCCTACTGTACAATGCTGGTAGCAGGGGTGGACGGGGGACGAATGAAAAGAGACCCCATGCAGTCATTGCAAACTAATTTGTGATCGCATACTTATTCACAGCCTATACGCAAATACAAGGAACATCGGTTCTAAGGGTTGGTTAATGGCTTCACAGACTGGTCACAGCAGTAACAATGCAGGTGCCATGTGCAGTGGCGTAGCTACACAGGGTGCAGGTGATGCAACTGCTGTGGGACCTGGGAGCTTGATGGGTCCAGAGAGCAGACAATCCCCTGCACCCTTTTGTGTTTTTTTTTTTCAGTTTGTTTTTAAAGCAGACCAGCAGTGTTGGTTTGGCGAATGAAGGGGCCTGCAGCAGAAGTGACACTACTAGGAGGAGGATCTCCAGCTGACCCAGCTATTGCCATTTTCTGATGGTGGTAGCTTTGCTTTCCCGATATTGGTAAACTGTGCAGCATCGCTTTGGCCATAGAAACCTAGGGAGGGATACGACTGCTGCAGGAAAAAAGGGAGTGCCGCAGGTACCGCTGTCCTCCTTGAAACATTCGGGTGATACTTCATATTTGCAGCTAACCCCCAAAAACACTTGTTGTGCGCACGCTCTGCCCAATGCATCTGAAGTAGGAAGTAGTTGCGCCTATGGAGGATCTTGAATGCAGAATAAATTCGAGTAGGAGTTTCTTGGTGACAACTGGACAGCGGGTATTAAGAAGCATAGAATGGCTGTGCCTGATAGGAGTGCTGTGGGCATGTAGCCTGGCTCCCGCATTTGTGTCAGCGTTAAGTCTTAATCCTGGTGTGCTAAAGGACCCCTGACTCCACAAGCATGTGACCTCCGGGGAAGGAGCAAAATGAAGAAATACGACACAAGTGGACCGATAGCTTCACTGGAATATTTTAGTATATAGACTGCCGCAGTTGGCTGCAAGTTCTTAAGTGGCTGCATCCAACTCAGCGTCATATGCAGGGAGGGATCATACAGCATGAGAAAAAGTACTTTCTCGCCGAAGGCGCGCATCAGCAGTGTCCCGGGTCCGGGGACCAGAAAGTTGGGAGGTATGTAAGGATGGCCATCGACCATCGATGATGCAAAATCATCAATGGTTCCTGGCCGATGTCGATTGTCTAATACTTTTGTCATCGATGGGGGAGAACCAGATAGTTTCCCTCCATCGATGGCATATGTACTTCCGGTCGGGGCCGGGGATGGTCGCACACACGCGAGCTCCCATCCACCGGAGCTTACATCCCCGGCCCCCAGAGAAACGTGGAGATGCAGACGGGGGAGGACGGAGGGGGAGATGGAAGGGGAGGACCTGGCGGCAGCTACCGTCTTCCGACGGCACGGTGACCACCACCCGGCCGGGGCGAGCGCACCGCCATGGCCCGGCATGAGGACCACCTCCTTGCAGGGGGATGCCTGGAGGAGCCGGAAGGGAATGCGGCACTGGACCCCGCCGACGAAGACACCCGCGGCACGGAGCTCGGCCCCCGGGATGACACCGGAGGCTCAGGAGGGAGGACCTGGCGGCATGACCTCTGAGACGGCCGCGACCCCCCTCATCGGCGCTCGGCTGACCCACCAATGAGAAGTGACCAGGCCGCAGGCCCCAGCTGCTGACCCCCAGCACCGTCGCCCCCCCACCCCACCAGGGAGGAGGTATGACCATTGACCAGACCATTGAGACTCAGGCCAGGGAGGGCCCAACTCCAGCCCTAGGCCCCACTGACTCCCTCAGGCCTCAGTGACTCTTTCTCCCCCCCCCCCCCCCCATGCTGGCTCTCCACGCTGGTTCTCCTACAGGAAGCTGGCGCCGCAAATGGCTGCCTAGGATCTGTGCACTCAACCATATGTAACCCCCTGTGCTTCCCCTGTGTGATAACTGTACTGTCTCTGCTATAACTGCGGTATCTTTGCTCTACTGTTACCACCCGGCTGCTGCAGCGACCAGTGGCGCCGCTGATGGCTGCCTAGGTGCTGTGCAGCTCGGCAGGTATGTGTTCCCTGTGTGATACTGTAATGTCCCTGCTTATATTGTCACCTACCTGGCTGCTGCAGCGACCAGTGGCGCCGCTGATGGCTGCCTAGGCGCTGTGCAGCTTGGTGGGTATATGTTCTCTGTGTGACACTGTACTGTCCCTGCTTATATTGTCACCTACCTGGCTGCTGCAGTGACCAGTGGCGCCGCTGATGGCTGCCTAGGCGCTGTGCAGCTTGGTGGGTATATGTTCTCTGTGTGACACTGTACTGTCCCTGCTTATATTGTCACCTACCTGGCTGCAGCAGTGACAAGTGGCGCCGCTGATGGCTGCCTAGGCGCTGTGCAGCTTGGCGGGTATGTGTTCTCTGTGCATACCTCCCAACTGTCACGATTTTAGAGGGACAGTCCCAATTTTCGGGTCCTGTCCCGCTGTCCCACCCGCGGCAGGCATTGTCCCGCTGCGGGGGGTGGCAGTTGGGAGACCCCCAATCTAGTAGAATAGACGCTGTGCGCATGCGCACAGCGTCTATTCTCGAATGAAAATGAGGTTGCTGCTAATTAGCATAAGCCGCGCCCTCATTTGCATACACCCCACCCCTTTTTTCGGGGTGTCCCTATTTCCTCCGGACAGAAGTTGGGAGGTATGTCTGTGTGATACTGTACTGTCCCTGCTTATACAGCTGTGCTACTCGGCGAGCATGTGTTGCCAGCATGAAATGTGTTAATGTAACCTATGTAATGCCTCCCCCCTTCATCCCTGCTTGATGCTGCACTGTATATATCCACAACAAATTCCGAGTGTGCGCAAGCACACCTGGCCAATAAAGTTGATTCTATTCTATTCTATAGCAAAACGATGTTTTGCTTCTTTTTTTTTATCAAAGTGTCGGGACACGGAGCATAGCCCCGCCCCCCGACTCCCACGAAGCCCCGCCCCGTGTTTTGATTGGCCCACTGGCCAGTCAATCAAAAACAATGGCTGACCATCGATATGTAAAAATATCGATGGTCATCCATTGCATAGTTTAGTACTATCGACGGCCAGTTGCAGAATTGCCATCGATGGCAACCATCGATGGCAATGGCAACGATGGCTATCCCTAAAATACAGTGGCGGCCATGGGTTGCCATGGAAACGCCGCCAGTACCATAGAGGCGACTCTTCGCGCCTCACCGGCCCGACTTCCGCGTCTCTATGGCGCTGGATGTCTGGAGGGCGCGTCACGGGGAGGCGGGTCCCCTGTAAATGGCGGCAGCGCCAGCGTCTAATCAGAATAACACGGGGATGCCGAGCAAGAAGCCACAAGGGAAAGTACGTGAAGGGACTACGGCGGCCCGCTCGTGACATTACGGCCCTGGGGATAGGGGGAAGCCGCCGCTGCACCGCTTGCGTCAGGGAGATGCCGGCGTCGTGTGGTCTCTGTAACCCGGGCCTGGCCCTGGCTTGTCCCCGGTGATAGCGGGGGAGTAACACGGCAGAGCCGGACTGTGGGGTGTCACTGAGCTGCCCCATGTGGGCGGGGTGGGGTGTCTGGTGTTCCTGGGCTGGGAGGCAGCAATGCTGACCACTGCGGCGACTGTGCTGTGCAATGCTGTGGGCTGACAATGCTGTGAGGGAGACTTACTGAGCTGCTGTGAGTTCCCGTTCCCAGTTCCACCATTCCCTTAATGCATTACGGCTGGGCATCGCATTGCTATGGGCTTCAACCATCGATGTTTGTTTTTTTCTTCTGATGTGTTTTTACCATTCGATGGCAGCATTCTGATGTTTGCTGGCATCGAACGATTTGATGGTGATGTGATGGTTCCATCCGCAGCCAGCCACACTGCCGATGTTTTAAATCATGGTTGGTTTATTTTTTTTGGTTCTTGTTTAGTTTCTCGGCGGCACCATGGCCGCCTGCTACTTCCGGGTTCGGCGCTCGGCAAACTTTCTAAAATAAAGTCCATGCCAACGTGCATAGTTCATACCCCAACTATCCATGTTTGGCATGGAGTTGATTTTAGATAGCGTGGCGAGCCACCGAGCCCATAGCGTGGGCGAGCCCCGCGAGGGGACACAGACGCTGCCGCCGTGAAACTAAACGAGTACCATTTTTTCCTGTTATACTGAGGCGATGTCGTTACCATTGCATCAAAAGATTGATGATGGATGCCCAGCCGTCGTCTGACACCTACGTTACGCAGCTGAGTGTTGGTATGACTGAGGGTATCGTTCGTGAGAGCCATGCCGCAGAATTATATCCGCTAGAAGTGTAGTGAATGTTACTGATTGCAGTCCTCCAGTACCATCAACAGCTCATTGCTTGTTTGTGGATTACTTTAATTGTGCGCAGGTGAAGGACCCCATCAGCAAACCTGTCAGACTGAGGAGATAATTCAGTGATTTGCAGATCTGCCAATCTTGTACCCCTTTCCGAGGGTAATGACGTGTCATCATCCCAGGTCTGATGCTTTCACATTAAACCAGTTTCACCCATTATACAGAGGGTGACCCGGGTTTAACTCTTCTTATAACCCGGGTTGTATTGACAGGTTTGTCGACCTAAGTTAAGTTTTGGTGGTTTCACACCTCAGATCAACCAGACAGCAACCAGGCCAAAACCCGGGTTCGAGGTGCGTTGTGAGCAGGGTATTAAATGGCTTACTAGAAATAGTCTGCTGATAGTTGCCACCCACTAACTATCTACAGCCCCAATTGATCTTTGAAATCCGACATGTTGTGCAACCTGACTTACCAATCCACTTTTTCGTTGTAATCTGTGAACCCCGTACAGTGCAGATTTACTAATACCCCTTTCACACCGCACTCTCAACCCGGGTTATTGCTGAGTCGTTACATCGCCAACCTGGGTCATGGTGCGGTGTGAAAGCGCCACCCCGGGTGTAGCAACCAAGGTCATGACCAGGGTTGAACACGGCTCTGACCTGGGTCACGGTCCTGTGTGAACGGGCAACCCGGGTTAGTTCAGTATGGAGGAGGCAGCGCTGTCGGCTCCAAGTTCTGCCTTTTTCCCAGCCCTGCGATGATGTGCCCCGCCCCTGTGTGACATCACCAACCCGGGGGTGAAGCTTTCAGTCCGCAAATGCCGGGTCACTCCTGGGATGGACCCATGTCCTAATCCTGGGTACAACCGAACATTTTCAGTCTGAAAAGGGTGGAATCCTCTGTAAATCTCTGAATTGCCCTGATTTCATTGCCGATGTATGGGTCAGGAATTATTCCACCTGCTTACACAGAAAGAAATCCTCAAAACACAGCCTGTTGTAAAAACTTGTAGGTTTACGGTGAGAAGTGGTTCTCAACCTTGGTCCTCAAGTACCCCCAACAGTGCACGTTTTCCAGGTCACCCGGCAGGTGCACAGGTGCACTTTTATATTCACTGACACATTTTAAAAGGTCACAGGTGGAGCTATTTATTTTTACTTGTGATTCTGTGTGGAGACATGGAAAACCTGCACTGTTGGGGGTACTTGTGGACCGAGGTTGAGAACCACTGATCTAAAGTATCACAAGTTCCATGGGCAGCTTGTCTTACCATCTAGTAAAATGGCAGTACAGGTACACCTCAGTACGGGTCCAGTTGGACCAAGTTATGGCACCCACGCATTAAACAGATTAAGGGATGTCGTGTGTGGGTTTACGGAGGAAATGTTTTGTATCGTTGTACAATGAAAGTATCTTGTATTTTGTTCAGGGGCGTGCTGCCAAAGCCTTAAAGTCGTTGCAGTTTGCGAACCCAGGGCGGCAAACGGAATTCACGCCAGAAACTAGCACAAGAGAGAAGAGGAGGCTGACAAAGGCAGCTGGATCTGACAGGTCTGTGTTTGCTTCTCTGTCTAGGGAATTCAGTTGTCTTCACCACCCGCAGCAGTATTGTTTGCCTGGCAGCAGCTATTCAATTGTTTCTGCTGGCGGGCAACATGAATCCTGTGTGCAGCCTCCTGAGGTAGGCAGCAGAAATTTGAGAAATGGGATAGCTTTACGTAGTGTTCACTCTAGTGGGGGCAGCGCAAGGGGGCAGCAGTGTTCACTCTAGTGGGGGCAGACAAGGCCCGCCGATGTCCCAGTTGTGGGCGGTCCAGGGCCGCGACATCATGAAAAGGGAAGGGCCCAGTCGGTGTCATCACTAAAGGGGGGCGGGCCCGGCCACCGCTGTTACTAGATGGGGCAGGCCCGGTCCTGCCGAAGTTGCTGTGCTGCCGGGGAAGCGCTGGGCATCTCCGTCTACGGCGGCGTTGGGCTTCCCTGGGGACAAGTCAGGGCAGGCACCAGGCTCTTTTAGCGTGGCGCTGCTAGAGGGGCAGCGTGCATTTTGCCCTTTAAAAATCGGGGAGGGCGCAGCGCCACTCTAAAGCAGCCTAGCGGGAACACTAGCTTTATGTGCCTAAACCTGGTCGATTTGGGCGATAAAGAAAAAAGTGGCTAAACCTAAATCCGTTTAGAAGCGGAACAAGGTGTGATCATTAGGGGGCTAAAAAGAGGAGCGCGCACCTGGCAATTTATCTCCGGTGCACACTACAATTGCTGGCAATATGGTCGCTCAGCGACCATATTGCCAGCAATTTTGGCCCTTGTGTACGCACCTTGACTCTGTGTGTGGTTGTGTTTTTTTACTAGTTCTGAATCAATTCCATGTTGAAAGGTAAGTGTTCTTTTTTTGAAATAGCCAAGTTGCTTTATTCCCATGTTCTCCTAATTTATTTGGCAAAACATTTAACTACCAGTTGCTGCCAACGCTGCACATACATCATATGATGTTCTGTTTGGGTATAACAGTGGATCCTCAAGGACCCCAATAGTGCTCATTTTCCATTCCACCTGGCAGGTGCACTCGTTATTCACTGACACATTTTAAGTTAATTTCACCTGTGATTCTGTGTGGAGACCTAGAAAACGTGCGCTGTTGGGTGTCTCCGAGGCTGAGAACCACTGGTGCAGAACAAGTCTCCGGTACTGTAATTTTGTCATGGGCAATGAACAACATTCCAGACACAGAAGTGCATACGTTTTAGGCTGTTTGGCTCAAACAATAATCGACATTTCTGATCTGATTATATAGCTTCTATAGGTTCTCAAATTCTGTCCTCGGGACCCCACACAGTGCATGTTTTCCAGGTCAGCCAACAGGTGAACTTATTACTGACTGACACATTTTTAAAGATCCACAGGTGGAGCTAATTTATTTCACTTGATTCTGCGAGGAGACCTGGAAAACATGCACTGTGTGGGGTCCTGAGGACCAAGGTTGTGAACCTGTGCTACAGATTATAAATCTGCACGACGTGTTTTGGGCACACATGTCTTTCACAGGTACCGTATGTTGTGCAAAACACGTCACCTATTTATATATCCCATCCCATGGCTGGAATTGAGCACACCATTGTCGTATTAAAATTTCTTACCTGCACATGTGATTCAATGACACACACCAGGTACAGCAGAATGGGGGTGGTTCCGTGCTTGCTTGAGACTATAATAGTACCACCTATGGCAATCTGTTCCACCCTGCACCTTCCTAGTGCTGTGTAATAGTACCACCTATGGCAAGCTGTTCTGTTACACCCTGCACCTTCCTAGTGCTGTATAATAGTACCACCTATGGCAAGCTGTTCTGTTCCACCCTGCACCTTCCTAGTGCTGTATAATAGTACCACCTATGGCAAGCTGTTCTGTTCCACCCTGCACCTTCCTAGTGCTGTATAATAGTACCACCTATGGCAAGCTGTTCTGTTACACCCTGCACCTTCCTAGTGCTGTATAATAGTACCACCTATGGCAAGCTGTTCTGTTACACCCTACACCTTCCTAGTGCTGTATAATAGTACCACCTATGGCAAGCTGTTCTGTTCCACTCTGCACCTTCCTAGTGCTGTATAATAGTACCACCTATGGCAAGCTGTTCTGTTACACCCTGCACCTTCCTAGTGCTGTAGAAGTTGAGTATTAGTGCAGAATACTTCACCTCTCTGAGGACTCCTTCACACGCATCCTGGTAAACTGGCAATGTGCATGAATAGGTTTTAGTAATGCATTTTTAATATTCTGTAACTAATACATTGTATTGTGCCTGTAACGTATGAGAAATGGGTTGGGCAGCATCATTTTTCAGCACAAGAGAATGAGCACATTCGTCATCCTATTTTATAATCCCGGATAGGTGTAAAACAGCCATAATTGTCGCTGAACAAATATTTATTGTAACCACAGTCTGTAAAGGTTCCTACAGGAAGCCGGATACTCTAGTTATAATTCAGACTTGGCTCACACTTTCAATTTGTACTAAATACATTGTTCACTGCAAATATAGTGTCTGAGCTACTGTAGTTTATTACCGAGCGTGTTTCATCGCACTCTATTGACTAGAACTGCCTCTCACTGCTGCCTTTTGTGTTTTGTCTACTGCACTTGTCAATACCTTGACCTTGTCTGGCAAAACTCTTTTGTTCCACTAGATGGCGATATGACACCAGGCATCCCTTATTGTCAGTGCCTAGGAGGCTTCCTACAATAACTTCACCCAATAATAGTTGAGTAGTATTTATGCTGGGGAGAAGTATTTATGCTGGGGAGTGCGGTGCAATTGCTGTCAACCACGTCTTGGGTTTAGGTGATTATCGGTAGTGTCATTTCTCTAGTCAAGTGGTAAATTGTAGGTATTGGTTAGTGACATTACACAGGTAAAGATTTGGCTTAGGCTTCTAAATTGGTAGCTTTCTTTTTCTATTTACCATGTATTGGTTTATAAATATTGTGGTAGGTGGTTATATTTAAGTATTCTTGGTTCCCAATAGTAAAGTGTTTAAACCTGACCTTGTGGGGTATGTTTTTATAAAAAGAGAGTCAATGTATGCACAGTTAACTGGGTACTTATACATAACAAGTATATTTGTAATGTATGGGTATATAACTAATAATGTCACTAGGTAGCACTGTACAGGGAGAACAATCCCCTGGGTTATTTATAAGCAGGTAGTAGGAACCAAATAATGGGGCTGCTGAGATGTAAAGTTCGACCCTTCGAGGTGGGTGTTGTCCTGGTGCCTGATTGTACCACAACAAACTCGATGAGTAGCAAATTCTGGCCAAGTAATAATGTGCCCTATTGGTGTGGCAGTTGGTATTACAGTTCAGGGAGAGACTTGTGGCGTGGCACAAGTGTCTGCATCAAGTGGCAGGAGACGGATATTGAATTATGCTCCATACACTAGGGAGGAGGAGGGGGGAGACCCCGTCTCTCCAGTCCCCACACTGTGCTGATGTACCAGCTCACCCCTGTGCGGAGTACGAAGCCATGGCCGGGGTCAGTGTTTGCAGTATCTCCCGGGATAAGTATGAAGGGGTAGACACAGTGCTCCAGTCTCCACATCCATACTGTGTGGCAGGAGCCAGATAGAGTATCCACGCGGGAGACAGAGCCACGGTTGGAGTCCCTTGTTACCTGAAGCCCCTGCTGAGGTGCAGAGAGATAGGCTGCCGTGTGGTAGATGAGACCGGGCACATGCACACAGACAGCTTGGGGAACCTGTGATGTCGGCGTAGCTAGTCTTAGTCAGTCACATGGTCTTCCCATCTAGCGGTCTGTCCAGAATCAGCCTCTGGCTACAAGGTCTAAGTGCCGGGTCACAGGGTGTCTCTTACAGGGTGGACTACCCGAAAATGTATGCCTGGGGAGAACACTGAACTGTAACTAAAATAATTATATAACATGCTGTAGGACTCAATTTGTGACCTACATATCTGTATTCCTTTTTGTAGCTGTTGGTAAAAAAAATGATTGGAACTAAAATCATGTAGAAGCTAAAGAGGGAATAAATGTGAACAGAGAAAAGATACAAATGAAACCATTGATCCTTCCACTGAATGGGTCCCACTAGTGGCAGAGGAGGTGACAGTTTTTAAAGAACAACTTCTTAACCAAACAAACTTTTTCTCCCCCCCCCCCCCCTGTACTAATGATCCGCTGTAACTGTACTGTTACATCGTGCACTTCATTTAGTTGGCCTCTTACCTTGGTAATACCACATTCTCACTGCCAGTGAGAACAAACCGGCTTTAATGCTAGAAAACTGACGCCAGACCCCAAATTACCGGGTGAAGCAGTTCTACCTGTAATTTGCCTTTTAACACTGGTGGGGGTTTTATTTTATTTTTTTACAGTGTGAATGGGGCAACCTGTGTCTCCAACCTGGGTAAAAAGCAGTGTTGGCGACCCGGGAATTATGACATGGGTTGAACTGTTCTCCTAGCAGTGAGAGCGGGGTATAAATGACAGCACTTCTTAGCGGGTACTGATGCTTCTTCCATTGACATTCAGTGTAACTTGTATAATTGTTTATTTTACAGACAAACCATACCGTCAAAGAACAAGGTCTACGATAATCACGGGATCCTCCTGGCCAATGGGATGGATCTCTGTGATTGCTTGGATGAAGAATGCATGGGCTGCTTCTATTCATGCAGAAAATGCGGCTCGAACAAGTGCGGCGTGGAATGCAGATGCGACCGTAAATGGCTTTATGAACAAATTGAGATAGAAGGCGGCATAACCATACGTAATAAACATGCCTGAAGCAGGGGGATCATTGGCGATGGAAATCACTTACTGACATCAGACCCTTAATCAATATCCACTGAAGACATCACTATTGTAGCAGCAGCGGTGCCTTCGGTTTGGCACAGAAGAGGATTTGCATCAGACCTCGCGCTTCTCTATTCAGAGTCCTGTGGATTCAAGTCATTCTGTTTTAGTTTAATTGGAGAAGCAGGTTTTCCACAGGACGTTATTCAAAGCAGATGTTCATACCTAAGATCTGCTTCTCGCAGTTGATACAGGATTCGTTTTTTACTTATCGGGAGATTTTATAGCAGAGCGTGGAAAACTTCGGTATTTTTTCAGTATGTAAAGATTTTGCGTTTCTCACTTTCAAAAGCCAAAGGTTGAATGCAGTTTGCTAGTTGTGAGTCCGGTTCTGTGTCATTCCCATCATCTCCCTCCCCCTCCACTCTATTTATACTTTGCCCCTCTGGTTGCAGGGGGACTTTATGTAGAGATAAAGTATACAGTCCAGATTTTTATGGGTTTATTTTTGGGCATTTAAAAAAAATAACATTTGCTGGCTTGGGCCTGTTCTGTGCAGAAGCAAAATAGCAGCGCATTATGTCCACCTGTACTTCAGATTGCAAATATAAAGGCGAGCCGTGTTTCAGTAGGGGTTTATGCCATAAAGTCTCGGGCCTTGGCATGGTTTTTGTTATAATTACAGATCTGGGTGAGAATCACCAAACGCAACTCCTGAAAACCTAAGATAATAAATATATATTTACACCACTGTACAAAGGCTAGTAAGAGGTCTGTTACATATGGGAATCATCCATGTCCCCAATAGCACAGACTATTTGATTCAGACTGTAGCCTCATATCACTAAAGGGGCAGATGTATTAAGCCTTAACCAGAGATAAATGCAAGGGTGATAAAAAGAGAGAACCGTCCAGCCAATCAGCTCCTAACTGCCATGTTAAAAGCTGTGTTTGAAAAAAGTCAGTAAGGAGCTGATTGGCTGCCGTTATTTCTTTATCAATTACTTTGTGGGGTAGCAGTCATTTTTTTTTATGGTGGCTGAACATTGTCCCTCACGTATTACCGTTAACGAACATGCACACTTCAATTGTCATGCCAACTGGCCGCCATTAATACGCAGTCATTGTGTTGCAATGTTAAGGACGATGCCCAGCCATGAAAGGGCACCAGCCTACTTAGGGACCAGTGTGGGCCCTAATGTATGAGTCTACCCGGGCTGCCTTCTCATGAACATGGGTGCAGCTCCCAGAACTGTGTACAGGTGATAGAGGCTGTTACACAAATATCTATATCCGTGAGAAACGACTTTTATACTTGGTAAAACAGTTGCCAGCCTTACCATTGTCTGTGTATGGCCGTTTCCCCTCTGTGTACATAATGAGTTCACTTCATCTGTTGCGGGTTATTGGAATAAAGCTAATTTGTTAAGGATGACTGTGAAAAATATGCTCAGGTATAATAAAAAATAAAATATTCCTTTTTATTGTGTTTGTCTTTGTGATTAACATTTTGTCTACCCTATTTTACGTTTTGAAGGCCATGACAGATTACGTCATATGTTTGTTTCATCACTGTCTACTATTGTAAAGTGCAACGGAATCTGCTGCGCTGTACAAGAAACTAATAAATCTGGAACTGTGGGGTAGATGTATGAATACAGTGATAAAGGAAGAGGTGAGTCAGAGGAAGTGGCTCATGGCAACCAATAAGCTGCTCTGCATAGTTTAATGTTATTATGCAAATTATGTATATTCAGTGCTGATTGGTTGCCAGTGGCCACTCCTCCTTTATCACTGCTTCATACATCTAACCCTGTGGTCTGAAATAGGTAAACCTCAGGTGTGTGCTACACAACGTGTATGTGTGAGACCAGTTTACTTGGTGCTGTACATTTTTGCCATATTTCATTGTGATATTTTACTAGTGCCAACTATAATTACCTTCATTTTACCTTACTCTGTGCCTTTTTGGTGTATCTTTGTAGCGTAAGGAATGAACTATTAAGATGGGGCACAAAGTATTCATGCAAAAGATGGTCATAGTAAATACAACCCTGCATTCCTTCAATACAGTAACACTGTGTAAATGATGGACACCTGCAGGATTTGGTTATACTTGTGTTCATCACTTAGTCCACCACCAGGGGGCAGCATTTGGTTACAAAGGAATGAGCAATGAAATATGAATGTGTACATTGTGCACAAACGAGGACATCAGTAGCTCCTGATGCTTTACATTTGTAATAACAATTCATATGTCACGGCAAGCTTAGGAACACTTTGCTTTTCCTGGCCCAGCGCTAGAAGTCAGACATAAACTAGTAATGTGATCCGCAGCTAGGAAGAGAATAACCTATTTATATATTTATTTATTAGCAGTTTCTTATATAGCGCACAGAATATCTGACCATTCACATCAGTCCCTGCCCCAGTGGAGCTTACAATCTATTTTCCCTACCACATATACACACAGACATTCTAGGGTTAATTTTGAGAGACAATTAACCTACCAGTATATTTTTGGATTGTGGGAGGAAACTGGAGTACCCGGAGGAAACCCACGCAAGTACGGGGAGAATATACAAACTCCGCACAGTTAGGGCCATGGTGGGTATTGAACCCATGACCTCAGTGCTGTGAGGCAGTAATGCTAACCATTACCCCATCCGTACTGCCCCGTATATATAACACATGGTGGGGATAGAACCCATGACCTCAGCGCTGTGAGGCAGTAATGCTAACCATTACACCGTCCGTACTGCCCCGTATATATAACACATGGTGGGAATAGAACCCATGACCTCAGCGCTGTGAGGCAGTAATATAACCATTACACTATCCGTACTGGCCCTAGGGAAGCCAATCCCGGAGCATTTTTTCAATCCCGGAATTCGGGATTGAAAAATGCCCAATCCCGGGATTCCCGGGATCCCGGGATCGGCTTCCCTAATTTAAAAAAACCCGCCCGGGCCGCCCCGCATATATACTTACATGGGCGGTGCGGCCGGGGAGCCGGGTGGCAGGGCAGCTGGGCGGCTGGTACGGGAGGGCGGCTGGGCGGCTGGTACGGGAGGAAGGGAGGGTGGGCGCAGCAGCAGCAGCTGGGAGGGCGGGAGGCATGCCGGGAGAGCGGGCGGACGTTCTGGTTGGCCTGCGCAGCATGACCTCTGACTTCGTCATGCTGCGCAGAGACGCTGAGACGCAGAGACGCTGCCCGGGACAGGAGAAGCCGGGCAGCGTCTGAGAACAGGCTCAGACGCTGCCCGGCATTAGACTGCGCATGCGCAGTCTAATCCTGAAATCCCGGGATTGGAAACTCCAATCCCGGGATTGAAATCCCGGAGTTTTTAAGGCCAAATCCCGGGATCCCGCCGATCCCGATCCCGGGATTGGCCACACTAACTGGCCCGTATATATAACACATGGTGGGGATAGAACCCATGACCTCAGCGCTGTGAGGCAGTAATATAACCATTACACCGTCCGTACTGGCCCGTATATATAACACATGGTGGGAATAGAACCCATGACCTCAGTGCTGTGAGGCAGTAATGTAACCATTACACCATCCGTACTGCCCCGTATATGTAACACATGGTGGGAATAGAACCCATGTCCTCAGCGCTGTGATGCAGTAATGCTATAACCATTACACCGTCCGTACTGCCCCGTATATATAACACATGGTGGGGATAGAACCCATGACCTCAGCGCTGTGATGCAGTAATGCTAACCATTACACCATCCGTACTGCCCTGTATATATAACACATGGTGAGGATAGAACCCATGACCACAGCGCTGTGAGGCAGTAATACTAACCATTACACCGTCCGTACTGCCCCGTATATATAACACATGGTGGGAATAGAACCCATGACCTCAGTGCTGTGAGGCAGTAATGCTAACCATTACACCATCCGTACTGCCCTGTATATATAACACATGGTGGGGATAGAACCCATGACCACAGCGCTGTGAGGCAGTAATACTAACCATTACACCGTCCCGTATATATAACACATGGTGGGGATAGACCCCATGACCTCAGTGCTGTGAGGCAGTAATACTAACCATTACACCGTCCGTACTGTCCCGTATATATAACACATGGTGGGTATTGAACCCATGACCTCAGTGCTGTGAGGCAGTAATGCTATAACCATTACACCGTCCGTACTGTCCCGTATATATAACACATGGTGGGGATAGAACCCATGACCTCAGCGCTGTGAGGCAGTAATGCTAACCATTACACCATCCGTACTGCCCTGTATATATAACACATGGTGGGGATAGAACCCATGACCACAGCGCTGTGAGGCAGTAATACTAACCATTACACCGTCCGTACTGTCCCGTATATATAACACATGGTGGGGATAGACCCCATGACCTCAGTGCTGTGAGGCAGTAATACTAACCATTACACCGTCCGTACTGTCCCGTATATATAACACATGGTGGGTATTGAACCCATGACCTCAGTGCTGTGAGGCAGTAATGCTATAACCATTACACCGTCCGTACTGTCCCGTATATATAACACATGGTGGGGATAGAACCCATGACCTCAGCGCTGTGAGGCAGTAATGCTAACCATTACACCATCCGTACTGCCCCGTATATATAACACATGGTGGGGATAGAACCCATGACCTCAGTGCTGTGCGGCAGTAATGTAACCATTACACCGTCCGTACTGCCCCGTATATATAACACATGGTTGGGATAAAACCCATGACCTCAGCGCTGTGAGGCAGTAATGCTATAACCATTACACCATCCGTACTGCCCCGTATATATAACACATGGTGGGGATAGAACCCATGACCTCAGTGCTGTGAGGCAGTAATGCTATAACCATTACACCATCTGTACTGCCCCGTATATATAACACATGGTGGGGATAGAACCCATGACCTCAGTGCTCTGAGGCAGTAATGCTATAACCATTACACCATCCGTACTGCCCCGTATATATAACACATGGTGGGAATAGAACCCATGACCTCAGTGCTGTGAGGCAGTAATTCTATAACCATTACACCGTCCGTACTGCCCCGTATATATAACACATGGTGGGTATTGAACCCATGACCTCGGTGCTGTGAGGCAGTAATGATAACCATATACTGAGCATGTAGTGGAAATGCCGCCTAATGTAATCTATGCATCATTGGGTCAAACGCCTGAATTAAAATGTACAATTTTACTATAAGCCTACAATGGTAACTTAGAACATTGCACGTTGGATGTGCATCTAGCGTTTAGTTGAAGTCATTCACCGCAGGTGGGTGGGGGTCATTTGTAGACTTTATGGCTTGGAAGGTTTTCCCCAGAGCAGGAGAAACGGTTTGGCCAGGAAAAGCCGCTAGTAACTCACGATTGACTGGAGCTCACTTGGGTAAATAAACCATAATACCCAGGAATAGTGAGAAGTCCCGGAATAGCTGACATTGGGAAAAGCTGCTGCCTGGGCTTACGGGTGTGGTGTAGCGCGCCGACGTTGGGCTCCTTACTGCCTGGACTCAGACAGCAGGGGGAGCACAACAAAGCCCCTTTTATGCTGTCCCACATGTACTGGATGTATTCACCATACTGCGCCATATGTTCTGCTCTGTATGCAAAGTGTATTATCTACTGTAACATGTACACACAAACTCCTGTTTCATCATCGTATATCTGCAATCATTAATGCAGGCTATTCCCTTCAAAGATAGAATATATATATATGTTCCCGCTAGGCTGTTTTTTAAAGGACAAAATGCGCCCTGCCCCTCTCGCAGCGCCCCGCTAAAAAAGCCTGACTGGGAAGCCCAGCATCGCCGCAGACGGCGATGCCCGGCGCTTCCCCGGCAGCACAGTGGCTTTGAAGGGGACGGGCCCGCCCCCTTTGATGACGGTGGTGGTGGTCGGGCCCGCCCCCTTTGATGGCGACGGCCTGGGCACGCCCCTTTCATGATGTCAGCGGGCTGGGCACGCCCCTTTCATGACGACGACGGGTCGGACACGCCCTCAGCTGTGACGTCGGCGTGCCCGGCCCGCACCCCTGGCGCCCTGCCCGCTGTCACTCCTAGTGCTGACGCCCGTTTACTGGGACTTAGGGTGGCCAATCCCGCATTTGGGATTGGAATACTATGCATGTGCAGCGTTTGAGTACCCCCTCAGACGCTGCCCGGCTGTTCCTGATTCCCGGCGGTGTGCCTCTGCGCAGCGTGATGGGAATCTGTGCCGCATTATAGGAGATTGTGTGATGAAATTGGGGGAGGGGAAAGGGTCATTTATGATGGTATAAAGTCATAGAATTCAGCCTTTTGTTTTTTTTTAATAGCAGAGTCCTGGCTACTGTATGGTAAACCATGCTGTGACGTATTGTCAGTCTACGCTGGCTCTGTTTGTGACCATTGCAGATTTACTTGTGATTGGCATATGTGAAACGTTCCTAATATAGGACGCGGTGAATGAAGCCATGTAGCATAACGTGTGTAGATCTAAAGGCCCATACACACTGGGCGACTTTGAGCCTAAAGTCGCTCAAAACAGCATGTTTGAGCAGCTTTCAGCTCGATGCCACCCAGTGTGTATATCCTGGCGGTGAGCGCTGCTGCGCGCTTCCGCATCATCGCTGGGAAAGCTATTCGTCTGCTGGTATTACCAGCAGATGAGCGGCTTTGAGGACGGCTTTGTATAGCGCTGCGTCCTCTCCCTGCTGACGGCGCCGGGCAGGGGGAAAGCCGCTCAGTATGTATGGACCTTTACACTGTATATGCTGAACTATGTAATTGCACATAGTTGTATAGAATCTTGAGGGGGGGGGGGGGGATAAGAAGGGTAACAAAGTATTTGTGTGTTTCTTAGGTGAAGCCGGAGCCAGACAGAACACTAAGTGAAATGCAGCAGGGAGAGCACAGCAATGAATTACACTTGCATGAAATGCCATCCTCCACATTTGCATAACATCAGTCATTTTGACTTCACCAAACTTAAAGTGATGGAGTCATCCATCACACAATTCCAGCTGCCTGCTCCGGCCTGCACCCCGAGGATGCGGCTAAGTACCCCCTGTTCCCATCAGATCTCCCCCTTCTTCCTCACTCTGCTAATTCTACATGTTAGCGAGCCAAGGCCCTGCAGTCAGAGCTGCGGCTCCCTACGGAGGGCACAAATTGCTACTGACGGCTCAGTTCGGACAGTTACTTTTTCATTCTTCAATAACAATATAAAGGGAAATTTACATCAGAATAAAAAAAAAACCACATAGTCGCCCAGGCACCGTGTTCTGCTGAACAGCTTCTCTCAATGACTACTGTATTACACGTAGGGTAATGCAAATAAAAGATAATCACAAGAGATGGGGAGTCAAGGTTACCAGCCAAGGTTTCTGCTGTCATGCCGGCTGCGGTGATACAATGGTGTGTATGGCAAAGGTAAATCTAGTGTGCAAACAAAGGAAGCTTCAGGTTGTTGGTAATTTCCCTGCATGAGTGCCGTGTGCTTGAGTTAGCCATTGTAACATAATGAGCCTGTGTCTCGTTATTGTTCATATACCTGTGTCATTATGTAAAGAAGGGCCTTGGAAACGGCATCTTAAAACTGCATGAGCTATTTTTCTATTCGCTCTTGTGTGAACAATGTGGGGGGAAATGTATGAGACTTGTGAAAACAATCCAAATTGAGCAGAGCTGTTCTACATATATATATATGGGGTCCCTTGGCGATGGGCTACAAGCTTAAATGCATTGATCAATTCATGAACTAAAACCCCATTATTTATTTAATTGATTATTTGAATGTTAAGGTGAGTTAGTTTGTTGTAGTGAGTGCTGGGCCCCCTGTGTTTGGATATATGGTTGTGTGTGTGTGTGTACCTACAATATATATATATATATATATATATATATATATATATATATATATATATATATTGTAGGTCGGTACTGGGGTCATGAAAAGTCAGTTTTATGTGAACCCCCCCCCCCCCCCATATACTCTGGTTTCTCTTCAGATCGAATAAATCTTTCGCCTTTATGTGACCCCCACATAAGTTATTTTTATACTTTAAAATCTGTGAGTGCCGCCCTCTTTTCTTCTGCACTTATTTATTTTTATATATATATATATATATATATATACACACACACACTCTAGGTGTTTCATCGCACCTTACGGGCACTCTTCACACCGTCGTAAGGGGCTACGCCCCATTACAGTTATAAATATATTTTAACGTGAATTATGTTTGTTAATTGTGGATGAATGTGTTTCATTTTGGGTGGGGCGGATGGTGTTGGCGGGAAGGGGTGTGTTGGGTTAGGGATTTTGGTGGGGTGGTGTATGATACTTTGGCTTGGTGTAGAGTGCAGTTGTTGGTGGTATAGTGGTGCAAAGAGTGTGTGTGTTATTAGTTGGGCGTGGTGATGGTGGTACCAGGAAGGGGTGTGTTGGATTGGATATTTCAGTGGGGTGGTGCTGGCTATGTTGCGTGTATATGTATGTATATATGTATATGTATGTATATGTGTGTGTGTGTGTGTGTGTGTGTATATATATATATATATTTGGATAGAAGTAAATGTATAAGCGCTGATAGAGATCTATAGAAAGTCCAGCAATAAACCAAGTGTTACCACAAGGATAAAAGTCCACCAAAGTCCAATATAATGGCTGCTGCTCCTCACTCTCGTACAAGTACGGTGACCTGGGGTCCAACACAGGTGATGTTAATCTAGAGAAGAGGGAATGAGAGAGGGCGCTTCATGGTGCATTAAAAGATATCTTTATTGGGATCACACAAGACAAGGATCCACGGTACAATAATTGTTTTATTGTACCGTGGATCCTTGTCTTGTGTGATCCCAATAAAGATATCTTTTAATGCACCATGAAGCGCCCTCTCTCATTCCCTCCTCTCTCTCTCTCTCTCTCTCTCTCTCTCTCTCTCTCTCTCTCTCTCTCCGGCTAGTGGCTAATGTGAGGGTACCGGGAGTCCTTGCAGGTGCTGAAGTAGCAGGTGGCGGTGGAGAGTTGAGTGCAGTGGCGGGTGTCAGGATAGCGGCACTGCGGAGGTAGTAGGCGGCTGTGAGTGGAGTGGTAGCTTGGCAGTTGTGGCTGGAGGGGGTGGTAGCACTTCTGACAGTGCAGAAGTAGGAGGCGGCTTAGCGGCTGTGAGGGGAGCGTGTGACCTGGTAAGTGTGTCAGTGTGGCGTTTGCTGCTGTGTGAGTGGGGGGGGGGCTTCCGCATTACTTACCAAAGTCCCCCCCCTTCCCCTAACTTATTATAGACAACCTCCTCCGGTACTTATGTAATATCTGGACTCCCGGTTTTCTTATGAGACCGTGTCCCCTCGCGGGGCTCGCTGCGCTCGCCACACTTCGGGCACGGTGGCTCGCTGCGCTCGCCACACTATATAAAATCAACTCCATGTGCAGTTGGATAGTAGGGGTATGAAAATATGGGGTGCATTTAACATGGGAGTCCAGATAATACATAAGTACCCCTCCTCCTCTCCCCCCTCCTTCCCTAGACTTGCTGGCATCCCCCTCCCACATGTGACATACCTGTGGCGTCTGACACTCACAGGGCAGTCTTGCTTCACCCGGCCAGCGGCAGATTGGAAATGTCTGTGAGGTGCTACAGCCAGCCCAGCGCTTTACTATAAATATAGGAGGAGGCAGCTCTGCCGAGTCACAGCTGCATCATGCTTCTCTCCTCTCAGGCTGTGACCATGTGACTCTGTCTGCGACTCAAGGTCAGCCTGAGAGGAGGCAGAGCTGCTCCCCCTGGCTGCCAGAGGCTGCTATGTCAGCACCACAGATCTGCAGCTGCGCAGACTTCATTTATTCACTGCACTCCCTTCCGCCCCCATCGATGATTGACACATGTAGCCAAATATATAAGAGATAATATATATATATATTTAGAATATACTAGTAAGCCCGCTTGAAGCGAATGCTTCAAAAGCTAGTAAGGTAGCTAATGTAAGATAGAGAAAGAGATGTAGATTCACTTGCTGCCAACAGATGGCAGTGTTTTGGCGACACACGGTTTTGGTTACACTAGACATACAGATGGAGCTGCCCTCATTAAAGCAGCTCCTGGCGATTTTATTGCCATGCGCAGCCCCCCCACCTGTCCGTCAGAGTCCGGCACAAGATGCTCGCATGCCCCCATTCTGTCAGAAACCCCTGCAGCCATCTCCTGCTGCTACCTGTCTCCCTGAAGCGGAGACAGGCAGGGAAGCACCCAGTCCATGCTCCCCACCACCTTGCTGATGAGACGCGCAAGCGGGTGAGCCGCTCACACATCCCTGTCCGCCAGCCAAGCTCCCAGCCAGCGCCTTCTAGCACTATGGATATGTCGCACTGGCAGGCTGGCTGGGTCCAGCCAGGCTCTCTACTGCCCTGATCACACATTTCTGGCATTGTGAAGCAGGGGTTGGGCGATGATGGCGCAAACAGTTATCGCCCCACCCCCTTTTCTGTCTGACCGGTGGTTTGCCTGATACAGGAGCCTGGAATCTTTTCTCAGGGAGCCGGGAGTGACATGCAATTTTTGGACTGCAGGTATGGGCTGCAACCTCAGATATGTAATCGCTCACATTGATGTCCAGACTCCACCTAGCATGGGGCTGCTGCAAGTTTCAATGGTGTGACCGATGAATCAAGCTGTATTTGGGCATCTCTGGACACCAGAGAGGGGCTTGTACTCACAAAAGAGGCAGACACGGAATCAGGCCCCATTATAGTTTCTGGTCTACAAGAGACGCGTTTGCGTGAAAACGCCCTTAAAGAACGTTACCTACAGTACATGACAATAGCAAAAATCCAGCAGTTGGGATCCCAATGGGCAGATTCCCGACACATCCTGGAGGTAAGTTCTGGGGTTGTGGTTAAGTTGGCAATAGGGAAGGGTTAGGGTTGAACTGCAGGGACATAGGAGGTAACAGGATGCTGGGGGGCGGGGTTAGGGTTAAGCTAGGGTGGCGGTTAGGGTTAGGCATTAGTGGGAAGGTTTGGGGTAGACTGCTGGGGTAGAGGAGCTGACAAGCTGCAGGGGGGGGTGGGGTTAAGCTAGGATGGCGGTTAGGGGTAGGCTACAGGAAGAGGTTAGGGCAGGGCTGGGCAATTGCGGCCCTCCAGATGTTGATGAACTACACATCCCAGCATGCCTTGCATCAGTTTCAGCATGGCTACATAGCAAAACTAATGCAAAGCATCCTGGGATGTGTAGTTCATCAACATCTGGAGGGCTGCAATTGCCCAGCCCTGGGTTAGGGTTAGGTGTCAAGAGGGGGAGGTTAGGGTTAGGTTATGAAGGGAGGGATAACTGTGGGAGGGGGAGGTTATTAAATGTACCCCCTTTCACATTCTGCTCCCTCTTCTGTACATGCACAGGCGACGGAGGGGAACACGCGTCATACATACACAGTGGGTTCTTTTTATATGGTTTAGTGAGTACAGGGCTTCAGATCCCACTGCTGGCATTTCATACCCAGCCTGTGAAAATGCCCCTTCCCACCCTTGTCTGCCTCTCCAGTCATACGGTTTGATGCATGGAGAATGCATGCGGGACTGCATAGGTGCATTGCATTTCGGTTTCTGACCATGATCGCAGCCAGCGTACTCAGGCCAGTTACACTGCGGAAACTCTGAGCAAGATTTAATGGGATGCGAAAAAATATTCTGAAATCGCACCACATCACACTTTTTAAATTTGCTTTTTTTGTTGCAAATTCGCATATTTAATAAGATGCAAATTTGCAACAAAAAAGTGCGATATGGTGCAATTTTTAGTTATTTTTTTTATGGCGTGGGGTCCTCCTCCTGAGCATAACCAGCACCAGGCTGATTGAGCCGGACCTGGTGCCAAAAATACGGGGGGAAAAAGCGTAGGGGTCCACCGTATTTCTGAAACCAGCCCTGAACTCTTGGATTTGTCCTGGTTCCAAAAATACGGGGGACAAAAAAAACGGGGGGTCCCCCGTCTTTTGGAACCAGCACCGGGCTCCAACAGCTCGAGGTGTCATTCATTCCACAGCCGGGGGACACTTTTTACATAAGGTCCCCCGGTTGCATCATGCTCACCGTGGCTGGTCAGCCCTGGACGGGGTACCTAAGAGAGTGGTGACGGAAAAATCACACAAATAAACATTGCTTTTTACAGGTGAACTACAAGTCCCAGCAGGCCTCCCCCGCATGCTGGGACTTGGCGAACCACAATTCCCAGCATGCGGGGCATTAATGGGCCTGCTGGGACTTGTAATCCCCCCGTAAAAACCCACAGTGGCACAGTGGGGACAAAAAAAAATACTTACCCAGTACGGAGTCCAGCGTCGCATCCTCTCACTCCTGCAGCTGACTAAAGAGGGCGGGCGCGGGGACAGGAGGCAGCGTCAGCAGGTACTACTACTCACTTCCGGTAGGCATCGGCGGGGCTCCTGGGCGGCATCGGCGGGCTTGATGGCAGCGTTCGGTGGCGTCTTCAGCTCAGAGATGCCCTGCTCATCGGTCACACATGCGGGAGATGAGCAGAAGCTTTCTGAGCGACTGCTCTGAAATGTCCGGCGTGTCCATTCTGAATCTTGGGCAGATTCAGAACGGCGGGGGCGCACATGTAAATCGCTGTGCGGGCTATACACACAGAGATTTACATGCGTTTTCAGGCATTTTCTGAGTGAGTTGTTAAAATCGCTCTGAGAATGCCTGAATATTGCGCTGTGTGGGGCCCATAAGTTTCTCTATTGCATCCTAGAAAATGAAAGATAGAATCTGATTGGGCAACATCACCTCTCTATATCTTCAGCAGCTTTAGTAAATGTACCCATTAGTGTCTTGTCACACACACACACACACACACACACACACACACATACACACATACACACATACACAACTAACATAAATCCCCTACAAATAATGAACTTTGGATATTTGCTGATTGTCTGTTCCACGTGGTGCAGAGAGCCTCTGCCTCATTGCACAGCGTTCCCTTCCCCAACACGCCTCATTCATTTTAGTATCTCTCGATACAATAAAACTTGGGAATGTTAAACAAAGTGCTTCACTTGCAAAAGGTGGCAACTCTACCTGTCACTGTCACACAATCAGGCACTCGCTCTGCATATTAATCGCAATGAGGAAGAGTACATTTGATAAATGTTGATGGAGCGAGTGCATTAATTGTGTGTTAAAGCCCATTTTCCCGTCCGGCTTTCCAAGAGCACCTGTAAAAATTGCTGATATGTGTCAATTTCTTTATAACGTTCATTAAGGGTGACTTTACTCAAGTGAGATATTAGCATGAAAACTGATGGGTAAAAGCAATTAGCATTAATGTTAATTATCTTCATGGTCTGTGAAGGAGAACAAGATTCAAGTTGGTTCAGTGTGATATCGTCCTCAGCGAGAACCTGCCAGCGCTAGGACTGATTCAGACCTGTGAGCTAGGCTAAGTGTAATCGCAGACTAGCGTACAGGTCAGCGCCACCGATTGGCCCGTCCATTCGCCCGCATCCCCTCGCTAACATGGGAGGGGCTGTCCATGAATCCACCTCCGGCCCTCCCTGTCGGGAGCGAGCCGATCGGTGAGTATGTAACTCGCCAAAGCTGTTCGCTCCCTGGGTTTGCGCATATTTGCACATTCACAAACTCCCAGCCATTGGACACGTGGGCCAAATTCGGACCCGAACGAACGGCCCTGAATCATCCCCACAGTGAGGTTCCCTACTAATGTCTTGATGGCAGTACAAACCTAATCCACCAGGCTCATTGTCGTCCTAGGGGCCCAGGGCTGTCTTTTCAGCATTGTAGGCCTTGGGCAAATCAATGCACTTGGGCCTCTACACACCCATTCATGGGAACCGATTATTACATAAGCATCCAGTGTTCCTACACTGTCTCTCCACAGGCTTCCATACAGTGATTAGCTTTTAGCTCTGATTTGTTGATCATCCAGCCATTCACCAATCAGCATGCTGACAGCCATCACTGGCTGCAGGCTGGTAGTCATGTAGGTAATGCCTGGTTGCCAGTGGCGTAACAGTAGGCCCGCAGACCCCTGTGTAAGTGCAGGTGCCGGGGGTCTGCGGGGCTATGGTAATGCCGCTGTGCCCGCAGATTTACCTGTCTGCGCAGCGGTCCCGGCTCCCCTCCTGCCCTGGCTTCTGCAGTGCTGAAATGAAAATGGACCATCATAAAATGTCCGCCCCCATAGAGCAGACAGTTCTCTAAAACTGTCTGCTCTATGGGGGCGGACATTTTGTGATGGCCGCAGACAAAATCTGCCGGTCCCGACCGCAGCACAGCGGAGGGTAAGGCACAGGGGCATGGGTAGCGGCGGCGAGGGGGGGTTGTTATATTTACCGGGGGGGGGGGGGGTGCAATTTTCATAGTTATGCCACTGCTGGTTGCTTTGATTGCATGACTACCACCCATCTCTGCTTGGTGGCCCCTAGAATTGTGGAGGCCTGGCAGCTGCCCTGCATGGGCCTACTCCTGAGACTCACTCCGATGCATCATGGGAATTGTAGTCATTGTTCTGTGGTCAAATAGCAGTGGCTAAATTGGGGTCCTGCAAAGCTCTGATGCAGCAGAACTGTTGTGCTGCACCCAGCTAATGTCGCCCCCTATACTCGCGCCTCATGTTCCCAGTGGGGAATCTAGCGCTGGTTTAGAAATTGAAATATCCTGTATTTATTAAACTAGACGTTTCCGTGCATATGCGTGAGCTAGAATGGGGCAGGTATGTGAATGGAATTGGGGGTCCATGTCCACAGGTATCGACATTGACAACAAAAATGTGAAGAAGTCATGTCAACCTTTTTGCTTGTGTCCACCTCTTGAACATGTCAGCCTATTGCATGTTAACTTTTCACTATCTACCATTTGACTGACTATCTAGACCATGGGTCCTCAAACTGCGGCCCTCCAGATGTGGTGAAACTACAAATCCCAGCATGCCTTGCCACAGTTTTCCTATAAGGGAGTGTTAAAACTGTGGCAAGGCATGCTGGGAATTGTAGTTTCACAACATCTGGAGGGCCGCAGTTTGAGGACCCATGGTCTAGACGCAGTCTAATACACCACACCCTGTTATCTAGTACAAATCCACTGACAGTATATGGGGTTGATCCTACTAACCCAAAACGGTACGGATGAGTTGCACGTTGCGAATCATCACGACACCGGGTGCACTTTACGGCGGGCCAAATTCGCTGAAAAGTGCTCGCACCTCCATAGGGGTGCAAACAATTTTCATCGAATTTGGCCCTCCATAAGGGTGCGAGCTGTAGCGACTCTTACTGTTTTGAAGGACGGGGCTGCCGCAATGTGCCCCCCTCCGCTGCCGCTGTCACCGCCACCAGGCTCCACTGCTGCTGATCCCCTGCACGGAGCCATCGCGTGTGCAGTAACTTCATACATACATGCACTGGCCCAGGCCTCCCTGTGCTGCCTTTGCAGCAGCCCCCAGAGGCTTGATCGGGTTCCCGGGTTCCGGCGCATGCACAGAACCAGTTTTGGGGGCTGTTGCGCGTTTGCGCAGAGAGAGGCATCCCGGAGGGAGGAAACACCTCCCAGTGGGACTGCCTTGAGTGACTGGCAGGTCAGACTACCAGTAGGAAGTCACTGCCAGTCACAGTGAAACCAGTGCAGTCTCACAGACTGCATCTGGCTTCACTTTAGGCAGAGGCAGTGGCGGATTTTACCTGGGGGGGGGGGGGGGCGGGGCTGCAGCCATAGGAGTGCCGTTTTCAGCATTAAAATGACACCCGAACAGAAACTCGCACCCTTCGGGGTTAATAGCATCGACCTCTTTGTGTGCACCATTGGTCTTTGTAGAACAGTACACCTATCCAGGTGAGTCACATGATATTTAACCCTTTGAGTGGCAGCATCTCTGTGAGAGATGTTCAAAATAGCCACTAAAAATCCCTGCGTCCCTCACATTTGTTTTATAAATTCAAATAAATAATGTTGTGTAAAAAAAAAATAATATTTCTTATATGAGGTAACATTAAAGGTCATTATGATGAATAAACAAATTTAGCTTGGCACATTTCACACCTATTTTAACAAATTTGCTTGGCACTCAAAGGGTTAAAACATGGGTCTTCAAACTGTGGCCCTCCAGATGTTGTGAAACTACATGTCCCAGCATGCATTGCCACAGTTTTTCCAATGAGAGCATGCCAAAACTGTCAGGGCATGCTGGGACATGTAGTTCCACAACATCTGGAGGGCCACAGTTTGAAGACCCATGTGTTAAAGGGTGAGCATGCCTGACCGGAGTCTCATGCACACCTGTAATGCTATACAGGGGCGTAACTATATATTTCTGGGCCCCGTAGCAGCTGCACCTATGGTAGTTACGCCCTTGATGCTATACCCCAACCTACGGTAACAAGTTGCAGGGTGTGATAATGCAGCTATCAGACAAATCCAGCAACGAGCAGCCACCGGTATTACATTTATCATACGACAGACATATTTCTCCAGAAAACCATATGAGGAGGATTTATCGAAGATATTTTTTGTATTATTTTTGTTTTGCATGGTCTTTAATGAGTTGATATATTGATTCTCAAGCTTCTTATATTTCTGTAGAAGCACTTAGGGGGAATGCAGGAGAAACTATTGGAGACATTTATCATACGGGATTAGAGATCCTCAAACTGAAACTGTCACTGCGGCTTAAAGGAAAATAATCTTTATTCTGCAATCAGTTTCTTCATTTTCCATTTTCCGTATAGGTCTAATAAAACACGTCTATAGACACATTCTGCAGAGAGCCTCATTTCTGTACGGAACTGAATTATCTTCTATTTCAATTAGTCCAAAGTTGCCATATTAATGATGAGTTCATATAAGATATCAGCCACAGAATCCTTGGAGCAGTGGCATTGAGTATGTGCCCAAATAGTCTTTAACCCCTTCCTGACAGAGCCAGTTTTTGCCTTCCTGACAGAGCCCTTTTTTTCAAATCTGACATGTATCACTTAAGTGGGGATAACTTTTTTTTGCTTTTACTTATCCCAGTGATTTTGAGATTGTTTTCTCGTGACACATTGTACTTCAAATTAGTGGTAAATTTGGGTCGATACAGTCTGTGTTTTTTTGTGAAAAATACCAAAATGTCGTAAAAAAATGGAAAATTTAGCAATTTGCAAAATGTTAAATTTTCTGCTTGTGAGACAAATAATCATACCACTCAAAATAGTTAATAACTAACATAGACCATATGTCTACTTTATGTTTCCATCATTATTTCAACTTCCTTTTAATTTTTTTGGACACTAGGAGGCTTACAATATGAATAGCAAATTCTCAAATTTTCAAGAAAATTTCAAACACTGATTTTTTTAGGGACCAGTTCAGTTCTGATGTGACTTTGAGGGACTTGTATGTGAGACACCCCCATAAATGATGCCATTTCAAAAACTGCACCCCTCACAGTATTCAAAACAGCATTTTGGAAGTTTGTTAACCCTTTAGGTGTTTCACAGGAATTAAAACAAAGTGTAGGTGAAATTTCAAAATTTCATTTTTTTTGCAGATTTGCAATTTTAATACATTTTTCTAAGGAACACAGTAGATTTTACTAGAGAAATGTGACTAAAAATTGATTCCCCCAATTCTTTTGTTATATCCTATATGTGGCCCTAGTGTGCACGTTGACCAAACCACAGGCTTCATAATAGAAGGAGCACCTACTTGATTTTGGAGCCTCCTTTTTATGAGATTATTTTTTAGGCACCATGTAGGTTTCTAGGCACCATAAGATGCTAAAATTTAGGAACCCCCCCACAAGTGACCCCATTTTGCAAACTACACCCCTCAGGGAATTCATCTAGGGGTATAGTGTACATTTCAAACCCCCAGGGGTTTCACCAATTGTGGTACAACTGGGCAGTGAAAATGAAAAATTAAATTTTTTACACAAAAATGCAGTTCTGGCTCAAAATTTTTCATTTTCACAAGGAATGAAGGAGACAAAGCACCCCAAAATCTGTGCCCCAATTTCTCCCGAGTACGGCAATGCCTCACATGTGACCAAAAATACCATTTGGGTGCATGGCAGGACTCAGAAGGGAAGGAGTGATTTTTGGATTTTGCAGCTCAGATTCTGGTGGAATGTTGGTGGGTGCTATGTCGCATTAGCAAGACCCCCCAAGCACCAATACAGTGGAACCCCCCCACAAGTGACCCCATTTTGCAAACTACACCCCTCAGGGAATTCATCTAGGTGTATAGTGTACATTTCAAACCCCCAGGGGTTTCACCAATTTTGATACAACTGGGCAGTGAAAATGAAAAATTACATTTTTTTACACAAAAATGCAGTTCTGGCTCAAAATTTTTCATTTTCAGAAGGTATGAAGGAGAAAAAGCACCCCAAAATCTGTGCCCCAATTTCTCCCGAGTACGGCAATGCCTCACATGTGACCAAAAAATACCATTTGGGTGCATGGCAGGACTCAGAAGGGAAGGAGTGATTTTTGGATTTTGCAGCTCAGATTCTGGTGGAATGTTGGTGGGTGCTATGTCGCATTAGCAAGACCCCCCAAGCAACAATACAGTGGAACCCCCCCACAAGTGACCCCATTTTGCAAACTACACCCCTCAGGGAATTCATCTAGGGGTATAGTGTACATTTCAAACCCCCAGGGGTTTCACCAATTTTGATACAACTGGGCATTGAAAATGAAAAATTACATTTTTTTTACACAAAAATGCAGTTCTGGCTCAAAATTTTTCATTTTCAGAAGGTATGAAGGAGAAAAAGCACCCCAAAATCTGTGCCCCAATTTCTCCCGAGTACGGCAATGCCTCACATGTGACCAAAAAATACCATTTGGGTGCATGGCAGGACTCAGAAGGGAAGGAGTGATTTTTGGATTTTGCAGCTCAGATTCTGGTGGAATGTTGGTGGGTGCTATGTCGCATTAGCAAGACCCCCCAAGCACCAATACAGTGGAACCCCCCCACAAGTGACCCCATTTTGCAAACTACACCCCTCAGGGAATTCATCTAGGGGTATAGTGTACATTTCAAACCCCCAGGGGTTTCACCAATTTTGATACAGCTGGGCAGTGAAAATGAAAAATTACATTTTTTTATACAAAAATGCAGTTCTGGCTCAAAATTTTTCATTTTCAGAAGGTATGAAGGAGAAAAAGCACCCCAAAATCTGTGCCCCAATTTCTCCCGAGTACGGCAATGCCTCACATGTGACCAAAAAATACCATTTGGGTGCATGGCAGGACTCAGAAGGGAAGGAGTGATTTTTGGATTTTGCAGCTCAGATTCTGGTGGAATGTTGGTGGGTGCTATGTCGCATTAGCAAGACCCCCCAAGCACCAATACAGTGGAACCCCCCACAAGTGACCCCATTTTGCAAACTACACCCCTCAGGGAATTCATCTAGGGGTATAGTGTACATTTCAAACCCCCAGGGGTTTCACCAATTTTGATACAACTGGGCTGTGCAAATGAAAAATTACATTTTTTACACAAAAATGCAGTTCTGGCTCAAAATTTTTCATTTTCACAAGGAATGAAGGAGACAAAGCACCCCAAAATCTGTGCCCCAATTTCTCCCGAGTACGGCAATGCCTCACATGTGACCAAAAAATACCATTTGGGTGCATGGCAGGACTCAGAAGGGAAGGAGTGATTTTTGGATTTTGCAGCACAGATTCTGGTGGAATGTTGGTGGGTGCTATGTCGCATTAGCAAGACCCCCCAAGCACCAATACAGTGGAACCCCCCCACAAGTGACCCCATTTTGCAAACTACACCCCTCAGGGAATTCATCTAGGGGTATAGTGTACATTTCAAACCCCCAGGGGTTTCACCAATTTTGATACAACTGGACAGTGAAAATGAAAAATTACATTTTTTTACACAAAAATGCAGTTCTGGCTCAAAATTTTTCATTTTCAGAAGGTATGAAGGAGAAAAAGCACCCCAAAATCTGTGCCCCAATTTCTCCCGAGTACGGCAATGCCTCATGTGTGACCAAAAAGTGGCAGGACTCAGAAGGGAAGGAGTGATATTTGGATTTTGCAGCACAGATTCTGGTGGAATGTTGGTGGGTGCTATGTCGCATTAGCAAGACCCCCAAAGCACCAATACAGTGGAACCCCCCACAAGTGACCCCATTTTGCAAACTACACCCCTCAGGGAATTCATCTAGGGGTATAGTGTACATTTCAAACCCCCAGGGGTTTCACCAATTTTGATACAACTGGGCAGTGAAAATGAAAAATTACATTTTTTTACACAAAAATGCAGTTCTGGCTCAAAATTTTTCATTTTCAGAAGGTATGAAGGAGAAAAAGCACCCCAAAATCTGTGCCCCAATTTCTCCCGAGTATGGCAATGCCTCATATGTGACCAAAAAATACCAGTTGGGTGCATGGCAGGACTCAGAAGGGAAGGAGTGATTTTTGGATTTTGCAGCTCAGATTCTGGTGGAATGAATGGTGGGTGCTATGTGGCATTAGCAAGACCCCCGAAGCACGGTGAAATGATGAACCTAATAATCCATAGATGTGTGGTATATTTTAAAACACTCCTTTATACATAGGCCGGGTTTGTCGGGGCAAGTTTCACAGTGGAAAATAGTATCCTTTCTTATTCCCTTTTTATAGCAAACTTTGCACCTTTTTTGTGTCCTGCCCTTTCTTGCAGTGGAGGGGATTTCATCAGGAAAATGCTGCCCTGGTACAATACGGGGGCCAGTACTAGAAGTACTGGGGCCCTCTGCCTGCTGGTTCCCAAATATTAGGCCCTTTATGACTTCCTCTTGAAAGTGCATAAATGTCCCCCTCTGGCTGGTAGAACGGAATAGCACGTAAGCGTTATACAGTGCCATCTGGATGATATACACGGCCAGCTTCTTGTACCAGATTTTTGTTTTCCGCAGGGCACTGTACGGCTTCAGTACCTGATCTGAAAGATCCACTCCGCCCATGTACCTATTGTAATCTAGGATACAATTAGGTTTTGAGGTGTGGGTACTGGTACCTCGTACAGGGATGGAGGTGGTACTGTCTCCATGAATTGTTGTCAGTATAAGGACATCCCTCTTGTCCTTATATTTGACCAACAACATATTTTCGGTGCATATTCCCCTGCTTTCACCCCTTCTCAGTAATTGGGCAACGTGCGTTTTTGGGAGGCCTCTTTGGTTCTTACGCACAGTACCGCAAGCTGCTGTACCTCTTGAACCAAGGGCCTTAAACAGGGGGATGCTAGTGTAAAAGTTATCCACATAGAGGTGATAACATTTATCCAGGAAGGGGTGCACTAAATCCCAGACAATTTTTCCACTAACACCTACGAGGGAGGGGGGGCATTCTGGCGGTTCAATTCTTGAATCCTTCCCTTCATATACCCTAAACCTGTGGGTGTACCCTGAGGTGCTTTCACACAGCTTATACATTTTTATGCCATACCTTGCCCTCTTACTGGGAAGGTACTGGCGGAATTTAACCCTTCCTTTAAAATGTATAAGGGACTCGTCAATACAAATACATTTTTCAGGGATGTACATCTCTGCAAATTTGGCACTGAAATGATCAATGACCGGCCTGACTTTGAATAGCCGGTCAAAGGTGGGATCATCTCTGGGTGGGCACAGTGTATTATCGGTGTAATGTAAAAATTTAAGGATTATCTCAAAACGAGCCCGAGTCATGGCCATACGGTAAAATGGGGTGCTGTACAGAACATCTGTACTCCAATATTGCCTAATTTCTGGCTTTTTTACTATGCCCATATGTAACACCAGACCCGAAAACGTCATCATCTCTACTGCATCTACAGGGGTCCACCTAGCAAATGATGACGTGGGGTTTTGAGCAATAAACTGCTGGGCATATAAATTACTTTGGTCCACCATTAAATTTATAAAATCATCAGAGAAAAATAATTTGAAAAAGTCAATTTCTCTGAGACCTGCTGAATCAAATTGGATTCCTGGGATGGCCAAAAACTCAGGAACCTGGGGCTCAAAATTGTCTGGTGGTGGGGTCCATACGGGATCAATCATTTGGGGGGGGGTCTCAGCTGCTCTACGGGGGCGTCTTTGAGGGGGTCCCTCATCAGCAGAGGAGGAAGAGGAGCTTAAGGCGAATCCTTCAAATTCCCCGCTTGCATCACTGGCTGTGTCAGAGTCAGAGTCAGAGGCAAGCATGGCATATGCCTCCTCCGCTGAATACATTCTTCTGGATGACTGGGATGACATTTGGGATGACATTTGGGATGCCATTTTTATTTTTGTGTTTCTGTAAGTGTAATGTTTCAACACGTGTATAGTGTAGGGGGGGTACAAACTTTATTTCAACACGGGGGGTATGTAGTGTGTAGTGTGTATGTAGTGCAGAAAAAAAAAATACTTTATACAGGAATTTGATCCCAATAAAAAAAAAAAAAAAATTGAAGGGGTTAAAAAAAAAAAAAAAGGTCCTGCGCCAAAAATTGAGCACAGATGTTGGTCAGTAACGTCCGTCACTGAACAGTGCTCAAAGACAACAGGACACCCACAAAAACAATGTTGGTGTAAAAACAAAAAAAAACTATTTAAAAAAAACTGCAGAAAAAAAATTATATCAACCTGTGCCAAAAATGTTGTTCAGTGATTGTACGTCACTGATCAGCGGCCACAGGACACCCACAAAAGCAACGTGGGTGTAAAAACAATTAAAAAAAAATTTCCACAGCACTCTCCAAAAAAAAAAACAATTTAAAAAAACTGCAGAAAAAAAAATGATATCAACCCTGTGCCAAAAATGCTGTTCAGTGATTGTACGTCACTGATCAGCGCTCAGCGGCCACAGGACACCCACACAAGCAACGTGGGTGTAAAAACAAAACCCCACTGCACTCTCCAAAAAAAAAAAAAACTGCAGATCAGTGATGCAGTGATGCAACACTGATTAGCAGTGAGGGGCAGCAGACACACAACCTGACAGGGTATATATATATAAAAAAAAAAACCTGGACCCCCAAAAAGTTGCTGATTAATTAATTTAAACTGACCAGCACAAAAGGGGGGGCAGCAGGGGGCGCAGCAGTCAGTTGCACACGCAGCACAACCTTTGGTGCAACTGACAGGTATATATATATAAAAAAAAAAAAACCTGGACCCCCAAAAAGTTGCTGATCAGTTAATTAATCAGCACAATCAGCACAAAAGGGGGGGCAGCAGTCAGTTGCACAGGCAGCACAACCTTTGCTGCAACTGACAGGTATATATATAAAAAAAAAAACCTCTGCACCCCCAAAAAGTTGCTGATCACCTCAGATATAGTGATCAGCACAAAAGGGGGTGCAGCAGACACAAAATATAGCACTCTCTATCACTCTCTATCACTCTCTATCACTCTCTGTCACTATCTGTCCCTATCTCTCACGATCTGTGACTCTATGACACTGCAGCAGCAGCACACACAGAAGTCACAAGATCCAGGAAGTATCCAGCTGCTGGCAGCACGCTACCAGCGGTGATCAGCGGTGATCAGGTAAGTTTCAGGCAAGGATCAGGTATGTATCACGACAGATTGGCACGGTGACCGCTCTGCACGCAATTCCAGACCGGAATGGCGTCTGCAGTGCAGTCACCGTTAGTTTAAATCACGCGCCTTGGCTGTGATTGGTCCGTGGGTCCCACGGACCAATCACAGCCTTGGGGGCAGGTGGGGTGAGGTGTCGTCGTCACCGATGACCCCCTCATGCCCCCTGACGCCCGGCGGTGATTGACACCTGTGTTACCGAGCGTCTGATTCGCCGGTAACACAGGAAAACGCTGTGAATGGCTGTTCACACTGAACAGCCAATCACAGCGATCGCCGACGGGGGGGCGGCATCGCAGCTCCCCCTGGGCATGCAGGGACATGTCTGCTGTCAGACGCGGGGACAGTTTAAAGTCATGACGTATATATACGTCATGTGTCGGGAAGTACATCCCGGCCATGACGTATATATACGTCAAATGTCGGGAAGGGGTTAAAGTCATAAAGCAATATAAAGGTTGGTCATTTGATAGCATTGGGGGTTATTCTAGTTCATTCTGACAAAATCCTTCTTAGATGGACAAAACCATGTGCACTGCGGGTGGGGCAGATGTAACTTGTGCAGAGAGAATTAGATTTGGGTGGGGTTTTTCTTCAAAGTGAGATCTATATTGCAGTGTAAAATCATGCAGTCAGTATTTTCCCTGCACAGAAACAAAATAACTCACCCAAATCTAATTCTCTCTGCATATGTTACATCTGCCCCCCTGCAGTGCACATGGTTTTGTCCATCTAAGAAGGATTTTGTCAGAAAGAATGAACTAGAATAAACCCCATTGTTTGGAATATGAAAGCAAATGGTTTATTGGTTGTTGTGATTCCCACACTTCGATTCCCCCTTACCCTCATACATAGTACCCTTACCCTCAGGCACAGTACCCTTACCCTCAGGCACAGTACCCTTACCAAAATCTCCTCTCTCAGGACTGCCATCACTGCTGCCATGACCTCACCCTCTCCCTCCTCCCCTCCTACATCTCCACTACCCTCCTTCCAACCCCTGTCCTCATTTTACCCCACCACTGCTGCTGAAGTCCACTCTATCCTTCAATCCGCTTCTCCCTCCACCTGCCCGCTCGATCCTATCCCCTCCAATATTATCCGTCATCTCAGTCTGTCAGTCTGCTCTCACATGGCTCACCTTTTTAATCTTTCCCTATCCTCTGGGATCTTCCCTTCCTCCTTCAAACACGCTCTTGTCTCCCCAATTCTCAAAAAAACAAATCTGGACCCCAACTCTCCATCCAACTACAGGCCCATCTCCCTCCTCCCTTTTGCCTCCAAGCTCCTAGAACGCCTGACCTATAATCGTCTCCTAAGCCACCTTACTGCTAACTCCATTCTAGACCCCCTCCAATCCGGGTTCCGCCCTTTACATTCCACTGAAACTGCCCTGACCAAAGTCACTAACGATCTACTATCGGCTAAATCCAAAGGCCTCTTCTCTATCCTCATCCAGCTTGATCTTGATAAAGCCAGGGAACTGGCGAAACGCGTTGGTGGACTACCAGGAATACCCTTGTCCAGTTCTAAACCCCCTTATTGACCACCATTTGGATCCGGACCAGTCTTCCACTCCTTTTTCTCCTCCTTCCCGTACATCAGGGAACTCCATCGGCACCTTGGGCAAAACCATCTGAAGCCATTCATCTAGAGGCCTACACTTGCCCTATACAGGACATAAGGTGATACACCAGGAGATTGCCTCTCCACAAAGTGCCTGCTATCTGGACACATTGGACCCATCATCTACATCCTATGGAAGACACCTAATAGGAACGGACCCATACACTTATGGTCATAAAAATACGGTACCGTATGAACTGGACTTTTTAATCACATTTTTTATTATCAATACTTTTTTACAACCATTTATCTTCCCTATATTTTTATTAAAAGTGATACTTTTACCCTACTATTGGCACATTATTGGCAATTATTGTTACATAATAAATTTTTGTTTACTGTTATTCAATTGTACTTAGCGCAGTGTTCTTCGCTTTTTCTGATCTGTCGGCTGCCTTTGACACTGTTGACCACCCTCTCCTGCTCAACACCCTCCGCTCCTTTGGCATCACTGGCACGGTCTTCTCCTGGTTCACCTCATACCTCTCCGATCGCTCCTTCTCCGTCTCCACTCCGAGCTCCTCCTCTCCTACTACCCCGCAGCCAGTCGGTGTTCCCCAAGGGTCAGTCCTTGGCCCTCTCCTCTTCTCCCTCTACACCACCTCTCTGGGCACCCTCATCAGCTCCTATGGTTTTCATTACCACCTTTATGCTGATGATATCCTAATCTATCTCTCCTCCCCCGACCTATCCCCATCACTCCTGTCCAAGGTCTCCGAATGCCTCATGGCCATCTCAGCCTGGATGACCCAACGCTTCCTGAAACTAAACAAGGCTAAAACTGAACTTCTAATCTTCCATCCCCCGAACATCCCCTCTTCTCCCACTATCTCCATCAGCATTGGTGAAACCGAGATCACCTCCACCGACCAAACGTGCTGCCTCGGTGTCATCATTGACTCATCCCTCTCTTTCACCCCCCACATTCGTGCTCTCTCACAGTCTTGCCGCTTTCACCTACGCAACATCTCACGCATCAGACCATTCCTCTCCACTGACGCGACCAAAATTCTCATTCATTCTCTTGTCATCTCCCACCTTGACTACTGCAACATCCTTCTCTCTGGGCTACCTCTCACCCGCCTCGCACCTCTCCAATCCATTCTTAATGCTGCTGCTAGGCTCATCTTCCTCTCCCGCCGCTCTACCTCCGCCTCCCCCCTCTGTCTATCTCTTCACTGGCTCCCCATTTCTTTCCGAGTTCTCTTTAAACTCCTCACCACCACCTACAAGGCTCTCTCCTCCTCCACCGCTCCTTACCTCTCTTCACTGATCTCTATCCACACTCCCTCCCGTCCTCTTCGCTCCATCGCTGACCGCCGACTGACCTCTCACCTAATCACCTCCTCCCACTCCTGTGTCCAAGACTTCTCTTGCGCTGCCCCCCTGCACTGGAACAACCTCGCGCCACCCATCAGGCTTTCTGATTTCCTTACCTCCTTCAAGCGCTCCCTCAAAACCCACTTTTTTTGACTAGCCTATCCCTCCTCCTAACCTCTTTTGATCCTCCTATCCTGCCTCCGTTCCCCTCCGTTCCTACTTATCCTATTGTTTTTCGTTCGTCCACCCACCTATTTTTAGTATGTTAACTCTTATGAGTAGGGTCCTCCTTCCTCACGTACTCACCCTACCTCTTTACCTCACCTGTGCTCCTGTCCTGTTCTTCCCTTCCTCTACTTCATCTTCAGTCTCCTCGACAATTTTGACACCTACTTCTGAACTGATGCTGATTTTAGTTCTACCAGCTATACCCCTATTTATACTGTATTTTTCAACACACCCTGTACGTTACCTTGTAATTTTTTTTGTTTGCTATGTACGGCGCTGCGGACACTTTGCAGCGCCTTATAAATAAACATACTACTACTACTACTACTTACCCTCAGGCACATTACTCTTACCCTCAGTCACATCCCCCTTACCCTCAGTCACATCCCCCTTACCCTCAGTCAATCCCCCTTACCCTCAGGCACAGTACCCTTACCCTCAGGCACAGTACTCTTACCCTCATACATAGTACCCTTACCCTCAGGCACAGTACCCTTACCCTGAGGCACAGTACCCTTACCCTGAGGCACACCCTTACCCTCATACATAGTACCCTTACCCTCATACATAGTACCCTTACCCTCAGTCACATCCCCCTTACCCTCAGTCACATACCCCTTACCCTCAGGCACAGTACTCTTACCCTCAGTCACATCCCCCTTACCCTCAGTCACATCCCCCTTACCCTCAGGCACAGTATCCTTACCCTCAGGCACAGTATCCTTACCCTCAGGCACAGTACCCTTACCCTCAGGCACAGTGCTCTTACCCTCATACATAGTACCCTTACCCTCAGTCACATCCCCCTTACCCTCAGTCACAGCCCCCTTACCCTCAGGCACAGTACTCTTACCCTCAGGCACAGTATTCTTATCCTCAGGCACAGTATTCTTACCCTCAGGCACAGTATTCTTACCCTTAGGTACAATACTCTTACCCTCAGGCACAGTATTCTTACCTTCAGGCACAGTACTCTTACCCTCAGGCACAGTACTCTTACCCTCAGGCACAGTATTCTTACCCTCAGACACAGTACTCTTACCCTCAGGCACAGTACTCTTACCCTCAGACACAGTACTCTTACCCTCAGGCACAGTACTCTTACCCTCAGGCACAGTACTCTTACCCTCAGGCACAGTATTCTTACCCTCACGCACAGTACTCTTACCCTCAGACACAGTACTCTTACCCTCAGGCACAGTACTCTTACCCTCAGGCACAGTACTCTTACCCTCAGGCACAGTACTCTTACCCTCAGGCACAGTATTCTTACCCTCAGACACAGTACTCTTACCCTCAGGCACAGTACTCTTACCCTCAGGCACAGTATTCTTACCCTCACGCACAGTACTCTTACCCTCAAACACAGTACTCTTACCCTCAGACACAGTACTCTTACCCTCAGGCACAGTATTCTTACCCTCAGGGACAGTACTCTTACCCTCAGGCACAGTACTCTTACCCTCAGGCACAGTATTCTTACCCTCAGGGACAGTACTCTTACCCTCAGGCACAGTATTCGTACCCTCAGGCACAGTATTCGTACCCTCAGGGACAGTACTCTTACCCTCAGGCACAGTATTCGTACCCTCAGGGACAGTATTCTTACCCTCAGGCACATCACCTTTACCCACCTACATGATTCATACCTCCCAACTTTTGATGCCCCCTTTCGGGACACTTGCGTGCCGAAGGCATCTGAAAGGAGGCGTGGCCTCACGTGGGTGGTTGGGCATGGCCTTGCATTACGTCCCCCATTTCCTCATTTTAGGGGTGTGCCCAGCGCTGCCTGAGCAGCTGGCCATTCCTAGGCTCACCTCCCTGCACTGGGTTAGATGCTGTGTGCATGCACATGGCACCTACTGGCGGACCACTCATTGCTTGGCAGTGTAGAACATACCTCCCAACGTTCTTAACTGTGAAATCGAAGCTGCAGCTGGCTCGAAAAGGCGTAGGAGCTAAGGGGCAGGTGTGTGTGGCCTCAGGTAGATTGGGCATGGCCTAGTGAAGCTACACCCATTTTTATTTTTTTTGTGGGCATGCCCAGCGCTCCCCTAGCGACTGGACAGCCCCCGGTTCACCGCGTGAGCTCCCTTCCTCTCCCCTGCACTGAAGAGATGCTGTGCAAAATATTAAAGCGAAATATCAAAGATTGGAGAGAGGTCATGTGAAGAGATATACAATCAGCCCCTAACTGTCATTCTTCAAATACAGCCTCTATGAGCTAGTAAATTATATCTCTATACTTCTTGTCTCCGCTAGGCTCGATGCATCTCCCCCAAAGTACAAAAGAGTCAGCTCCTGTGAACCTAGCACAGTCGGTACAGAGGACAGGAGCTGACAGATTAGCACTTTATCTCTCTCTACGCTCTGATCAGTCTTCCTTTTTTATCTTAAATGTGTGCTAGCTGACTCATGAATATATCAATTTACTATCTAATTAGTAAAAGTCCTGATTGTTCGTTCTGTTTTTACTGTCGTTGGCCACAACGATCTGAAAGAAAATTCAACATTGATTAGCGCTGCATAGGAATTGGTTTCCATTTAGTTCCACGGACACCAACGTCTATGCAGTTAGCATAAAGCCAATTTCTATTAGTGCTTAACTGTATTGAATAGCTGTTCTTCCTGGTAGAATGTCAGGCCTCACAGGATGGCCGAAATCAATGTGGACCACTGTGGAAGGACTGTACAAGCAAACCTAGGAACCCGAACTAAGGTCCCCAGTATCATGAATAGTGACTGATACACATGGCGAAACTATTCACATAGAGCCGTAACCTCAGGATCCGCTGTAGGTTTCAGACAGCTCCAGCGCTCTGACACAATCAATGTGACCAATGAGGGAGACCTATTAGATACACCATGGAGACAATATGCACATAGGGGGTTATTCAGGTTGGTTTGCAGAGCAAACTCCTTCTTTAATAGGCAAAACCATGTGCACTGCAGGTGGGGCGGATGTAACATGTATAGCGAGTTAGATTTGGGTAAGATATTTTGTTTCTGTGCAGATTAAATACTGGCTGCTTTATTTTTACACTGCAATTTAGATTTCAGTTTGAGCACACCCCACCCAAATTGGACTCTGTCTGCACATGTTACATCTGCCCCACCTGCAGTGCACATGTTACATCGACAGACACCATGTTTAGGTCGACAACACCATGGTTGACCACTAGAGGTTGACGGCATCTAATTAGATGCATAAACTGGGTTGTCTGCGTTTAGATGGACAGTGACGGGAGATCGACAGAAAGTAGGTATTGACGGGAACCTGGTCGACAGCAGCAAGGTAGACGCGCGTTTCTTGTCTTATTTTGCTGCCAAATGTCAGTGCACGGTGTCCCTGTGTGCGAAGAGTGGCACATAGATGACATGTAAATCTGCGAAATTCGCAGCTTTGCGTGTCAACCAGAATAACGTCCTATGTCCACTTGGATAGTACAGCAGGAACCAAGTGAAACTGGCACCAAAAAACCTGCGTCCACCAGGTTCCTGTTGATGCCCATAAAACGCTGGGCATTCGCCTGATGCCGCACTTTGATTGGCTGATTCATATCTCCAGCGGGCTTTTTAATGTAGAGAATAGTGAAAAAAAAATTCAAATGCTTCCAATCTACGTCTGCAATTTCTCCTAGCAACCAAGATCAAAATGAACCATCTGTTACTGTCTGCCTTGGCTAATGACCTGTAAGTCACAGTGACAACAGGTAAGTGGCATTAAGTAAGCGTTTCTTTTTTGGAAGATATTAACTTCATAGAGTGACATAAACTGGAGTCAGCCTTATGTAGAGAGGCAAAGCTAACAGAAATGCTACTTTGGAAATCTATTTAATAAAAATATTTCTTTCATAAATAGATCCATATGTTATTTCACTTTACCGTAGCTATTAACCGGCGACTCTTACGTGTATTAGTTAATGAATGTCTGCAGATAAATAATGTTCTCAGTGTTTAGAGCGTTATGTCCATATGTTTTACTGTTGAAAGTTAAAATAAATGTTTAAAAATATGGCTTTGATTAAATATGAGAATTGCCTGTGATAAACTGTGATCTAATATTTAATGCCATATGTTTTTTTTACAGTTGATTTTCTCTGCTGAGAAAGTGCACTATAATAATAACTACTACAGTGTAGTGCAACTTGTGTCTCGTTGGAAGCCGTGGAACTACAAATCCCAGGAGGAATGAGCCCCCGCATGTTGCCTAAATCTGTTCTAAAAAGTATAGGAAAAAAGTGCAGAAATGATAAAATCCTGCACACAACTGGTTGGACGACATTGATTGGTCCAGACGAGCTTACAATCCAAGAGGTTTGGGGAATACTTAATACATAAGGAAGTAGAACACCAATGTAAAAATCTGATAGAGACGAGTACACTGTCACTAACTGTTCTTGGATGCCAATACTAAAGCAGTCCTTGGTAAAGGGTTCTCTGCAGCTATCGGCGGTGAACATGGATGACACGGGGAGAGATAGAGGAAGGGGGTGACGTGAAACAAGAACCCTGTGGAAACATTACAGAACTTCTCCCTCTGGAGGAGCCTTCAGCTTTTATGCTGCTCAGATGATCTTGTGGCCATCTTGGAGTAACTGGTAGTAGCCCGGTGTATTAAGCTTGAGCAACTGAAAACAGAGATAGGATGTATGTAGTGCATATGTTCTTAGCGTACTATGGGCCCTATTAAGATTAGAACGCAGAGCTACATAATAGTATATTCGAATGACCGTGCAGGCGCATGGTACGCTGTGTGTATTTGTGAGCCGTTAATGCAAGAGGAGCCTCTGCACTAATGCTTCACATGTTTATCGGAGGTAATGCAGATGGTCAGGGGTGTTATTTACTGCAAATGGCCCTTACCCCTCCAACAATGAGTCATTACCCCTCCAACAATGAGTCATTACCCCTCCAACAATGAGTCATTACCCCTCCAACAATGAGTCATTACCCCTCCAACAATGAGCCCTTACCTCTCCAACAATGAGTCATTACCCTCCAACAATGAGTCATTACCCCTCCAACAATGAGCCATTACCTCTCCAACAATGAGTCATTACCCCTCCAACAATGAGTCATTATCCCTCCAACAATGAGCCCTTACCTCTCCAACAATGAGTCATTACCCCTCCAACAATGAGTCATTACCCCTCCAACAATGAGTCACTACCCCTCCAAAAATGAGTCATTACCGCTCCAACAATGAGTCATTACCCCTCCAACAATGAGTCCTTACCTCTCCAACAATAAATCATTACCCGTCCAACAATGAGTCATTACCCCTCCAACAATGAGTCATTTCCCCTCCAACAATGAGTCATTTCCCCTCCAACGATGAGTCATTGCCCCTCCAACAATGAGTCACTAACTCTCCAAAATGAGTCATTAACCCTCCAACAGTGAGTCATTACCCCTCCAACAATGAGTCATTACCTCTCTAACAATGAGCCATTTCCCCTCCAACAATGAGCCATTTCCCCACCAACAATGAGTCATTACCCCTCCAACAATGAGGCATTACTTCTCCAACAAATAGTAATTACCTCTCCAACAGTAAGTCATTACCCCTCCAACAATGAGTCATTAGTAGTGCTACTACTGTCGGCAGCTGGTGTGGGCATATGGTTAGACAGTGCTACTGCTGTCGGCAACTGGTGTGGGCACGTGTATAGGCAGCGATACTAATCTCGGCAACTGGTGTGGGCATGTGTATAGGCAGTGCTGCTACTGTTGTCAACTGGTGTGGGCATATTTGTATAGGCAGTGCTACTAATGTCAGCAACTAGTGTTGGCACTTGTATACTACTGTCGGCAACTGGTGTGGGCACGTGTATAGGCAGCGCTACTGCTGTCGGCAACTGGTGTGGGCATATTTGAATAGGCAGTGCTACTAATATCGACAACTGGTTTTGGCATATAATTACGCAGCACTACTAATGTCGGCAACTGGTGTGGGCATGTGTATAGGCAGCGCAACTGCTGTTGGCAAGTGGTGTGTGCACGTGTATAGGCAGCGCTACTAATGTCGGCAACTGGTGTGGGCACGTGTATAGGCAGCGCTACTGCTGTCGGCAACTGGTGTGAGCACGTGTATAAGCAGTGTTACTACTGTCGGCAACTGGTGTGGTCATATGGTTACACAATGCTACTAATGTTGGCAACTGGTGTGAGCATTATGTATAAGCAGAGCAACTACTTTTGGCAACTGGTGTGGGCGTTATGAATAAGCAGCCCTTTAAATATGGGCATATGCAGGAGTTCTCGGGGCATTATGTGTAGCATAATGTGTGTCAATGTCATATTTGCATTATGGTGCATGGCATATTTTGTAAGGGGAATTAGGGTGTGTGGCATAATGTGTAATGGGCATTATGGTGTGCTGCATATTATGTAAGGGGCATCATGATGTGTGGCATAATGTATAATTTGCATTACTGTGTGTGGTATAATGTGTAATGGGCATTGAGGTGTGAAGCATAATGTGTTATGGGGATTACGGTGTAATTGGTACTTTTATGTGACCAAGCCCCTACCTCATGAAGCCACGCTCCTATATTTTTTAGCGCGCCTACGGCGTGAACTCTCCCTCTTTTTTAACTCATGGCACAAAAATTGTGCTACTATGCAGTGGCGTAAGTTTATAACAGAGGCCCGGAGGCGACAAATGCACATGAAGCCACACTGCCACATACATCACATGTATACACATACAGCAGCTACAGTACATATGCACATACACCCACAATTATGCACTGCCACATACAAACACAAACACATGTATACACACACAGATACATATGCACATACATCCACATGTATACACACACAGATACATATGCACATACATCCACATGTATACACACAGCAACATACACATATGTATACACACAGCCACACACACACTGCAACATACACACATATGTATTATACATATGTGTGTATGTTGCAGTGTGTGTATACATAATGTATACACACAACCACACACACACACACACACATATGTACACACAGAGCCACACACATATGTATACACATAGCCACACACACATGTATACACATACACCCACATGAATGCACACAGCAACATACACATATGTATACACACAACCACACACACATGTATTCACACAACTACATATGCATATACACACACCTCTGTAAACACACAGCCACATATGCACACAAAGCAACACATGCATATAAACATAGACCTATACAGATACACACAAACACACTGCACATAAATAGTTTAATAAACACTGGTGGGGCCTCTCACCTATAAAAGAAGCATCCGTCCATACTGTAGCAGGAGTCAGAACTTAGATTGTGTGTGGGAGGTGAAGAAGAGCTGGACGGGCTGCAGGACAGGTCTGTCAGGAGGAGGCAGGGGCTGTGTGTGACAGGAAGTCCCGCCTCCTCCTCCTCTCACACAGATCGTGGAGCAGCGTGCCTGCTATCACTGCAGCACTGCTGCTCTGATTAGAGTATTCTGGCTGGCGCGCAGGGGGTGGCGTTTATCGGAGGCAATGGATGTCAGGCTGCTGAGTGTCCCCTTCAAACGTGGCGCCCGGCGGCAAATGACTACATTGCCTCCGAGACTTCCGCCACTGCTACTATGTGGTGTAATTTGGAGTGAGAGTACTATTGTGTGGCCATTCCCTTTCCTTGTGAGATCACACGTTTTTCTTTCGGTGTGCGCTGTCCCTTTGTAAAGCTTGGGTGGGCGCAAATTTATAGTTTGCAGGAGGGCGCCGAACCCCCTAGCACCGGCCCTGGTCATTACCCCTCCAACAATGAATAATTACCCCTCCAACAATGAGTAATTACCTCTCCAAAAACGAGTCATTACCCCTCCAACATTGAGCCATTACCCCTCTAACAATGAGTCATTACATCTCCAACAAATAGTAATTACCTCTCCAACGGTAAGTCCTTACCCCTTCAACAATGAGTCATTACCCCTCCAACATTGAACCCTAACCCCTCCAACAATGATCCATTACCCTGCCAACAATGAGCCCCTACACCTTCAACAATGCGTCTCATTACCCCTCCAACAATGAGCCCCTACACCTCCAACAATGAGTCTCATTACCCCTCCAACAATGAGTCATTACCCCTCCAACAATGAGCTCCTACACCTCCAACAATGAGTCTCATTACCCCTCCAACAATGAGTCATTACCCCTCCAACAATCGACCCTTACCCCTCCAACAATGAGTCATTACCCCTACAACAATGAACCCTTAACCCTCCAACAATACTGCCAATGTAGGTAGAGAGGACTTGATCATTGTTTGCAACCTCCATCCATATTGATGTACTTCATTGTGGACAGTGGAATAAGGGCCTATTACACCATGGATCAGTCTATAATGTTTTTTTGTTTTTATGTACCAAGGAGCATATGTTGTTTTTAAATAAATTATACACTTTTTATTGCCTGTGAGATGGCTCTCCTCTGTTTTATGTACAGTCCCCACGTGGGAGAGAAAAGAGAGGTCGTAGTTGTTACCTTAACCACTATGGGTGATATTTTGACTCATATCTAGTTATTCCATTGTATACTGCGTCACGCGGTGTCATATTGGTCTCGTATCATTATTTGCCTGTTCCCAGATTTTATATTGTAAGTGTATGTTTTATCTAAGCTCTTCTGATCAATGCTAAACCATCATCTTGGGTTAAAGCTACAAACTGAAGGGTGTCAAACTTTTATGGACAAGCTACTCTCTATACTGTCCATGTAGTCATCCCTCTTCATGTGAGAACAACTTGGCATAAGACAGGAAATTGGCAGATATAAAATTGTGAATTGAGGAACCCAACATAGTTAATTGAACGCAGATGTTATATATATAAGAAAATTATTCATAATTCCATGTGGGATATAATACATGAGTACTGTACCTGTTGTTTTGGGATCCAGTTAAAATCCTGGGGGTCAAAATTGGTCCTAGGTTAGTTTTATTTTCCACCACGACAATGCACCAGCTCCCTCATCCGGAATTCTTGCGGCCAAATTGCATGAATTGCGCTTTGAATTTGGCTTTTTTCCCCACGAGCCACGTTTTCAAGTTAGAGAACAGAAAGAAGTCGCAGGGAGCCAAGTCGGGCGAGTACGGTGGATGCAGCAACAATTCATAGCGCAATTCATGCAATTAACTGTTTTTAATGTAGCGCACACACTTCCGGCACTGGTTACCACCAGTGGTAGCGTGGATAGAGAAGGAGCAAGCCCCCCGACCTTTCTCCTCCCCCTGGGCATGGAAGGTCCTTTAGTCCACTACAATTTAGCATCTACCCTCTCCTCATGTGCCTTTCTTAGAATATATAAACCTCTGCCACCCTGATGATTGCTTCAGTGTCCTGTCCTGTGTTGCAACTATCCATATTTACCATGTACTTTTCATAAACTGTCTTGTACTGTAATTCGGTATGTGTTTTTGCTCATAAATATGCTCTGTAAAGCGCTGCGGAATTTGTGTGCGCTACATAAAAAACAGTTAATGCTTTCAGCCAAATTGCATGAATTGCGCTATGAATTGTTGCTGCATCCACCATACTTGCCCAACTTGGCTCCCTGCAACTTCAATGCATAGCGCAATTCATGCAATTTGTCCGCAAGAATTCCGGATGAGGGAGCTGGTGCATTGTCGTGGTGGAAAATAAAACTAACCTATAAATCAATCTGAAATTTCGTATGGTGTTGTTTTAAAGATGGTAGTACACAATAGTAATACCAACTTTCCTCAGCAACGCCACCGGTCTTCAAACACAGGTACGTTACACCAATCTATTACTCTTCTAAGAGCTTATAGGTGTTGTAGTGGTGTTGGCATACAGCAAACCTTTTTGGTGTAACGTTGTATTTCTGGCACCATGCTCATGGACCGGGTATGGTATAACTGTCCGACTGTTGGGATTCCCAAGGTCGTTTCTCCGACATCACAATACCGACTGTCAGGAGCCCAACAGGGTGGCAAGCGCATTCAAGCCCCTTGCGGGCTCATGCTTTTGCCACGCTACGGGGTTGGTGGCGAGATGCACTTCCCACCTATTCTATTATCCCTCTATTGGGGTTGTGGACCCCCATGAGGGAAAATAGCCCGTGTAACTTAGGATTCCGATATCAGAGAAATGGCCGTCAGACTCCCTACTGTCGGTGAGTCATCTGGCCCCCGATAGACCAAGGTCTAAGTATCCTGGTCATCACACAGAATGGGTATGACAATTACACACACAAACACAATTTCCAAATACATTACACTGAATTAAAATATAACCAAAACTGTTAATTTTCTCTTCTTGGATCTGAGTCTGGTATACTGGGACCACTAGTGTCGGAAAGGTGCGGCTCCAGAGATCAAAGTAGTATTTTTTTCCCTGGGCCTCCACTGTCTGGCAGGGGCTCACTGGGATGAGTGCCGGCGGGCTGTCTGTCATTTACCAAATGACAGACAGACGGACCACCAGTGCACAGGCCACTTGTTCCAGTAAGAGCCTCACCATCAGCGGCATAAGATGATTCTATATTCTATATCCCCTTTTCCGCCACCGTCCGCTAAGTGCATGATGTCATGATGACATCATGCAGAGTGGTGCGCGGCTCCCAGCACTGGGAAATGAGTCATGAAGGTGCTCCAAAAGATTCTACAGACTCTCACACACACCCATTTGCAGCCCTGCTCTGCATGTTTGTATACAGGGCTAGTAGAAGATAAATGAAGAACAGAATCAATGGGTGTTAGGTGGATCCTGTTGGCCATTGCCTAGAAACTCTCCACTTTTGCATGTGTGGACCTTGTGCAAGTTGACTTTTCATATTGTTGACCTTATATACCACACAAGCCCCAGATGTGTAGTTATCGGAGAATAAACCTCGTTTTGGAGATACTGTAGTTCTTTGAGTATGTTTGTATTGCACCGTATGCAGCTTGGTCCATCTGATGTCAGGCTGGATTGTGAGACTGATTGTGGAATCCCTGCCTGCATCATACTCTGCACTGTACGAGCCTGTGATGGGACCGTGGGACCCTGGCAGTTGTGCACCAGCTGTCTGGCTTTGGATTAAGTTGTGGGTCACAGTCTGCCTGCTTCCAGCCATGATGTCAAGGCCCTCTCTGGAATCTCTTTTCCACTTGTCATTTCTTTCTCCGTCGTTCTCTTTCAAGTCCCCAGTGTTTGAAATAACCATCCTCTTTATTTTCATCTGACGGCGTAAACGTCTGCATCCCATTTCCTCCCCCCTCCTCTTATTCCCGTTTCTCCAATACTACAAGAAACTTCACAGAGGAAATGACATAAATAAATAGACTGACCGGGGAGTATAATTGCCAAAACCAAACTCCAGACTTGATTACAGTGCACGCCTTAAATCTTTGTAACTACAAATCTACAAAAATCAAATACGCTGGAACAGAATCCTCCGCACTCAAGAATCCTGATATCTGCTGCGTAGAATATGAAAACAAGCAGATTTCAATGGGAAGCCATGAATTAGGTTTATACTCGGCCCATGCCATAAAATAAACCACCCAAAGTGGCAATAACCCATATCAGCATCCCTTGCAAAGGCACGCACGCTGGTGGAAGAAGGCATGCCCACGAGGCCACGCCATCTAGTGTGTGGCATTTTGAGGATGTGATTACAATAGAATCAACTTTATTGGCCATGTGTGCTTGCGCACACTAGGAATTCTTTGTGGATTACAGTGCAGCATTAAGCAGGGATGAAATGGGGAGGGGGGGGGGGACATTACATACATTCCATTGAGACATTATACACATTACATTGAGTGCATTTAGACATCACTTGCGGGGATCACATGCCCGCCAAGCTGCACAGCGCCTAGGCAGCCATCAGCAGCGCCACTGGTCGTTGCAGCAGCCAGGTAGGTAACAATATAAGCAGAGACAGTACAGTTATCACACAGGGAACACATACCTGCCGAGCTGCACAGCACCTAGGCAGCCATCAGCGGCACCACTGGTCATTGCAGCAGCCAGGTAGGTAACAATATAAGCAGGGACAGTACAGTTATCACACAGGGAACACATACCTGCCAAGCTGCACAGCGCCTAGGCAGCCATCAGTGGCACCACTGGTCATTGCAGCAGCCAGGTAGGTAACAATATAAGCAGGGACAGTACAGTTATCACACAGGGAACACATACCCCCCGAGCTGCACAGCGCCTAGGCAGCCATCAGCGGCGCCACTGGTCGTTGCAGCAGCCAGGTAGGTAACAATATAAGCAGGGACAGTACAGTATCACACAGGGAACACATACCTGCCGAGCTGCACAGCGCCTAGGCAGCCATCAGCAGCGCCACTGGTCGTTGCAGCAGCCAGGTAGGTAACAATATAAACAGGGACAGTACAGTTATCACACAGGGAACACATACCTGCCGAGCTGCACAGCGCCTAGGTAGCCATCAGTGGTGCCACTGGTCATTGCAGCGGCCAGGTAGGTAACAATATAAGCAGGGACAGTACAGTTATCACACAGGGAACACATACCTGCCGAGCTGCACAGCGCCTAGGCAGCCATCAGCGGCACCACTGGTCATTGCAGCAGCCAGGAAGGTGACAATATAAGCAGGGACAGTACAGTTGTCACACAAGGAACACATACCCGCCGAGCTGCACAGCGCCTAGGCAGCCATCAGCGGCACCACTGGTCATTGCAGCAGCCAGGTAGGTGACAATATAAGCAGGGACAGTACAGTTATCACACAGGGAACACATACCCCCCGAGCTGCACAGCGCCTAGGCAGCCATCAGCGGCACCACTGGTCATTGCAGCAGCCAGGTAGGTAACAATATAAGCAGAGACAGTACAGTTATCACACAGGGAACACACACCCACCAACAGTGGCGGGCTGGGCCAGGGGGCAGGGTGCCACATGCCTCCCAGGCCGGTAAGGATTTCAGCATTCTGGGCCTGGCCTGTCCGCTCAATTTACTACCCGGCCACGCCGATTGTTCTTTTTTGTGAGGGCACAGCTGTCAGCGCCACGGTGTAGCAGCACTGATGCCAGCACTTAAATATAGATTCGATCGGCAGCCATAGGCGTGCGCACAGGGGGTGCCAGGGGTGCCCAGGCACCCCCTAATGATCATCACCTCGCCAGCTAAATCCTCAATTCCTCCGCAGACTGCGGCGCTGGCAGCAGTGGTGAGCCGGCGCCGCAGTCTCTGCTGGTCTCTGCCTGTCTCTGCCTGCGGTGCAGTGGCCACTCCAAAGATGGCTGCCACCTTGGAGGAGACAGACACTAGAGGTCAACATGACCTCTAGTGTCTGTCAGTGGAGCTCAGTGCGCCCAGCGCTACTCAGCTGGAGCGCTGTTTAAATTAATTTATTAATCTTCGCTCGCACTATGGGGAAAGCGGCAACTCCATCCTTAGCAGCCGCACCATGGAGGAAGCAGTTCCTCAAAGTCCTATTCCTGCGCAGGGGCCAGGTCTCACTGGTATGTTTTCTGAAGCCGGGCAGCGCTGTGGTGCAGAGATGGAGCCTCTCGGGGAGCCCTTCGCCCTGTCTCTGGATTCTCAAGCCTTCCTGACACCCTGCAACTCCCCCCCACAGAATGGTAAGTACCCCAGGATCACTGTACCCACCAACCCCTCTGTGTGTGCCCCCCTTCCTTTGTATGTGACCTCCTGTACACTACTATCTGTGTGTGCCCCCCTCTACCCCACCTTATTCCTGGTGTTTGACCCCCTTGTACCCCCTTCACCTGTGTGACACCTTGTCCCCTGCTACACCCTTCATCTGTGTCTGTGACCCCATCTACCCCAATTTCCCTGGTGTCTGATCCCATCTTACCACCCTCCTCTATGTTTGTGGCCCTGCTCAACCCCCTATCCATGTGTGTATGAGACACCATTCCCCAATCCTTGTCCCTCTACCCCCCTTATGCCCAGGGTGTGACCCCTGTACCTCTACCCAAATGTCTGTGGCACCCTCTACCCCCATCCTGTGTATAACATATGGTACATGCCCTACTTCTGTGTGTGTGTGTGTGTGTGTGTGTGTGTGTGTGTGTGTGTGTGTGTGTGTGTGACACTACCCCGGTATTTTTGAGGCACCTTTTATCCGCACACTTCCCCTATCTGTGTCATAACTTTTAGTTATGCCCCTGAAGGAACCCCCTGGGTAATGAGCATGTAGGTCTCCTTGGCAACAAACATATAACTGCCCCCTAGGCAAAAAACATGTAAGCCCCTTGGCAACGAGCATGAAACTACCCATTGCAATGGGTATTTAACTTCCCTCATGGCACATAGCAACCAGAATGAAACCCCTGGCAAGAAGCATATAATCCCCTGGCATTGAGCAAGAAACTTCTGGCATTGAGCATGTAACCCCTGGTATTGAGCAAGAAACTCTGGCACTGAGCATGTAACCCCTGACAATAAGCATGTAGGTAAGCTGAACTTATGTGACATAATATATGATAGGCATTACGGTATGTTATTTGATGTGTAATGGGCATTATGGTGTTTGGTATAATGTGTAATGGGCATTTGTGACATAATGTGTAATGGGCGTTACGTTGTAAATTTTTGCTGCGCACCTTCGGCGCACACTATCCCTATTTCTAGTGTGTGTGTGTATGTGGGGGAAATTATTCATTCATTGATGCCCAGTAGACGGTGATAGACATGCACTTCCAATGGTGCACCCCCTATTAAAATGGGCTGCGCACACCTATGTCGGCAGCCAATCAGGAGCAGCTGCAGCGGCTGCTCCTGATTGGCTGCCAGGCCGTCAGCACAGTCGAGCACCACTTTTAAAATTCTGATGCTGCAGCACTTTCTCTGGTGCTGTGCTTTTTGTGACATGCACGCGTAGGGTAGCGAGGCGAGCTGCATACCCCGACTCCCCCACACATCAGAAAGGAATCACTGCCACAGATCAGATCTCTATCCCTGATCTGATTAACTGCGCTGCAATGCACCCACAGTAATAGATTTAGCATCCGCCGATGCTTCAGCGGCCGCAGAGACTACAGTACTGATGCGTCTGACGATGCCGGCTGACCAACTGTATATGAATATGCAGCCTGCGGCTTACTAGCTTAGTGACTGGCTGGCACGCAGGCTGCATGAAAAAGGAGGCGGGATGAATCGAATATGCGTACATGGAGATGGAGGGTCTTAGACACAGCCGAAGTAGAGGTAAGACAGGCTACAGTATGTTGGGCTATTCTTGATATGAATTAAATGTGAACTTCAGGCTCTAAATACTAACACATTTTATATATATATATATATATATATATATATATCCAGCTTTTGGACCGGCACTTCCCACGAATGAAGATAAAGATGCGCTGCGTGCCTTTGTAAAATAGGTATCATGCTATTGCCTCTTGATAAAGGGGTATGAAAACCCCGAAACGAGCCGTTGGGGCTATGCAATAAATTTGAAGTTTTACTTCTTTTGAACTTCATGCTGCAGTGACGTGTTTTTCCTGTGCTAAGGGATCCCGACCACTGGCGTAACTATAAGGCCGCAGCCCCCGCGGTGGCGGGGAGGCGCCGGGGGTCTGCGGGCGCTATTTTTTCTCTGCTAGCTCCCCACTGCTTGTGGGTGCAGCGGGGAGCTGGCAGGGGGGTCCGTGCGGCGCGGAGGTACCTGTATTCAGGGAGAGCCTGGAGGTCCCTGCGCCGCTGAGTATGATGTTGCCGCCGCCGGGGTCCCTGCAGTGAAGTGGAAATAACGCGCTATCTCCCCCGGAGATAGCGCGTTATTTCCACTTCACTGCAGGGACCCCGGCAACATCATACTCAGCGCCGCAGGGACCTTCAGGCTCTCCCTGAATACAGGTACCTCCGCGCCGCACGGACCCCCCTGCCAGCTTCCCAGGGGGGTCTTTTAACGGGGGGCAGCGGGTAAATTGTCCGGGGGGGGGGGGGGGCGGCGAAATTGTCCCGGCGGGGGGGAGCAAAATTTTTCGTTACGCCACTGATCCCGACCACTATATATATATATATAGATGTGTGTGTGTGGTGGGCCACTTGCTTGTGTTGCCCTCCGGGCATAAAGTAGCCAGCCAGCCCCTGCCCGCCAAGCTGCACAGCGCCTAGGCAGCCATCCACAGTGCCACTGGTCATTGCAGCAGACAGGCAGGTGACAGCATGAGCAAAGACAGATTGTAGCAGGGACAGTACAGTTATCACACGGGAGACACGGGATCAGTGGCGTAACTAGGCCTCCGCAGCCCCCGCCATGGCGGGGAGGCGCAGAGTAACTATGGGCGCCGGGGGGGCTGCGGTGCTATAGTTACCCGCTGCGCTGCTGCCCGGCCGCATCTTCGGTCACTGTCCCGTCACTCGCTCCCGGCGCCGGCTCCTGCTGATAATGAAAAGTGACACTTAGAAAATGGCTGCCCCCGTATTGCAGACAGTTTTGGCAGCCATTTTCTAAGAGTCACTTTTCATTATCAGCAGGAGCCGGCGCCGGGAGCGAGTGATGGGACAGTGACCACAGATGCGGCCGGGCAGCAGCGCAGCGGAGACTGGAGCAGCGCAGCGGAGCTGAGGGAGACTGGATGCGGCTCTGTCAGGTATGGGTATGGGGAGGGGGGGGGCGCCGAAAAATTTTGGCGGGGGGCGCAAATTATATAGTTACGCCACTGCACGGGATACATATTGCTGAGTGCACAGTTCCTAGGCAGCCATTTGTGGTGCCATCTTGAAGGCCTCACCAGGCCATCCTCCTGTAGGGAGAGCCAGGGCGGGCAGTGTGGAAAGCACAGGCAGCAGCCGAGGGAGGGGGGAGATAGAGAAAGAGTCCATGAGGCTGGGGGGCTGAGGGGGGAGAGTCAGTGAGGCCTGTGGCCAAAGTTAGGCCCTCTCTGGTCCACTCTCTGGAGCCATACCTTCTCCCGGGCAGCCAAGTTCATCCAGAGATCTGTGGGGACGGACGGGCTTCCCAGTCCATCCTAGGGCTCCAAGCCAGGGTCTGCCTGCCTGGTGTCTCCGCCACAGTGCCGGGCCGGGATCATCCACTGCAGGCCAGGATCCTCCTCTGTAGGCCCGGATCCTCCACTGGGGCCGGAACTCCCTCTCTGCTGCAGCTGCCGGGGGTCCCGCTGGCACAAGGGACCGGCAGCGGGTCCCCATGCCGGCGGCATCGTAGCATCGGTCGTCATCTGGGTGCCGTGGCTGTGGGTGCCTTCTGTCTCCCCCTCCATGCTCTCCAGCCAGAGGACACCGCGCGCAGCGCCGGGGGGAACACAGGGCCAGTGGAACACAGTGCTCCTTCACTCTTTCCGTCTCCCCCGTCCCCACGCCGCTGCCACCCGCACCTTCTCCATGGGCCGGGGATGGGCTCTCCTGTATGCGACCATCCCCGGCCCCACCGGATTGTGCGTCATGCTAGTGTATCATCTAGATAGCGGCTTGCCCTATGTATCTCCTGGCACAGTGTGGAGACTCACGAATGCACAAGTCATCCATCACCACTGTTCTAGAACACTGCGGCTCGCCAGTGGGACAGTAGTCCTTTGCCTTCAAAGCAGCACAGTTCTTGCTGAAATTGGGACAGTTTTGAGTCATGGTCAGACTTAGACATGTTAATATACTACATATATTCTGAAATTTGGTCATCAGGACCCTAAACAGTTGGCTGTGGCTTATTAGATAAACAGTGCCTAGATAGACAGTCAATAGACCCCAAAAAGGTCAACAGACAATAAGTCAACAGGGTCAATAGGATGACTCGACAAAGTTCTAAAGGTTCAACATTAGACATTTTGACCTTGTCGAGCAATTGCATGTCTACATTTTGACCCTTTCAACCTTTTGGCTCTGTCAACCTATTGCATGTCGACTTTTGACTGCCCATCTAGACAGGGTAGAACTACCAGCCGGAACCATCCACAGCTCATGTTTTCCACATCTCCCCACAGAATCACAAGTGAAATTATTAGCTCTACCAGGGCATCTCCTTAAATGTGTCAATGAGTACTGAGTGCGCCTGTGCACCTGTTAGTTGACCTGGAATATGTAAACTGTCCAGGATCTTTCAGATCCTTCAGCGGCATGAATGACTGTGTGAACATCAGCTCCGGCACACTATAGGGCGCCGGTTGTCATCTTAGGCGGATAGTCACACAGTCAGTTTTCAATTATGTATGATTTTTGGAAGCTGATAAACAGACTCATTTCTGTTGGAAGTGCGGAAATATTTGCAGCAGAACTGTAACCAGGAGATCTCCATGTTATCTCCTACATTACTAGCTAGATGAATTGTAATGAAACCTCAAATCTACATAAATATGCACTATATGGTAAAAAAACGATAATTGGAGAATGATTCACGGACCTCTGAGCCTTGTAAAACAGGGTGCCGGATGACGAATGACTGCCCAACAGTCGGGATCAGTACTCCGACATCGGAATCCTGACTGTTTAAATGCCCGACAGTCCGGATCCCCACTGACAGGGGCTATTCTCCCTTGTGGGGGTCCATGACACCCATAGAGGGAGATAGAACCTGTGGCGAGCGAATCGAGCCTCGGAGCCCGCAAGGGTCTTCTTTGCGCTCGCCCCCCTGTCGGAGCACCAGCAGTCTGTATTCCAATGTTGGGACACTGACCATCGGTTTCCCTATTGTCGGACCGCCATAGCAAACCCGTCAAAAGTTCCGGACCCTCTAGTAATGCTATGCTGCGTTGTTTGGCAGACTCTGGCAGCGCTCAGTAAATGCTAGATTTGGTTTTAATAAGAAGCTTCAATCACCTGGTGAGATATTAGATTCCATTGCATCAGACCTATATATCTGCGGATTTTATCTCCCTGCTTCCCCACAGACTACAACCTTTTATTTTTCTAAGATTACATCTGGAGACATAGGCTTCTCATGAAATAGAATCCAGATGTAGAATTAAACATATCACAATGATCACTTCAGATGTGTTTTCTCTGGGACTGACCCTCAGTGAGCTGAACACATGAGCAGCTCTCAAAAACCCTCTTATCTGGGAGTACCGCTGAGGCCGTCCGGGTCATCAGCTCTGCATTTATAGCTGGGCTTGATTACACAGTGGACATTCGGCACAGACAGTGTGGAAGTATTTTGGATGGAGTTACATAATGTAGACATACTTGCCTAACTGACCCTCTCCTTGCGGTAGAAAATGCTCTGCTCCTGGACTTCCCTGGTAATGTATGATTGCCATCACCTGTAGGGATCTAGGTAAAGGTGTTTTACCACAGGTAATGTTTTTAAAAGTACCGCGGCACATGTGTTACATGGAAAGTGCGCATAAAGGGCCTGATTCTGGTTTACTACAATAGCAAAATCTCTCTCTCATGAACAAAACCATGTGCACTGCTGGTGGGGCAGATGTAACGTGTGCAGAGAGAATTAGATCTGGGTGTGATTTGTACTTCAAGCTAACATCTATATTGCAGTGTAAAAATAAAGCAGCCAGTATTTACCCTGCACAGAAACATAATAACACCAAAATCTAACTCTCTCTGCACAGGTTACATCTGCCCCCCTGCAGTGCAGCATGGTTTTGTCCATTAGAGAGAGAATTTGCTTTTGCAAGTGAACCAGAATCAGGCCCAAAGGGCGCTGCTGACGTTGGGACAGACTTTATAAGAAATGTTGTGGAAAAGTGTTGGACATCCTGAGCAGTGATTGGGAAGTGGTTGGAAATGCAGACAAACATGGTCCATTTGGTCATGTTATGGGACTGTTGTGGGAGCGTCCTCGGATGGTGCTGCATTCACAGTCGCAGGCACCGGAAAACATGGTCAGACCAAGAAACTGCGCTACTAAAGTTCGCTCGCAAGTTCCAATGGTGGTCGCACCATATAAGGACACACCGATCACTATTGCAGCATGCACGGATGCTAAAAGTGGGCATCTCACTCCTCTGCCACGTACGTGAGTATACACAGGGGAAGGAGTTTGGAGCGGCATGTCCATAAACTTACAGACAGTAAGACCACCAATTAAACAGCCGCTGCTGTCTCTGCTTCTGTGCGCAACTGAAAAATAGCCCTTTGTGCAGACACATAACACTCAATATTACCATTATTATTTGGAATATAGCACCAAACATAGAGCCTACTCTCCGGCTGCCATCTCTGGGAGAGCGCAGCCAGTTCCTTCAGGCAGAGGGGGTCGCTGAAGGGATAAGAAGGAGGCTGGATACAGGGAGGAGCTACAATGGAATGTCACATTTTGATCATATCCTTTTGGCCACGCCTCCCGGTATTTCAGGCATTGCACAGCGGGGGTAGGATACAAAGACGGGGGGCACAGAAGAAGACCAGCATTCTGAGAGACTTGGGGGGCGGGAGGTCGGGAGCAGGACCCGATTTCTGGGACCCTCCCGGCCATTCCGGGAGGGTAGGCAACCCTGCCTAATACATATTTTTATGCAATGGCCGATTATCATGCAACAGGGCAATTAACGGCTTACTGTGCATGTAATACACATTCAGGAAGGGGCCTCTGCGATCCCACTCACAATGAGGATTTCATGGAAAGAAATGAACAATAAGTTACTGTTTGGAGGTGTTAACGGAATGAATTATTCCCATATTACATATCACTCATAGGCAAACGCAGGGGGGTTTCTGTTTGCCCGGAAACCCCCCTCCTCTTGGCAAGTGCTTTAAATGATGACAACAATAGCACTGGTATATGATATGATCAACAGAGCTGCCACCACATCATGCAGTGTAAGGGACAGAGCGTGAACAGTGTACCAGCTTCTTCTACCACATTTACTGTATGTGTGGATCTGAGCCCCCAAACATAGCAATGGACCAGAGAGCAGCTGCCAGGAGGAAGAGACAGGAGCCTTACCATGAAATGGGAGATTTTGAGCTTAGAAAGTGCAGTACTGGTTCTATTATGTTTGTGTATTTATTTATTATGACATGTTTAACCTTTTCCTGACCACTTATCTTATGTAAATGTTTGAAACAGCCTATACTATAGTAAAATGTGATCATAGTATAGTAAAAGACCATCTGTACTGTTAAATAGTAACACTGTATTTCATATAGTATCCAGGGTATAGAAAGACCAATATTTAGGGCTGTTACCACTCCCCAGACTCCCGCACTTACTCCAATGCGCTGCAAAGTGGGAGACTTTGGATTACATTTGGAAACCCCCCTCTAATATGTTTTCAGCAACTTAAAAGTTTTCTTATGACATTCCCACCTTTAATTTTGTCAATAAATCTTTTTTTTTATTTTTCTTATAAAGAACAGCTGATTGCGGTTAGGATGGCCTCCCCTATTGTGTCTTTACAGACCGCTCCTGACGTCTTTTGTCCCTCCCCCCCATGCTTGGCTTCATCTGACAGCCTCAGTCAGATTCTCATCCATATTTCAAACAAAATAAAAATACGCCAAGAATCTTCTGCTTCCCGTAGCTTTTAAGTTCAAAGAGTCAGGCCGGTAGCACAATGTGCGACAGGCCTCACAATGTACTTCCAAGCTTATGACTGTTTTATTGATGGCACGAATGCCGGTTCAAGGCTGGTAGTTTCCATTTCCTCACAAAATAATTTGGGTTTGCTCTGCTCCCGCCTTGACCTACAATACACAGCGGCTGCTCTCTCGGCTAAAATATAAAGAGGATGTAGGCAAATATAAATAACTTCTATAAAGCTGTTTGACTATTCCCACCGAGTCCTACAGATAGCGTCACACGGAGGGGAAATTGTTCCATCAGCCTCTGTGTTAGATTCATGACCCTACCGCAACCTTGAATTGGCCTTTAGTTGTTGCTGATGGAAACTGAGGAACAGCCACTGTCGTTGGGATTGCCGCCATCCAATGAATCACAACTTGAGGGCACAGAACAGCGCATTAAACTGGAAACAGGAATATATCACTGTTCTTTTATAGAGATGTATTGCTCTGCCTGTGCACATAAATGATTGGGCCTTCCGCTTGCTCTCTACTTTTTTTTTTCATTCCAAGGTCTATAAATTAGAAGTAAGCTAAGGGTTGTGAAATTATGCTGCCTTCCCTCCACCACGTAGATATATCACGGCTCGTGTAAAACATTTATAAGCAATTTTGTTACTGCCCTTAGAGTTCTGACCAGCATACTTCTGCCATCATTAAATATAATATTTTACGGCTTAAATCGCCTTTGTTTTATTTAACAATCTGAAGCTTTATGTGCGGAGCTGCAGGGCCAAATCGATGCTGTCATTGATTAAGGTAAGAAGTCTCTGGCGTACTTTGAGGCACACCCATGGCCAAAAAGGGGCTTGGGTGAAGGAGGCGTGGCCTTGTGGCAAGACCGCCGTTATGATCAATTTGGGGGCATATCATACTATTTGATTTCTCTGCGCTATAACAATAAGACAAGACTGATACAACAACAAATACATGTGTATATATATATATTTGGTGTGACTCTCCTATTTTAATTTTGGATTATTTTGATACAATTTCAATTTCTTTAAAAATAATACAAGATCATATATATCTTTGATGCATCAATATATATAAACATATATAGATATATAATTATTTTTTCAAATATGAGGTGGATCAAACAATTAAAAATTAAGATTAAAAAATATGTATATATCCCAACATGGGAGAATTTAAAAAAATAAATCTGTCAGTGGGACATATCCTTCTGATTTCAGTCTGAATGCCTGCACCCAGAGGTGTAACTATGGGAGGCAATGGAGTCATCTGCCGCCGGGCTCCTGCTCCCAAGGGGGCACCTCTCCTCCCCTGTGAGTTTGAATCAGTTAATTGAATGCCGCTTCTGTGGCTCACTCCCCTTCCTAGCAGGACCATAGAAACTTGACCATCTCTCCCGGACACTCCCCCCAGCCCCCCATCCCGTGGAGCAACTTCACGGGTAATGCCACCGCATCGCCCGGCACACCCCCCCACCTGGAGTGATGCGGCCGCATCAATACCCGGCCCCCTTGTGGAGCGAGTGAGTGGGCCTTGCACCGGCGCTGCATTCATATATTTATATAAGGTGGTGTGTGTGTATGTGTGGGGGACCAATATTTTTCATTTATCTTGCCTCCAGGCAACTGGGACGAACTTACACCACTGCCTGCACCAAGGAAAGGGTTATTACAAACACAGAAGTGCTGCTATAGCATTGGTGCGGTCTTCTCACAATACAGGCAGATGTTTTCTAGGATTTCCGACTGCTGGAAGGGATTATAATTGACACTGATTTACTTGCAATTTCAAATCAGGCTCTAATTTTATATATTTGCTTCATTTAAACTACTATTTCAATAGGTTGGTATAACCAGTGGTAGCTCCAGGGGTGGTGGGGCTGCAGTACAATCCAAAATTAAAATAGGAGAGTCACACCAAATGCTCGTGCGTCCTGGCCGGCGATGTGTGGTAGTGTTTAGATAGGCAGTTGGTGTGGTTCCCTATTTGAATTTAGTTAGTGCTCTGCTGCCCCACCTCTGGATCCGCCACTGCCTCCATCCAAAAGTTTAACCCTGGGGCAGAAGCTGTTCTCCTCCCCCCATCCCAGAAAGCTGTCCAGAAGTAATGGCTACTTGAGTCTGTGTAATGGCTCCTACACACAAATGTTATTAAAATCAGTCCCTTCCTTCATTGCCTAGTGGACAGAGAAGAGAGAACCGGTGCAGTGTGTATCGCCATCTTACCAAGTGATGGAGCAGGGCTGTGGGGAAGTAGAGAAGGTTCCACCATCTCTGCTCCATCATCGTACTCAGTAGTACAGTGTTAGTTCCTATGAAGGTCTGCGGGATTCATAGACGTAGGCCTGTCAGATACTGCTAAATCCATGTTAGGGCCAGTGCACATGAGTGTTTTTTAATTCCTTTCTCCTCCATTTACTTTTTGACAGTTCAGTGGAGGGGAGATGGCTGTTCTCATGGAGGTAAAATAGGACAAGCTCTAATGCCCCACCGCTCTTCTCTGTCATCCACTCTGGTCAGCCAGACGTGTGCACTGAACCCATGAACGTCCATAGTTATCAATGATGTCAACCTAAGCGACTGTCTCTACTCTGCAAACCTCTAGCTGTTAAAGAGTTGTATATGTTTCCGACATTAACTCCTGCAGTGATAGTATCCTTTGGGTTGTGCAGTTTGTATAACTCACCATGCAAGAATACTATTATCTATTCTTAACCCTTTGAGAGCCAACATTTCTATGAGAGATCCTCAAAATTTCCGCTAAAAATGACGGCGTCGCTGTGAGCGATGCCGGAATTTTTTTGGGATATCGGGCCTTATTCTGGTTGGTGCGGTGGAACATACGTACGGTCAGTTTAACCGTACGTTTCCCGTACGCGGACTGTGAGCAAAAGTCCACCCACAAAACATCCGCATACGGACGGTCACAAACACCGACAATTGGGAGTGGCGTACACTTGAGCGTACGCCACCGTACACGGACGGATCTCCTCTTAGCCACCGATAACTGGCGTACATCAGAGCATACGCCACCGTATACGGACGGGTCTCGTCCGTTTTCCCACCGACATCTTGCGTATATCTGAGCGTACGTCACAGTGCAAGTAGAAATTGAGTTCAAAAACATCCTTGTTGCTCTTAGACGTGGTTTATGTGTCTTTTTCCTAATAAAAAACTGGTATGTTTGTGTTACAGTGAAAAAGTTGACACATGTCGACTTCTGTGAATTGAGTGTCCTGCTTTTTAAAGTATACAAAAACACTTTCTGAATGTGTGTAGATGGTTATAAAATAACTACCTTGCCATATATAAGCAGGTCTTAGAATGAATCTTACCTACAATTAAACCAACCTTTACATGTAGAGAAGTGTAGAAAGATAAGGTTCCAATGTGTTTGAGGGCTGTGTGTGGCTTGCAGGTAGTGAAATCATGGTTTTCACTTAATAGGCTGCAGCATTGCTTATTACGTTCAGGTGTTGTAATCAGCGATAATTAGCAGACCCAGGCGTCCGCTCTCATACGGTATCTCTAGGGGTGGTCTGGAGCTATCTTTGGCGTCTGCCTGTTTTTGGTCCAAAATGCACGGTACGTTCGCCGATCGAGCGGTTGTGGCACCGTGCATTTTGTGTGCTCACCCCCGTGTACGCCCATGTTTACGCCCAGTTTTCCTCATTATTCCGGCCACTCCCCTAAAAACGCCCCCATGCCGCCCACAATGACTGTACTCTTGCGGACAAGTTTTTCGCACGGAGAGACCCGTCCGTGAGCGGTGTGAGGTTGCCGCACCTGCGCATTGCGAAAGCTACGCATGCGCAGATGAAAAAAAAACCCGATCCGCCCGATTACAATCCCACCGTAGCGAGCAGAATAAGGTCCCTTCTGAGGATCTGTCACAGCAACGTTGGCACACAAAGGGTTAATTAAGAGTTTGCCTGGAAACAAACGTAAGATGCCATCTCAGGGAAGGGGTTAATAATTCACTTTTAAAGACACCGATCTCTGACAGCATATAAAAAAATGATACATTTCATGAACTCTTGTTACATAACCAATTCTGTTTACACTCATTTATAGAAGTCCCAACGGGGTATGTTCGTTAAACTTTTTGATGTTCCTTGTGCTGGATTGAGAAGCCGATCGTTCAGTACTAAATATTTTAAGGCAGCCCTTGCTATCTTGTACGTTCTGACTCGCATAACTCAGGAACTACTGTGAATGTTTAGCAGATATTGGAGGGCGGCCAGTTGCAGTTTTTAGTCCGAGCTGTCCTGATTTGGACTTTTATAGTTAGGATAACATGAGGCTAGAGATTATTACTGCACATTTGGGAAAACAGATTTCAGGTCATAGCACAGTTTAATAAATAATAAAAAGTGCTGAATATCTGCAAAGAAGTTTTGGTACTTGTGTATTATAATGGAGCCCATTGCATCGCATACCACTAATTAAGGTATGCGATGGACCCGATTTCAGCCTTTTCCCGGGCTGAGTATACAATTTTAAAATCGGGTCACATCGCATGTCATTACAACGGCATGCAATGCAACGCGATTTCCCATTGAGTCCCATGTTAAATGGCACCCCCAGACCCGATTTTTAATTGTTTACCCACCCTGATGGGTAATAAATATGTAAAATGCCCCCATATTGTTAGCGGCCCCCCACTATCAACGCCAACCCGAAGCGTGGCGAGCGCAGCGAGCCCCGCATTACTTCACAGGTATATGCTGCCGCTCGCCACGCTTCAGGCTCGGTGGCTCACGTCCGATGCCACGCTTCGGGTTGGCGTTCATAGTGGGGTGGCGTTAACAATGGGGGGGCATTTCACATACTCATGACCCATGAGGGTGGGTATACAATTAAAAATCGGTGCGGGGGGGGGGCATTTAACATGGTAATAAGGCATCTGGATGCCTGTACAATTAGAAATCGGGTAAAATCGCATCGCATGCGATCATATCGCATGCAATGCGATGCGCCGCGATTTTTCATCGTACAATGCCCTGCAATGGAAATCGGGGGCGTCGTGATAATACACAAGTACCGAAGTTTTAAATGGTTTCGCCATCCCACTTTGCCATATTCGAGGGACCCTACAGGTAAACGCAGCCACCACTGATGGAAAGTGAGCACGATGTGTGGAGAAGCTGAAGAGAGGCGCAGCCAGAGAGAATTACACCGTTATAGGGAAGCTAAAAGATGCCAATCTGACAGGGAGAGCTGCCAGTATGACAGGGAGAGCTGCCAATCTGACAGGGAGAGCTGCCAATCTGACAGGGAGAGCTGCCAGTATGACAGGGAGAGCTGCCAATCTGACAGGGAGAGCTGCCAGTATGACAGAGAGAGCTGCCAGTATGACAGGGAGAGTTGCCAGTATGACAGAGAGAGCTGCCAGTATGACAGGGAGAGCTGCCAGTATGACAGGGAGAGCTGGCAGTCTGACAGGGAGAGCTGGCAGTATGACAGGGAGAGCTGCCAGTGGGACAGGGAGAGCTGCCAGTATGACAGGGAGAGCTGCCAGTATGACAGGGAGAGCTGTCAGTCTGACAGGGAGAGCTGGCAAATGACAGGGAGAGCTGCCAGTATGACAGGGAGAGCTGCCAGTCTGACAGGGAGAGCTGCCAGTCTGACTGGGAGAGCTGGCAGTATGATAGGGAGAGCTGCCAGTCTGTCAGGGAGAGCTGGCAGTATGACAGGGAGAGCTGCCAGTATGATAGAGAGAGCTGCCAGTATGACAGAGAGAGCTGCCAGTATGACAGGGAGAGTTGCCAGTCTGACAGGGAGAGCTGCCAGTCTGACAGGAAGAGCTGCCAGTCTGACAGGGAGAGCTGCCAGTACGATAGGGAGAGCTGCCAGTCTGTCAGGGAGAGCTGCCAGTATGACAGGGAGAGCTGCCAATCTGACAGGGAGAGCTGCCAGTATGACAGAGAGAGCTGCCAGTATGGCAGGGAGAGTTGCCAGTATGACAGAGAGAGCTGCCAGTATGACAGGGAGAGCTGCCAGTATGACAGGGAGAGCTGGCAGTCTGACAGGGAGAGCTGGCAGTATGACAGGGAGAGCTGCCAGTGGGACAGGGAGAGCTGCCAGTATGACAGGGAGAGCTGCCAGTATGACAGGGAGAGCTGTCATTCTGACAGGGAGAGCTGGCAAATGACAGGGAGAGCTGCCAGTATGACAGGGAGAGCTGCCAGTCTGACAGGGAGAGCTGCCAGTCTGACTGGGAGAGCTAGCAGTATGATAGGGAGAGCTGCCAGTCTGTCAGGGAGAGCTGGCAGTATGACAGGGAGAGCTGCCAGTATGACAGAGAGAGCTGCCAGTATGACAGAGAGAGCTGCCAGTATGACAGGGAGAGTTGCCAGTCTGACAGGGAGAGCTGCCAGTCTGACAGAGAGAGCTGCCAGTCTGACAGGGAGAGCTGCCAGTACGATAGGGAGAGCTGCCAGTCTGTCAGGGAGAGCTGGCAGTATGACAGGGAGAGCTGCCAGTATGACAGAGAGAGCTGCCAGTATGACAGAGAGAGCTGCCAGTCTGACAGGGAGAGCTGCCAGTATGATAGGGAGAGCTGCCAGTCTGTCAGGGAGAGCTGGCAGTTTGACAGGGAGAGCTGCCAGTATGACAGAGAGAGAGCTACAAGTATGACAGAGAGAGCTGCCAGTCTGACAGGGAGAGCTGCCAGTCTGACAGGGAGAGCTGCCAGTCTGACAGGGAGAGCTGGCAGTATGATAGGGAGAGCTGGCAGTATGATAGGGAGAGCTGCCAGTCTGTCAGGGAGTGCTGGCAGTATGACAGGGAGAGCTGCCAGTATGATAGGGAGAGCTGACATGGAGAGCTGCCAGTCTGGCAGGAAGAGCTGCCAGTGTGACAGGGAGAGCTTCCAGTATGACAGGGAGAGCTGGCAGTATAATAGGGAGAGCTGACATGGAGAGCTGCCAGTCTGACAGGGAGAGCTGCCAGTATACCAAAATCACATATGGAAACGCCGGTATCAGTGTGGGTGCTGCCAATTCCAGAGGGGGGTCTTCCAGTATCTGTCAGTGCAGTAGCTGTTGCAGAAGTCCATAGAGAGTCTGGATTCATTACTCTTAAGCTGGGCACACACCTATCCGATCCCTGGCTGACAGGTATGTCTCCGGCTGTGGCCTCCTGTGAACAGCAGTGAAGTAAGCAGCTCCTGTATGGGGATCGGTTGTTGGCTGTGCCACACATAATAAGCCATATATTCTTGCCACTGTATATAGTACACAAATATACAAATTTTGTCAGTCCAGCCGGGACAATGAGTATATACTGTAGTGAGTGGAGCCATTAGGACCCCTCTGGACCATTGATCTCTACCTCAGGTGACTACAAGGTCTCCAGGAACAGTCAATGGGCCTGATTCTGGTTGGCTCTGTAAGCTGCGAAACGAAGACAGATGCCCTGGCATGTGTCAGTGGCGGGATAAATCATTCGATGGTCGCCAAACATGAAATGATTTCTCTTGGCTTTGCAAATATAAAAATCAGTGGAAACTGACTTTTATTTAAGCGCGACGTGATGAAGACGTTAGCTGGCCGTCCTCGGTACACATCGCCCCCCCTGCGTAGCCATGGGAATGCCCATCCTTTTCTTGGAGACGCCCATAAAATCCCCGGACACCCCCAGCGTTTTTCTAGCCACGCCTGCGTTATTCTTCGCACTCCCCATAAACGGACGGTTTCCACCCTCAGATACTTCCTGTCAATCACTTTGCGAACGGCGTGTGTATAAATAGTTGCAGGACTTTGTCGCAGGATGGCTTCGGGCCATACGCATGCCCAGTGTATCAGTAAACGGCCGCTGTGCGAAATCACCGGTGTGCGATCAGGTCTGAATCGGGCCCATTGTATGTAACTGGATCCCCCTGGATTTCATACCTCATACCTTTTAAGGACAGTGGCCCAGATGTACCAAGCTTCAAAAAGTGATAAAATGGAGAGTGTTAAACAACCAGCCAATCAGGTCCTACCTGCCATGTAACCGACTGTGTTTGAAAAATGTCAGACAGGAGCTGATTGGCTGGTTGTTTATCACTCTCCACTTTATCACTTTTGAAGCTTAGTACATCTGGCCCAGAGTGTTAACCCTTTCAGTGCCGAGTGAAAATGTCAAAATTGGTGTGAAAATTGCCCAGCAAACCTTTTTATTTACCATAATGACCTGTAATGTTACCTTATATAGGAAATATAATCTTTTTTGAACACTTTTTTATTTTATTTTAATTTATATAACAAATGTGAGCGACGCTGGCACTTTTAGCGGATATTTTGAGTATCCCTCACCAAAATGTTGCCACTCAAAGGGTTAAAACCATTTTAGACTGGATCTCTATTGTATTGAAGTGATAATAGTAAATATAGATAATATAGCTGACAATTCTGATACACTTGGCCTCTAGTAGGCTGGCTGCATACAGCAAGTCTGGAGTCCTGTGACTAATAATCAGGTAGTGCACAGCTCATGTATAGCAACTCCAGGGTTTTATTGCAACCATGCACTGCCCACCTGGAGGTATGCAATTGTAGGGGCTCATGCTTGGGGGCGTGGCCAGCATCCAGAGGGGTTGTGGCCAGCCAACATTTAGCACGGACGGTGTAATGGTTGCATTACTGCCTCACAGCACTGAGCTCATGGGTTCTATCCCCACCATGTGTTATATATACGGGGCAGTACGGATGGTGTAATGGTTACATTACTGCCTCACAGCACTGAGCTCATGGGTTCTATCCCCACCATGTGTTATATATACGGGGCAGTACGGATGGTGTAATGGTTAGCATTACTGCCTCACAGCGCTGAGGTCATGGGTTCTATCCCCACCATGTGTTATATATACGGGGCAGTACGGATGGTGTAATGGTTAGCATTACTGCCTCACAGCGCTGAGGTCATGGGTTCTATCCCCACCATGTGTTATATATACGGGGCAGTACGGACGGTGTAATGGTTATAGCATTACTGCCTCACAGCGCTGAGGTCATGGGTTCTATTCCCACCATGTGTTATATATACGGGGCAGTACGGATGGTGTAATGGTTACATTACTGCCTCACAGCGCTGAGGTCATGGGTTCTATTCCCACCATGTGTTATACATACGGGGCAGTACAGATGGGGTAATTGTTATAGCATTACTGCCGCACAGCCCTGAGGTCATGGGTTCTATTCCCACCATGTGTTATATATACGGGGCAGTACGGATGGTGTAATGGTTATAGCATTACTGCCTCACAGCGCTGAGGTCATGGGGTCTATCCCCACCATGTGTTATATATACGGGGCAGTACGGATGATGTAATGGTTACATTACTGCCTCACAGCACTGAGGTCATGGGTTCTATTCCCACCATGTGTTATATATACGGGGCAGTACGGATGGTGTAATGGTTAGCATTACTGCCTCACAGCCCTGAGGTCATTGGTTCTATTCCCCCCATGTGTTATATATACGGGGCAGTACGGATGGTGTAATGGTTACATTACTGCCTCACAGCGCTGAGGTCATGGGTTCTATTCCCACCATGTGTTATACATACGGGGCAGTACAGATGGGGTAATTGTTATAGCATTACTGCCGCACAGCCCTGAGGTCATGGGTTCTATTCCCACCATGTGTTATATATACGGGGCAGTACGGATGGTGTAATGGTTATAGCATTACTGCCTCACAGCGCTGAGGTCATGGGGTCTATCCCCACCATGTGTTATATATACGGGGCAGTACGGATGATGTAATGGTTACATTACTGCCTCACAGAGCTGAGGTCATGGGTTCTATCCCCACCATGTGTTATATATACGGGGCAGTACGGATGGTGTAATGGTTACATTACTGCCTCACAGCGCTGAGGTCATGGGTTCTATTCCCACCATGTGTTATATATACGGGGCAGTACGGATGGTGTAATGGTTATAGCATTACTGCCGCACAGCCCTGAGGTCATGGGTTCTATCCCCACCATGTGTTATATATACGGGGCAGTACGGATGGTGTAATGGTTAGCATTACTGCCTCACAGCACTGAGGTCATGGGTTCTATCCCCACCATGTGTTATATATACGGGGCAGTACGGATGGTGTAATGGTTATAGCATTACTGCCTCACAGCGCTGAGGTCATGGGGTCTATCCCCACCATGTGTTATATATACGGGGCAGTACGGATGGTGTAATGGTTATAGCATTACTGCCTCACAGCGCTGAGGTCATGGGGTCTATCCCCACCATGTGTTATATATACGGGGCAGTACGGATGATGTAATGGTTACATTACTGCCTCACAGAGCTGAGGTCATGGGTTCTATCCCCACCATGTGTTATATATACGGGGCAGTACGGATGGTGTAATGGTTACATTACTGCCTCACAGCGCTGAGGTCATGGGTTCTATTCCCACCATGTGTTATATATACGGGGCAGTACGGATGGTGTAATGGTTATAGCATTACTGCCGCACAGCCCTGAGGTCATGGGTTCTATCCCCACCATGTGTTATATATACGGGGCAGTACGGACAGTGTAATGGTTATAGCATTACTGCCTCACAGCGCTGAGGTCATGGGTTCTATCCCCACCATGTGTTATATACAGTATATGGGGCAGTACGGATGATGTAATGGTTACATTACTGCCTCACAGAGCTGAGGTCATGGGTTCTATCCCCACCATGTGTTATTTATACGGGGCAGTACGGATGGTGTAATGGTTACATTACTGCCTCACAGCGCTGATGTCATGGGCTCCATCCCCACCATGTGTTATATATACGGGGCAGTACGGATGGTGTAATGGTTAGCTTCACTGCCTCACAGCGCTGAGGTCATGGGTTCTATCCCCACCATGTGTTATATATATGGGGCAGTACGGATGGTGTAATGGTTAGCATTACTGCCTCACAGCACTGAGGTCATGGGTTCTATCCCACCATGTGTTATATATACAGGGCAATACGGACGGTGTAATGGTTATCATTACTGCCTCACAGCACTGAGGTCATGGGTTCCATTCCCACCATGTGTTATATATACGGGGCAGTATGGATGGTGTAATGGTTACATTACAGCCTCACAGCACTGAGGCCATAGGTTCTATCCCCACCATGTGTTATATATACGGGGCAGTACGGATGGTGTAATGGTTATAGCATTACTGCCTCACAGCACTGAGGTCATGGGTTCTATCCCCCCCATGTATTATATATACAGGGCAGTACGGATGGTGTAATGGTTAGCATTACTGCCTCACAGCACTGAGGTCATGGGTTCCATTCCCACCATGTGTTATATATACGGGGCAGTATGGACGGTGTAATGGTTAGTATTACTGCCTCACAGCACTGAGGTCATGGGTTCCATTCCCACCATGTGTTATATATACGGGGCAGTATGGATGGTGTAACAGTTATAGCATTCCTGCCTTACAGCGCTGAGGACATGGGCTTCATTCCCACCATGTGTTATATATACGGGGCAGTATGGATGGTGTAATGGTTACATTACAGCCTCACAGCACTGAGGTCATGGGTTCTATCCCCACCATGTGTTATATATACGGGGCAGTACGGATGGTGTAATGGTTAGCATTACTGCCTCACAGCACTGAGGTCATTGGTTCCATATATACGGGGCAGTACGGACGGTGTAATGGTTACATTACAGCCTCACAGCGCTGAGGTCATGGGTTCAATCCCCCCCATGGCCCTAACTGTGCAGAGTTTGTATATTCTCACCACTCTTGCGTGGGTTTCCTCCAACATTCCAAAAATATACTGTTAGATTAATTGGCTCCCAACAAATTTAACCCTCGAATGAATGTGCGTGTACATGTGGTAGATAATATAGATTGTAAGCTCCACTGGGGCAGGGACTGATGTAAATATTCAAATATTCTCTGTACAGCGCTGGTAATAATAATATAGTATTTCCGCTAACCATTAGAGTCTGTATTCCCTGGGCCCCTTTATAAATATATTCCATGCATGATAAATTACCAGATTAATGCACTGTAGAAAATAAACCATAGCCATACCTCCCATACGCCCGTTTTGCCACTGTAGGGGCATGGCCAAAGGCTCTGCGTGCTGCTGGCCATGCCCCCAGCCCCAGAGATCACCGTTAACATGCGGCAGATTGCCTTGTAAAATAACCATATATCTGACCTTTACCCCAGTATACAGCGGCCTCACTCGGAAAGCACAAACTTCATTCTTTTCTGTAGATTGAGAAGTTCCGCTTGCACTTGGCACGGACATGAGAGTGATTTATACGCGGGAAGTATGGTTATATGTGTGGAAAGCGTCCCGCTGCCAGGTCTCAGAGCTGCCATTCCTGTCTCCCCCGGTAGCTGAGGGTGCACTTTCTGGCACTCATCAGAAGCATTAAGCCATAAAAGAGATGGATACTGCAAAGAGGAGAGGGCAGGGGAGACGTGGAGCAAAATCAGTCTCTGTGAAAGACAAACTCGGTACAGAGGGCTCATTAAGAATACAATGGAAGTCATAGGTTGTAATAGATAGGATTCTGATGGAGAGGAGGCACAGAACCGGGGACACAGCCTGGCAAACCGGTGTAGACTCGGAATTCAAATCTGCATTACAGACTCTGATGGTGATTATTCTTCCATCAACTGTGTAATGTTGTTTCATTGCGTCACCTATAAATATTTATTTACTGATAACCTTTTGTTTTTTATTATTTCACATTTTTCAATCCGCACTACTGTGACCGCATCTGCACCTACAGTTTCTGGTTCCTGTATTGTTCCACAAGACGTTCCCTGTGTTCCATTGTTCTCAGTGCTGCAGAGAGAGGCCCTTAATCTAGTTCACTCTTTCTGACAAAATCCTTCTTAGATGGACAAAACCATGTGCCCTGCAGGTGGGGCAGATTTTACTTGTGCAGAGAGAATTAGATTTGGGTCAGTTATTCTGTTTCTGTGCAGGGTAAATACTGGCTGCTTTATCTTTACACTGCAATATAGATCTCACTTTGAAGTAAAACCCCACCCAAATCTAATTCTCTCTGCACAAGTAGCATCTGCCCCACCTGCAGTGCACATAGTTTTGTCCATCTAAGAAGGATTTTGTCAGAAAGAGTGAACTAGAATAAGGGCCAATGTCCCCTTATATTGTGGTGCTTCATCCTTCCCAAATCTCCTGAGTTCCTTTGTGTGCTTCTCACTTTTACTGGGGGCTCTATTCTGGGAGCGCTTCTGCTCAGCAAGCTGTGTCCATTCTTCTGGGACGAGTACAGTACATATATTCTTGCATGCAAGGTTTAAAGTGGTCCTAGGGAGGGGGTGGAAACCCCCCCCCCCCCATTATACTGCGACTGGGTCAGTGCCAGGGGTTTTCGGCACCCCCTATAAACTGCAAATTTGTGCCCTACCTTATCAAGGGACAGTGGTCACACAAGGGAGGGTTGTGGTCACACACTAGGGCCCCAATCCATATTATGCCACACAGCAAAATCAAAATATTGACCACATGTAGTGCCCCTGATTCGCATTACACCACATATTAATCACATTATGACACACAATATTGCCCTTTATTCAAGTTACGCTACACAGTAGTACTTCTTATACCTGTATTTCACACATACATGTATAAGGAGAACATATTGTCTTCAGCGTACACTAAGCTTGCTTCTTTTAGTGGCTTCTCTTCAGTGGCAGTGACGGCGTGACATCACACATACACCGTGCCAGAAAAGGAAGCGCCTGGGACAGGCTTTTTTGTTGGAATTACTGTGTAGGGTTGTGGTGGAGGTGGAACTGTGTTCCCAGTACCAAACCAGATGGCGGAACTCAGTTCCACCCAGTCTCCTCCCCCCCCCCCCCCCCCCACACACACACACACACATGCTTTAATCCCTGCCTGCACGCAATTAACCCTTGACATTCCTGCAAGTTTCTTGGTCTGCTAACTGTACAACTCTCTTTAGCATTACTCAAAGCTTAATTTAGATGATTTTCATCAGGCGCTCCTTTAATGTATACACAGCGGTTCTATCATCATTGCTGATGTCACCCGTAGAAGCGCAGGTTATTGGGTTAACTGTATGTTCCACCACCTATAGTTTGTACTCCAGCTATGGCAGTGTTCCGTCACAGTCATGTGGATCACTAGTGCTTTCTCCAGTAATTCTCTGTGGGCCAGATGCATTAAGCTTCAACAGTGATAAAATGGAGAGTGATAAACAGACAGACCCCCGTCTGGCTCCTTCTCCATGGCGCTACCCCCCCGCTCGGCTCCTTCCCCACGGCGCTACCCCCCCGCCCGGCTCCTTCCCCACGGCGCTACCCCCACCGGTCTCCTTCCTCACGGCGCTACCCCCCGCCCGGCTCCTTCCCCACGGCGCTACCCCCCCCGCCCGGCTCCTTCCCCGCAGCGCTACCCCCATCCAGCTCCTTCCCCACGGCGCTACCCAGCGCCCGGATCCTTATTCATATGCACAGATACTGGCTGAACGAGACTGGCGCTGATGTCACAGAACCTCAGACCCCTAGCATACCCGAATTCTTTCTGACACACCTAGAATACATCCCGTTACCAACCCCCAAACACCGGCTTCTGTCAGACAAATTGCGAGGGGATTGTGACTAGATATTTTTTCGCTATTTCTGTTGATATTTTGGCTCACGCCTGGGTGCTACAATGCATACACATGGGTAGTTATTCGATAGTCGAACGGATTGTGAATTCGCACAACAGTGATCAACTCTGAATCGGGCCCAAAGACTGAATTCTCACTATTGTATATTTATTTTAAATTAATTCCGGCAGTGTGATCTCACTGGATGTATGAAGCAGCGATAAGGGAGGAGAAGTGGCCCATGGCAACCAATCAACTGCTCTGTATGATTTTATATTATGCAAATTATATTATGTAATTACTTCAGTGCTGATTGGTTGCCATTAGGGATGCCAATCCTGGGGCATTTGTTCAATTCCAGGAATCAGAATTGAAAAATACTCAATCTCTGGATTCATGGGATCCCGAGATTGGCATCCGGAAATATAAAAACTCCCTGCCCTCTACATTTACTTGGGCGGAGCGGGGCGGGCAGCAGCGCTGCTGTGGAGCCATGAGGAGGAGGCAGTCAGCGGGTATGACGGGCGGTCCGTGGGAGGCAATTGGCCGCTGAAACCGCTGAGGAGAGTTGATCGGGAGGTGGAGGGTTCCAGCATCGGAGATGCGGACTGCGCAGCCTGACCTATGACCTGATCCCAGAATTGGCCATCCTAGTTGCCATGGTCCACTTCCCCTCCCTTATCACTGCTTCATACATCTACCCCCGGGTTACTCACATGACCGATATCGGTCTTCAGATGCAGTATAGGATCAGAGAAGCCGCTAGCACGCCTCTTAATTTATTTTGCTTTCTATATTCCGACCACAATAAACCTCATTATAAATGGGCATTTTTTCATTGCACATACCGTAAATAAATCCACAAAGTCAATTTTGCATGGATGAATATCTTGCAGCTCATGAATAGAACACTCCCGTGTAGAACAGATTGTATATACAAAAGCCCATATACTCTCCCATAGCTACAGGCCGCTACCAGCGAAGGGATTAATGACATAATGCTCTTAGATAAGGACGGCATGCTAGGCAGTGTCAGAGAATGCCGGAGATATGACGGGCCCAGCTGGCAGCTGAGTGGCATCTAATATTACAAGCAGAAGAGAAAGGCCGATACACAGTTTCCATCTGAGACACAATTGCTGCACAAGATGCTTTCCCGTCCTCTTGTTGCCCCCAGTCGTCAGTAGACGTACATAGACAGAGAGCATAGTCTGACAGGGCAGCTGCTCTCCTAAGGCGCTCAAGCTTCTCAGGGTCTTACACAATAACCTAGAATCCTCTTAATACCAAACTTTCTTTCTGTGGATAATAAGCTTTGGCAGGAACGGCGGAGAGATGACTCTGAAGCATGTACGTCAAGCACCTGCCATGTCACTCAGTGACAAAGCCCTGTCAGCGCTCACAGTAAAGGGCTTTAAGGTTCTTTAAAGATAAAACAAAATTTGAATGTACAACCTCATTGAGCATCGCCGTGGAAACACGTACAAAACTCACTTTGTACTGTGTGCAAATCCCAGTGCAAGGCAATACGTTCCGTATCCTTATATTTCACAGTTAATTGGCTGACTCATTCCCAATGAAGTCTTTCTGTTTATGTGGGGGATGAGGTTACGTCTACGGGGTCAGATATTGTCAGATCTAGAGAACTGAGCTTATAGTGACGTGTCAATGTCCCTTCTTCTTGTCTTTTGTAAACACTGGGTTTTTAATTACCTCGCCCATGTTAGTAATACCCCTTTTGCACTGCCGCAATATCCTGTGTTTTTCTCTCGTCGACCTGGGTCTGTGGTGGGGTAAAAGGGGTTATCCGGTGTCCCTTTACACGGGACTTCTACCTAGGTTCTGACCTGGGTAGAACACTAGCAGGACCTGGGTAGAGGGCAGTGCAAACGGGTATACTGGGTAATCTGATCCGGCTCCCGTTTACAGCAATGGGGGAAGCCCACCCTCTGGACCGCAGCGTCCTGCGGTCAACATGGAGGTTAGGCGGGGGCTGCACACAGACTCCGCTGCTGTATACTGTACTGTGCAGACAGCAGCGGAGGCAGGGAGGAGGTGAATGGATGCCTGTGTGCGGCATCCATTCACCTCGCAGACGGGGGCTGGGGGCAGCCTAGCAGCTTACTGTACCTTGGTGCTGGGCTTGCCCCCAGTGATGTCATCTCCAAGCGCCACCCAAGTTTACAATGCGGGTCAGCACTGCAGTGTAAATGGTGCAAGTCCCGGATCCAACCTGGCTTGGAACAGTGTTCCATGTACCGGGTCGGATCCGGGATTTGGGTGTAAAAGGCGTATTATATAGCACCACAAAAGCTATGTTCTTATCAGCAGCTGCAGCTCTTCTATGTCGTCTTTGGGTTTATTGGCACATTACTATGTTCCGGATCAGTGGGGATATACGAAAGCAAGGTCGACACTATGGATGTAGACATAAATTAGGTCGACCACTAAAGGTCGACGCATGAAATAGGTCGACATGACCAAGGTTGACAAGATTGGAAGGTCGAAACAATCATTGGGTCCACAGTCAAAAGGTCGACATGAGCTTTTACGTCCACTGTCTAAAATCTCGGGTCGGAGCGCGTCGGTGGAAAAGGGATATAAATAAAATCTGTATTTCACAGTATAGCTTATTAGAGCTTGTTACAGGAACTGTGTATCTGCTAGTTCACAGGGTCTCAAACTCGGTCCTCAGGACCCCACACAGTGCATGTTTTCCAGGTCACCTCACAGAGTCACAAGTGAAATAATTATCTTATAATGTGTCACTCAGCAGGAGCTCGGGGGGGGGGGGGGGCTTAAACGTGACATCATTAAGCCCCACCCCCATGAAGGAAAGTTACTTAGTTTGCCTATCTCCGTGGATAGTCGCGTCATTTAGCCCCGCCCCCTCCCCGGAGATCTGCAGACATAAGGTATTTTAAACGCCGCGGTCAGGGGGGGAGCAGGGGTCCCCCAGAATCCGGGAGGGTTGGCCACCTTCCCGGGGGGCCGGGAGGGTGACCCGATTTTCGGGACCCTCCCGGACATTCTGGGAGGGTAGGCAACCCTGGTCTACAAGGCTTAGAACATCTGCCCCTGTGTATCCTAAATAAATACAGGGGGTGAAATGCAATAGGATGAGAGAATCAGAAAGCGAGAGACTTGGTAAGAAATCTCCAGTTTTTCTTAAAGCGGCAATCATTTACACTTCACTTATCAAACTGGTCTTGCAGTGTAAATGATTGCCGCTTTAAAAAAATATGGGCGATTTCTTAACAAATCTCTCACTTTCTCAATCTCTCATTAAATTAAATTTCCCCCACAATGTTATTTTTACATGTGGTTTTTTTATGTAAGTGTCTGAAATAGTTAAACAGTACACAACAAATACTGTTATCTCTCAGCTGAGTCTCAGCCTGAACCCTATAATCACAGAAGACGTACGTGGGTACAGAGAACACAGCATTGTCCATCAGTTTGTAAAGTCCTTTCTGCACAGTAATTGTGGAGCAGAAATATCTATCAGAGCAAAGAGGGGGATTGTTTCATCGTTAATTGTCTGATGATGTGACAACACATAAATACATTACTGTCTCCAGATACACAATCATAGAGGATGTCAAAATAGGATGTACATTTATTGTGAAAATTTATATTTTATTGAACATCAGAGATTAATTAGCAAACGTGGTTTTGATTGTATTTACAGGTGTACTGCTTATCAGTATGGGTTTCATAAAAGCGCAGCACTGTACCCTCTTTGTAACCTCCAGATTAACTTAGGAACTATATGTATCAATGAATACAGAGAGCCAGGGGCGGAACTAGAAATCTGTGGGCCCCATAGCAAAATTCTGAAAGGGGCCCCCCACCATTGTCACTGTAATGCTCCATAGGAGAGCAGAAGAAAGAGTGAGGGGAGTAAGAGACACAGAGGTGCCGGAAAAGAGAGAAAAAGTAAGTGGAATGAGAGGTTTTCATGTAAAAAAGAAGGGAATGAGAGAGAGAGGAAACAGGATGTCGGAGAGAATGGAGGAGGAGCATAACCGTGAAAGAGAGAATTTCAGGCAGGGAGAGATAATAAAGGTAGCAGGAGAGTGAGAGACATAGAAAGAGATGGAGAGGGTGTCAGGGAGAGAAGGGAAAGAGAGGGGTGTAAGGGAAAGAGATATATGGTGTCAGGGAGAGAAAGGAGGAACGGATGTCTGGTAGAAAAAGAGGGATAGACTGAGTGAGAGAGGGTGTCGGGGAGAGAGAGAATGATAGAGGGTGTTAGAGAGAATGGGGATAAAGGAGGAGAGACAAGGAATGAGATGGGTTGTCAGGGAGAGAGAAAGAGAGAGCCCCAGGAAGAGGGGGGAGGGGGGAGAGGGAAGGAAATGTCAGGGAGAGGGAGAAAAGAGAGAGGGGATGGGGAGAGATTGAAATGAATGGCGATGGGGTGGGGGTACATGTAGCACCTGGAGCTCGCAATGCCCACTTCTCTGTAGACAAAAGATGGATAGACTGAGTGATAGAGGGTGTCAGAGAGAAAGGGGAGAGACGGAGTGAGAGTGTGTGTCACGGAGAGAAAGGGGGGAGAGAGAGTGAGAGCGGCGGTCAGGGAGAGAACAGGGATAATGGGGGAGAGACAGGGAATGAGATGGTATGTCAGGGAGAGAAAGAGAGAGAGAGAGCATCAGGTAGAGGGGGGAGAGAGGGAGGGAAATGTCAGGGAGAGGGAGAAAAGAAAGGGGATGAGGAGAGATTGAAATGGAATGGTGATGGGGTGGGGGTACATTTATCACCTGTGTACTGGCCTCCAAATAGGAGCTGGCAATGCCCACTTCTCTGCAGACAAAAGGGTGGAAAGGTGGGTGAACCAGATATAGCACCCCCATATCGCCATTTCCATTGTCCCCCCCCCTTCTCCCAGTGCCGCAGCTCCCATGCGAGGTAGCGCCGGTACTCCTCACCCGTAGTCGCAGCCCCAAGGCTTCTGCTGCCAGTGCTGCAGCTTCCACCGATGCTGCAGGGGTGTAGGGGACAGTGGCGCAGCAACCACCAGTGGTACAATTTAGAAAAATAGATTAAAGGGTGCATGGGATTGCCTGTTTGGTCTTGGGCCCACTAAAACCACTGGGCCCCATAGCAGTTGCATCCCCTGCACCTTCTATAATTACGCCACTGCAGAGAGCCATTAACCAGGAGTTGGCCAGCCATGCTTAAACCAGCTGGATAAACCAGTCTTATGAGGGAGCAACCAAGTAACAGTAACAGAAATTGGCCTGATGCCACCCTTTACTTCACTGCACACTCCCTTGTCCCCACCCTGCAATCCTTCCCTTACTAATGCCTATATACAGTATGAGCTAGGAAATTCACATCTCCGACCTGGGTCTCAGGCTTTTACACATGCTAATTGGACCTGTGTTATACCTGGGTCACACCAGACACAGATCTTACAGTGACCCGGGTATTCATCATACTGTGGACACTTGAAGCACCACTCTCCAAGTGGCACTGTTCCCACCAATCTGCACCTTTTTGAGATGACCTAGGTCATCGTGGCCCGGGGGGCTGTTCACACTACACAAAATCTGGGTCAGACCCATGATTAAACCTGGTACCAATCAGTGTCCAGGACATTTCTGTTCATACATATTGTAACCAAGTCCTGGGTTGGTGCGTGTACAGCTATATGTGAAAGGTGTATTATTTACAAAGAAATGTGTTTGTTCTTATCCCTTACAAGAGAAAAGGGGGATGTACTACCCAGTCCCGTGATAACAATTAAATGCCTGTCCCGTGTCCCCATTGTCTGTCAGGAAGAGGGTGTTTAACCCTATGAGCACAAAGTGAAATTGTCAAAATAGGTGTGAAAATTCCCAAGCAAACATTTTGTATTCATCATAACGACCTGTAATGTTACCTTCTATAGGAAATATGATCATTTTTTACAAAAACATTTTTTTATTTGAATTTATATAACAAATGAGAGCGACGCTGGAATTTTTATTGGATATTTTGAACATCTCTCACAGAGATGTCGGCACAGTAAACTTGGTTTCTCTCTCTTCTTTGATCTCGGTCAGTGGGGTGCCGGATGATGCTCCAACATAGGCATCCTGGCTGTCAGAAGGGTCAAGGGTGTGGTATGACACTCAAAGTTTCACCCTTCTAGCTTGGCCGTTACCGGGCTGCCCCTATATATGGCCACATCTACACCTATGCTGCCCAGGATGAGTCTTTCCATGCCCCATGCTCAGTCCTGGCATTCCCCTGTAACCCATTCATAGATCGTTCTCTCTCTCTGCTGAGCATGTCTGGGTGAGATCACTCACATAGTTCCATTGTAAATTCACCTTCTCCTCTAGCAGTTCTGCATTCTCGCTATACAATCAGTTCTGCTTTACATGTCTTCTTCAACCCTTCTGTACCACATTTAGGGCTAAAATTACTAAAGTTTGTAAAAATAAAACGAATGATGTTGCCTTAATCTCCCTCTATAAAATCTACTCTCCTCACACTTCCCATGTCATCTGCATCCATAGAACTCATGGTTCACCTCTCTCTTATCCAGCCAGTCCTGTTCTACTCCCTGCAGATCTGTCCTTGTCTTCCTTCTCTTCTTCCTTTGTATTTCTTCCCTTGGAGTGTCCAATAGCTCATTCAGCCACTCTGATCTCCAGGAGGCTGACCTCTCCTTCCGTCCTCTTCTCTGTCACCAACTGTCTGCCACCTGTCTCCTCAAGGCTGAACCAGCATTTCTGTAACATCATCTGTAAAGAATTGTTTCCTCCCCCTCCAAGGTCTCTTCTCCATGTCTGTTGGCAATCTCTTGTCTGTCCACAGATTTGATGTCTGGGAATCTTCCTAGACTCTTCCGATTCCATCTTTGTAACATTTCCAGGATTAGGCCCTTTCTGGACCTGGAACGCACTAAAACTATTCATGCCCCTATCACCTCTCACCTTGATTTCTGTAACCTTCTCCTCACCAACTTTATTTACACCTCATAGGTCCATCTTAGACATCACTACCTGCCTAATTCTCCTCTGGCTGCACCAGTCCGGCTGCCCCTTTCTGCCAGTCACTCCAATGGCTCTATACCATACCAACTGCATCGTAAACTTCTCTCAGTTACAGGCAATGCCCTAAAAAGACCTTCTCTAGCAACATTACCTGCACAAACACCCACCCACTCGGCTCAGCCAATGATCACCTACTCTCCTCTTCCCAAATCCCCACTACTGTCTGCAGGATTTCGCTCACATTGGGCCAGATGTATCAAGTTTCAAAGAGTAATAAAATGGAGAGTGAAAAACAATCAGCCAACCATCTCCTAACTGTCTTTTTTCAAACCCAGCCTGTAACATGACAGCTGATTGGCTGGTTGTTTATCACTTTCCATTTTATCCCTTTGTGAAGCTTGATACATCTGGTCCATTGCTCCCAGCCTCTGGAACACCATCCCAGCCTCCACCCTCCTCCTAACTCTCCAACCTCTATTCTCCACAGCCCTGCCACTCTCCCTCTTTGTGTGCTATTATATTCTCTCTAGAACCACATTCTCTCTTTTCAACCACTGTGCCGTGGTACACTAGTGTGCCTTGAGCTGTTCTCATTGTGCCACCAGAGCTAGATATGTCCACACCAGTTTACAGCCACCACCACCAATTCAACTGTTATTGTTTTCATTGTGAAGGCCAATACATTGTATTTGTTACCTCTGGGGACCAATGTGATTGTTTTTTCATATAGGGTCCAATGGGATTGTTTTTTTTCCTATGAGGTCTGATGCACCTTGACAATTTTAAAATCTTGTTTGGTGTGCCACATGTTAAAAGGGGGTTGGTACGAAATCCCGGCGGTCGGAATCCCGGCAGTCGAAATCCTGACGCCGGAATCCCGACAAGGGGGGGGACGGACGTGGATCGCCCCCCCTTGTGGGCTCGCTGCGCTCGTCACTAATTTATTCTCCCTCTGTGGGTGTCATGGACAAAGTGCCGGGATTCCAACCGCCGGGATTTCAACTGCATCCTGTTATAAGAGGTTGATAAATCATTATTTTAGAATTTACAGATGAAGCGGCTGTGATCTTTGCAGGGGCTGGCGGTGGATTTGCCGTGCACCAGCCCCTGCCAGCCACCTGAAGGGGGGACGCGCGTGCGTCCCCTTACAACGGGGGTCCCCGCCGTGTTCCCCCACCCCCTCCTAACCTTGCCCGTCTCCCTGAAGTGGAGGCGGGCAGGGTTCCCGTCCCCCCATCGACAGGAAACTGGGACGCGCATCCCAGTCAGATGTAGCACCGCTCGCCAGTGAGGGTGGTCTGGCGAGCCCCAGCACTGGATGAGCGGTGCTACATCTATAAGCTCATTAGCAGGAGCCTCTGTCCTACAGTCTCCTCTGTATAACCAAGTAACCGAATGTTTGCAGCTACTGGCTTCTGTAACTGCGCTCATGATCATGTTGCTGTGTGCACTGAGGTTCCCTCTGCGTGAGCATAACATTCCCCCTATCTGGGATAACGGGAGCCCAGCGATAACTAATGCTGTGTACACACGGTGAGATTCCTTTACTAACTCAAGTGCTACTTACATACAATTCATACTATCTACCTTCAGTCTGCACTATATAGTCATTGCTGCCCGGTCTATTTGGCTTTTCGAATTTAGCTGAACTGGAGCGCGCATCGGCATCACATCTGGATAGAAAGCTTAAAAACGTGTTCTATCTCCATACGATGTCTATGCGATCCCGATTCGATTTTGACTATATAGTCAAAATCGAATGTCAAATTGTACCGTGTGTACACAGAATTACCCTGACACAAATAAAGCTGAATATACACAGGGACTTGCTGTATACCAGTCATACGGTGTCCTCATGTTACACCCATGACTCATATCTGATTACTGAAAGCCTCTAGGCTGATGTAGGCCGCTCAACGCTGACTGTATGACAGGCATGACACCCACCTTCTAACCTAAGTGTGCCCGCCATCACACGAAACTGCTCCACTAATGAAGTGATTTGGCTGCGATTTCTCATTTCTGCCGGAGAATCAACACTTGAACGCATCATATATTTATTTTTCATGCTCTAATGACATTTCATACGTTCTGTGTGTGCCAGGACCAGATAATGGAGATCAGGAAGGGTAATAGTAGCTTTCCATCATCTGTGGGGGTAATTCAGACCTGATCGCATGGTGGACGATTAGCGTTAGACCGCGCATGCGAAAGGGCTGTAGTACGAATGCGTGAGGCCGTGCTGAATTGAAAACCTGTAACTTTTTCTATTCGCACACTGTGTAGTAGTAGTAGTACGTTTATTTATAAGGCGCCGCAAAGTGTCCGCAGCGCCGTACATAGTAAACAAAAAAACAAATTACAAGGTAACGTACAGGGTGTGTTAATAAAATACAGCATAAATAGGGGTATAGCTGGTAGAACTAAAATCAGCATCAGTTCAGAAGTAGGTGTCAAAATTGTCGAGGAGACTGAAGATGAAGTAGAGGAAGAGAAGAACAGGACAGGAGGACAGGTGAGGTAAAAAAATAGGTGGGTGGACGAATGAAAAACAATAGGATAAGTAGGAACGGAGGGGAACGGAGGCAGGATAGGAGGATCAAAAGAGGTTAGGAGGAGGGATAGGCTAGTCGAAAAAAGTGTGTTTTGAGGGAGCGCTTGAAGGAGGTAAGGGAATCAGAAAGCCTGATGGGTGGCGGGAGGTTTATCCAGTGCAGGGGGGCAGCGCGAGAGAAGTCTTGGACACGGGAGTGGGAGGAGGTGATTAGGTGAGAGGTCAGTCGGCGGTCAGCGATGGAGCGAAGAGGACGGGAGGGAGTGTGGATAGAGATCAGTGAAGAGAGGTAAGGAGCGGTGGAGGAGGAGAGAGCCTTGTAGGTGGTGGTGAGGAGTTTAAAGAGAACTCGAAAAGGAATGGGGAGCCAGTGAAGAGATAGACAGAGGGGGGATAGACAGAGGTGTGCAAGGTAGGAAGGAGGAGTGTGGGGGTGGGAACCAGCGTTTAGTAGGAGTGCTAAGAAAAATGCAGGCGTGCCTAGGAAAATACTGGGGGTGTCCAGGAAAACACTCATTAGGTGTGCGACGTCAGCTCCAGGCCAGATATGCCTTTTTCCATCGTACCGCCAAATATGGCAAGTGCTACGCGGCGCATGCGATGATGAGCCTGTTACGAAGGGTTTTGGACAGATTAGCGCGGATGCGAATGAATGTGTAGCCGTACATATCCAAGATTTCCCTCTAGCGGGACTTGGCTTAACTGAACGCTGTCCTCTGTGCATTTTGCGGCTGTGCGTTCAGGGGTGAAACATCCCCAATATACAGGCAGTTTTGGTATACCCTGTTTCTCTTGCACTGTATTATACTTTGTGTGTGAATTGTCAGAGAGCAATGGACCAGGCCCAGCAGAGACAAATCATGTGTGTGGTGCTCTCAGTCCACTCACTGCTCATACATACAACACGTATGCACACAATATGACCTGGTTATGTTCAGCCATGCAATCCTGACTGAATCACTTGTGTCTTATTCCACATGTAGTTGCTGAGGGTGAAGGACACAAGTCACAGCCAAACCTTTATATGTTCCTGTCCTGACCGTAAAGTGCTATTCTCCAGAGCAACAAAACCACCTCAAAGGGCGTTACGGAAATAAAAGTGCAATTGGTTTAAATCCAAGAAATAGTCTCCCCGATCACACGGAGTATTTTAATTATCTTTCATATGAGACACTAACTCCATTTCTATAAACATATATTTATATTTGCCAAAATATGTGATAAAAAATATTAAAGAAAGAGCGGTAGAAAGGTCAGCGAATTGTGTTACTTTATAAAGCAATTATTTATTATTGCAGCCGAGAATGAGCTCTAAAACGAACCCGTACTCTAGTGCGATTTGTGCCATTTACACCGATTCCGACGTGTTGTGACCATTTTGGGGGCGTGTTTAGGACTGCTACAGTGATCCTGTATACCCATACAATTGCTCCAGCATCTTACAGTCAAATGCATGAATGTGTACAGCCACTGCGTACACATTCGCACCTGAGAATACATTCATTCATTAGTACATCTCTGTATAAGGCCCTAAGGAGATCTAAAAGGTGTGCTTAATGCTAAGACAACACTTCGTTATCAATATAATTACAGCAAATCAATTGAACTCATCAAGCATCCCCAGTTATGTGCTTTCACCATTACAGTGATACAATTATATATTTCATACATTTAATTCTCAGCTTTTACTAATCAACAGTTACACATTGCCGTAGAGCTGGCAGAGATGATTATTACCGTGTTTTACACATACGGATGTTGCCAATTAGCAGAAGACAATGTGTTTGTTATTTCCATTTCAAAGCTCTCTGTGAATTTGCATTTAAAGAAAACATACAGATGCCAGTGGATTATATATATCCAGCATCACGCAAAAACTACTGGATGGTGTTTTCAACAGGGAGAGGAGCAAATGAGGGAAAACCAAACACTTGATACTCAAAGTGTGCTCGCACCTCAACTACAAAATGACTACACATATATAAAATATAGAATTTTGGTGTTCCGATCATACTTCTGCCGAGCTTGACTGCGCTCCATTTATGCAATGGAACCTGACAACGTGATTGCTCCACAGAGGAAACTAATTGAGGAGATTTTGACCGGATGTGGCAAAGGTTAGACTCTTTATACCACTTTTCAATTCAAGCGCCGGCAGTTTCCAGTAAGTGTCTGCCCCTGCAGCTTGTTGACCATCATAGAGAAGCAAATGCTCAGGCCTTCAGCCTTGGACCTCAGGACCAGCTTTACGTGGCTTGCTCAAGTTAGTAGCCCCAAGCTCCTTTTTTTTGTTTATCCTTGATCTGATTAGTGTACAATATAAAATACACATCACAATATTATATGGCACTACAGCCTTTGTAAAACTAGTTCTGCTGAGCAATACCTTACATCCATGCGTGTAAAGTCGTACACAAAAGCTAGTATTCTTCTTGAGGGATATTTATTTATTTACAGTTTCCTATACAGTGCAGCAAATTCTGTTGCGCTCTACAAAAGGAAACAGTGATAAAACAATGTTTGCGGATATTTCTGACAATCGGAAATATCATCATACGCGTATTCAATGCCGCTGTTTCCTGCCGCATTGAAGGTATGCAGATTTGTCTTTTTAAGTCGAATCTGTGTTGTCGAGAACAGCCGCTGGATTGACAAATTTGCGGCAGTTTTGACAATCCACGGGCAATTGAATTCTGACAATTAGCTGCCTTACTAGCTTTCGAAGCATTTGCTTCGAGGGGGTTTACTAGTATATATACATATTTGTGTATAAAATAGTTATAGAATGTTTTTTTTTAAATATACACATCTATCACTTTAGGGGCATTTAAAAATCAAGGGTGGCAAGAACATTATGGATTATTATTTCTTTATTTGAAGCAGAAAACACAGTTGTTACACTTTATGTGTATGTTTATATGAAATTTATTAGCAATGATCAAAGATGTGTTTTTCTTTTATATTTCTTCAAAGCAGTTTGCTGGCTTTGAACAAGCACTTCATCCTCCGTCCTGCACTTAGTCTATCCCCTGTGAGTAAAAAGGCCTCTATGGGCACTCATTTCAAGAAGAATAAATACGAGTAGCAGCAATCGGTTCTCTAAAATAGTAAACCGGGAAGGTTCTTAAGAAGGGGATGCCCACAATTATTTATTACATGCACAAAAACTTGCTTTTACTTGTATTTTTGCATCAAACATGCTTGATTGGGGAGACACTATTTAATGCATTACCAGCACCGTAACAGAGCAACAGTGAGTCCCATGCTGCCTGTGATGTCATCATGTCACGCCTATGGGGTGGGGCCAGCAGCTCCGGTAAGCAGAGCACTGCTCAGAATCCAGAGGATGCTCCAGGCAGCTCAGCAGGTTACAGGGTACCCACCTGCAGGATACTGTACTTACTGGATGCAGAAGCCCTACAGACTTGAGGTCTTTATAAAAACTTATAATTTTAAGCAAATTATTCATATAAAGTGCATATCGAACGCTCAGGAAAGTGTCAGATATTCAGTCAATGAGTGTATCCAATGAACTGCAGTACTGAAACTTGTTGGAGACCTTCAATTCCTCAAATTTCCATAACTACAAATAAGAGACTGTCCCTTCTTGGCTATCAATAATTAGAATGTATAAGTTGGTTTATCATTCAATCGCTTGTCATATAAAAGGTGCTGCAATTACCACCCATAGCAACCACAAATATTGTTTTGTGCTAGTCAAGCGCAGGGCTGCCATCAAGGGGAAACTACTAGGAGTCCAGTCCCAGGCCAGACAGACACGGGGCCCGGGACTGGCGTCTATCAAGTGTAATTTACCATAAACAAAGTACATCTATACCTGAATGCAATGTAGAGTAGTGCATCCAGCTGCGTCCAACCGGAGGTCTCACCAGGCATTCTACGGATTTGACAAAGTGTTTCCCTTTCTATTTGGTCAGTCCTGGCCAGACAATTTCTGATGATAGCCCTGGTCAAGAGTATAAGTCCATCCCCAAAGGCATCTGATTTCTTCTAAGCATGTCTGGTGGCCAGCGTATGCTCAGCAGGATGAGGCTACCAGACCAGAAACACCCACTACCCTCATATCCAGGCCACATAGCCATTGTCCTCAGCAGCGGGACTTCTTCTGTCACTAGTGAGGTCTGCAGGTCTAGCAGGAGCATCAGTGTCTGAAAAAGTGGTTTTCCTGGTAAGTATCCCCAATATGTAATGTGAAACCAGGTATCTACGACAGGCCTCTAATGCTGGGTACACACCAGGACGATTTGGGCTCCAATCCCGATTTCGACGTGTTGTGCGACTGATTGCATGGAAAAAGAGCAGAATCGTAACTGTTTCAGAACGATTCTGATTCGTTGCCCGCCCCCGAGGGTCATTTGTCGGTAGTTGGAGATTTTACCTACTACAGTAAAGATTTGTCATCTATATTGGATTGGGTACCGATCGTGTGCAGATCATGTACTGCAATCCATCATGAGACCATTGAGCGATTTCAAAGGAAATTGTTTCCTGATCGTTGCACGAGCATGGTCATCCTGGTGTGTACTCTACATAACACAGACAATATAGTAACAATTTTGGGTATGTAGCAGTCTGAAATACACAGCAAGAAATAAAGCAGAAATATTGGTTATGAAGCTATGCACCATATTTAAAAATCTTGCAATTTTATTTGCATATAAAGGCGCAAGTTATATAATATCACAATAAATTTAAAAGAAACAACTGGTCTTCTATAGTTCATAAACAAGGTAGCAAAAATGAAAAAGGAGAACAAAAAAAAAAAAAAAAACAGGACAAAGCATTTACAGAGGTCCAAGTAAATTTGCAACAATATTTTTTTTTTGTGCTAGCAAGATTGCATTTACACACAGTGCAACATAAAAAATGGGAAAGAAAATTGGGCACAGGAAGTGGGGAAAGAGGAACTCAACAGTGCTTAAAAAAGAGCATCAAAGCGCTTCTTGTCTTGATTGTATTCATTTAATTCAACACATGCCTAAAACCGTACACCGATACCTCCGCAGAGAAAGACACTTGCAAGTGTGCCCCATCCGTTATAATTTAGGCGTGATGCGTACAGGAGATACCGCCAATAATAAACCCCACACACAAAAAATACTTATATATATATAAATCCATATTTAAAAGGAGTCTGCATTTACATGTCTTAATGTATGGCATAACTTTCTATACAGCTGCTTCAGCCCCATACATACAAAGATAAAAAATAATTTAATAAAAATTACACGTGCAAAAAAAAAAAAAAAATAAAAAAAAATGGCTTAAAAAACTAAGTGTACAAAAAAGGTTTTCATTAGCAGAAAATAAATGGGGGGGAATAATTGGAAAATGCACCTTTAGGCGGTAAAAATAGCACACAAATTCAATAACAGTTAAAAATAAAAATACAAACACTGAAAACAAAAACAAATTGTGCAAATTCCGGTGGTACAAAATAAAATAACATTTTAAAAAAGCTTTGTTTTTTGTTGTTGTCGTTGTTATATTAATGTTATATACTGTATAGTTTGGTGAGCCTTCTGTGATATATACAATTTACAATAGCATTCTGAAGACACAGCAATAGTTGATAAATTAAACGTAGATGTTGCGATTTTAAAACCAGAAACTTTTTCTTCTTCTTTTTTTTTATGTTGGGTTTCTTTGTACCAGCCTAAACAGAAGAGGGAAAAAAATCCATTCTCTGGAAATGGTTACAAAGGGCAAGATAGTTGTTTTATTATGAAACCAAAAAAGTCAGTTTATAGGCCCATTCTTCCCAGGTGTGCGTAGGGTCTTCATGATCCTTGGGGATTGGGAAGGTCAAAAATAATTGGTGAGTTGGTTGGTTGAAAGCTGACTGTACACGTTGAGGCATTGACGTATGTTGTGTAACCGTCGGTCATAATCCCGTAACCTGCGGGAGGAATGTTATTTATGTACGTCATTTGTGTGTTACAGTAACAAATACACAAGCTCTAAGGCTGATTGCTATAAGCTACGGCATGGAAATAAAGTTGACTTGTAATCCTCTTTGGACAAGGTAAGGAGCTTTGATTTTCAGGCCCTTGCAAACACAACATGCAGCCTTAATAAGCTCAAAAATAATCACCGACTCTCTCACTTTTCTATTGTTCAATTATGCAGGGAATGGAATCCCTCTGTATCGCTGGCATATTTGGATGACCTCCCTCCACCTCTTGTTTGGCAACCTACCCCCTGCATAGTCCCTGCTGCTAGAGGCAGTGATGGTTGCATTAGAGAAGCCAGCTGTAGTCTGAGACTGCACTGGCTTCACTGTTTATGGCAGTGACTTGTTATTGGAAGTTCTACCTGTCAGTCATAGACACACAAGGAAGTCACATTGGGAGGTGTTCCCTCCCTCCAGGACTGCCAGTCCAGGCTGCGATAAGCAGAAATCTGACTTTCTGTAGGAAGCCACTCCCTGCCTTATCAAGCAGTCCTAGTCGGCTTTTATGGGCTGCAGCTGATGCAGCCCACAGAAGACAGGTTTTTGCGCATGTGCAATACCGGCACTTGTGAATTGCAGGTCCCGCATTATTGCGGGACCTGCGGTGATGGGGCCCTGGACAGCAGAGACCCTGGAAGGCAAAAACAGTGGCAGCCCCCCTTCTATGCCCAGGTTACAGCTAAAATCCATATGCAGACACAATCTATGTGGGAAACCTATACTTGCACACATCATTCTCCTATCCAACTATTTAGGATGTAAATATCCCGAGTGCACTGGATGCAGGCTGCAAAATGCTCTGACTTTGCTCTAGCTCAAGGTGCACAAATACTCCCTGCACTCAGGCAGTGTAAAACTAGGGTGTATAATTATTAAAGTGCAGGTTTTTAAAAGTGGAGATCATATCAACCAATGAGATTCTATATATTATCTTCTAAAACAGTGGTAGTCAACTCCAGACCTCCAGAGCTACCAACAGTGCACATTTTCTAGACCACCTAGCTGCTGCACAGGTGCACTCATTATTCACTGACACATTATAAAAGATCCACAGGTGGGTCTAATTACTTCACTTGTGATTCTGTGAGGAGATCTGGAAAACTGTTGGTAGATCTCGAGGACTGGAGTTGGCTGCCCCAGCTCTAGAAAGTGCAAGAAACTTTAGAAGTAGGTTGCTGTGGGCTAATATCCAACTTTGAAAATCTGTACTTCATTAGAGGAATCATTTCTATTTTTGTCTATTATAATGAGGTCCGGATTAACTCCGTCATGGCTTGAAGCGGACACATCCTCGGAGCCTTTCTGTATAATGCTTGTATAAGTTATAAGCTCATTTACACATGGGGCAAAGTATAAATAGGAAAGGTGCAACATGCTTTTCATTAGAAACACACAAGGGGACCCCAACTCTGGCAGCGAATAGCCGGTTGTACCCCATCTGCACAGCAAGTAGTAGTCCTAAAAGTACATAAATAACACCCCTTTAATGATCTCACCAAAACCACCCAACTGAGCCAGAGATAAGGTGGAGATAGCCAAAATTCCCAGCCAATCAGATGCTACCTAAAATGTTAAAGACTGTTTGAAAAATGCCGGTAACAAGCTGTTTGGCTTTTACTTTGGGGTCTATGTACTAATCCATGGACAGAGATAAAGGAGCGTATCCAATGCGGAGGGCGAGGGGGGATTGCCGAAAACAATCGATCCTCACCGTTTAACCCGCCGCGCCAGCCGTACATCCTATTCTAGGTTCCGGGGCAATCCTCGCGGTTTGAGGATGGTGAGGATTCCCCCAAGCAGCGGGGCTCATGGCTAATGCAGGGAGCCCGCTGCATTTATCCGTGAGCCTCGCTGTTTTAATGGCCGCACACGCCGTTTCCCAGTCACTACAAAAACCAAGCAACGGGGGAAACGGTGTGTGCAGGGGGTCAGTTGAATACTGACCGTGCGAGCCGTGACAGCGAGCAAAAATCATTGAATACACCCCAAAGTACCAATCTATCAGCATTTTTCACACCCAGTCTGTAACATGACAGTTAGGAACGGATTGACTGGTACTTGATCCACTTTATCTCTCTCCAACACTTAGTACATATACCTCTATTTCTCCCCACGGCTTAGTAAATAAAGCATAAACATTTATAGAAGTTTTCACGCACGTTGACCATTATTACTGACCTTCATGGATCCCACCAAACACATGCAGCTTAGGCCGGACTCTCCGTTGGACCGTGTTGAGTAGTTCTACGCAGCCGACCCTCTGTAACTCTTTAGGAACCCAGTCCCTAAAACCTAATGCACATAAAAGGAGAGAAGGAATAACAGAAACCGGTATATCGTATTCTGTAATCACCAAGGGTTTTACGCAGTCTTGCAGGAAATCATAATTCATGAAAGGTTTATTATAATATCTGTAATATAACACCCTCCATTAAAAGCCTGTACAAATGGCTTTTAAGGAACCTTCTTCTTTGCCTTCTGCTGGAACGTTGCATTTTTGGGGTCTCTGTAAGATCATTAACATTTTCTTCTCCTTGCAGTTTGATTTATAAAAGAAAGGGTTATAGAATTAACTTTATTCCTGAGAGTTCCTCCCAGGTTCTTCCCGGCAGTAACCTAATTATTTCACCGTTCCCTTTATCCTCGTCTCCTATTTCAGTTTTTCCCCCTTCTGCAGCCTCTTACCTAATTGCATTTTTGTCTCATTTAGCCAGCAACAAATTGGAAAGGGCGTCCTTTTATCACCGCAGCGCCATTTGCCCAATCGTTTCCAGCTTTTATCTTCTGTAAGGTGTACTAGCTCCCGTTTCCCGCAGAGGACATGGCTACCTGGTATCTGGGAAGCTGACCTGTTCTGCGCTATGGGAAGCAGGCGAGTAATGCAATTAGGGCATTTCTACATCCGACGTGGCAACTATTGAAGTGGTAATTGGAACAGATTGACACTTCTCATCATTACCTGGCTAAAAGCTTCTAATGGTTCAAATAATTGGCAATAGTCATTGATTTCCTCACATCCGCACCATTCCACAGATAAGGCAAGTAAGCAGAAAGACATACTATCTCTGGTAATGGTCGCCGAGAGGTTAGGGCAGTGATGGAGAAACGTGGCAAACAATCCGTTGCTGAACTACACATCCCAGCATGCCCTGCAACAGTTTTGCTATTTGGCCATGCTCAAACTGGTGCAGGGAATGCTGGGATGTGTAGTTCTTGCTTGAAATGCCAAGATTCTCCATCACTGGGTTAGGGGGAAGAACTACTGCATGTATAGAAAAGTAGTAAAATCATTACCATGAAAATATTGATTTTGGTTAAAGGTATAAAACACTTTTTATAAAAAGAAACCTTGATTTTCATTGGTTCCCTATATGTACTCATGAGAGCACAGATTTTTATAATACATTTGGTTTGGCTTATCACATTCCCAAATCCCCATAGGTAGCAATGGGGACTCTGCTTTTCTCATCAGTAAAAGATATAAATGTGGTCAGACCTCCAAAAATGCCGTTTTCTGAGGTTAGGTGCATTTCTCATATGAACTGACCCAGAAGGTAATGCCATCTGCCTAATAGAAGCCTATGGGAATCCTTTCACAATGTGCACTGAGAGGAATCCAATCAGATCCCTCTTAGTGTTTTCTGCATCGCACGGGTCCGTTGACAAGTCCTTGAATAGCAAAGAACAGCTTATCAGAAGAGCCGTCCTTTGTGATTATGCAGCGTTACTAAATGCAGCTATGCTTGCGATGAGTTGCGGGATCCTAAGATAGTCCAATTCCCCACAATGCTCCGCTCCTCATTTGCCACATAATGGTGCCGATAGGGAGTTGCCCAGGGAAGCTGTCCTGCACGAATATACCGCCATGTATCACATTTTGGAAGTTTGTTACTTTTTTTTTCCCGCCTGTTTATTTTTTTAAATACTGATAAATTTGTTTTTCATTTATTACAATGTATTCATTTATGTGTATTTTATTCAAATGGAATGGCCATTGGTATCTTAAAAAGCATGCCAGCCTCAATTCCGGAGGGTGCCGGACGGGATCCCGACAGTCATTTATCAGACATTGGGATCCCGACTGTTAAAAAAAAAAAAAAAATCAACAGAGCCGGTTCCCGACGGCCACCGGCTCTTCTCCCTCGTGGGGGTCCACGACCCCCATAGAGGGAGAATAGAATAGGTGGTGAGCGTAGCAAGCCACCGTGCCCGCAGCGTGGCGAGCACAGTGAGCCCGCAAGGGGCTTTGTTGCACTCGCTATGCTGTCTGAGTCCGGCCAGTCGGGATCCCGACGTCGGGCTAATGACTCTCGGGATCCCGACTGTCGGAACCCTATACCACACCCATTCAAGTGACAAAATCTTTATTGAACATTCACAGAAACGCACAGTATAATAACTTTGGTGTACTGTATTTAGAGTAGTGCCTGTTGTGTACACATAGTACAGTGAGGGGGAGATGAAGTTGCCCGCCGTGTTCTCTGAGCTGGACGCAGCAGATCTAAGGCAGCAGAGACGGACTTAGATTTGTAAGCACTACAGAAATCAATCGATGGTCGGCGAATGATTTCAGGGCCGCACGCAAGCCTGCCGATGGTTTATGCAAAACATTAATTCGCAGTGTGGCGGGGGCGGGCGGCGTTACAAGGCTCACAAGCAGCAAACTACCACTGCTTTGCAAGCAAACCAGAATTACCTCCTAAGTGGAGAGAGATAAAGTACCAACAGTCATTCAAGCACAGCCTGTACCATGACAGTTATGAGCTGATTGGTTGGTACTGATTGGTACTTTAACTCTCTCCAAGGCTTGACACTGTACATCTCCCCGGAGGCTGAGTCATAAAGATGAAATAGAACGCAGCCTGTTTTATAGGTTCCACTGACTGGGGGAAGATTTATTAAGCCTGATGAATTGATAAAGCGGAAGCAGCCAGAAAGCCCCCAACAGTCATTTTTCTAACCCAGCCTGGAACTTAACAGTTAGGAGTTAATAGTGATAAGGTACCAGCCACCTGATCACTTCACCAAGCTTAATAAATGTGAAGTGCAGGGAATCACTTCATCCCTGCACAATGACCATTTCTGTAGTCCACAAAATGGCCGCCTCCTCCCATTTGTAGACAACAAGCGCAATCACAGCAATGGTCAGCTTCAGGTTGCAACAGTTTTGCTAGGAGACAAAGTGTATTAATAAACATGCCGCCAGCCTACAGAGGAATAAAAGCCATATTAACCCAGCAATACCCTCCGCAGTGTCCGATGCACTGAGAATAGGAAGTCCGATGTCAGTGCAAAGGTTAAGAGCTCTGAAACTCAAGGCAAGGCCTAGCTATGAAGTCACTGCTAATTGATGGCTCTTACGAGTTTCAGAGCCACTTCGTTCTACAGTTAATGTAGAGAATCAATAAAAATGAACATCAATTACGACACGAACTGTCTGGCTAGAAGAGACGTTTCTCAGGGGAAGCAGGTGAGGTTTATATACGAGTCTGGGCAGAGCAGACAAAGTCACCGGTTCTTTATTGCACAGATAGATTTTTAGGGCATACTACAGAACCTCATTGCATAATGCCCACATTCAGTCAGTCCGTTGTGCCCGCAACTAGGTGAGAAATATGTGGGGGGATTGGGCCGTAGCCTTGGGCTCACTTCATGTACATAGGACCAGTTTTCCATACAGGCAGTGCCGGATTAACCAATAGACTGATCAGGCTGCAGCCTAGGGCGCCAGGAATGTGGGGGGAGCGCCTTGCAGGTGACATGTGAGGAATGGGTTAGGGCTGTTTCACACAGTACGGTTCCTGCCGCACGGTGAAATCCCGTACGGCCAGGGAGCCGTGCCGCACTCAGCAGTTGTGAATGGACACTATTGTGTCCATTCACACGGGACGGCCACGGCCCGGCCGCACGGCTGCAGCCGGATCCCCCCACTGGAAGGGACGGCTGCCGGGCTGTGGCCATCCCTGCCATTATAAAATTCTGAGTGCGGCGCGGCTCCCTGACCGTACGGGATTTCACCGTGCGGCAGGAACCGTACTGTGTGAAACAGCCCTTAGGGTTCTGGCTAGTCCCTGAGCGCTCACACATGTGCACCACAAAGGGAGCTACATGTGTATTAGCCTAAGGCACCTGGAACCTTTAATCATGTCCTGTACACAGGGGATTCTCTATCTGCAGTCCACCTTGATTTCCTGGTTTATATCTGCAACTACCACCTAATTTGTGGCATTATCCATCTAGCTTCCTTACGATCGATTTGCAAAACGCCATCCACCAGGTGAGATGGGTCTCTCTTCATTATTCTATGGATAATATAAAACTGAGCCCAAAAGGGCAAACTATTCCCCCAGAGCAGATCTCTGGCATACCGAAGGGCAGAGGAAATATACAACACCGCCAAGGCACGAAATCACAAATAGATACAAGAAAGTCACAGAAATATATATAAACCAATTACATTTGTCTGAAAGGTGGGAGCCCCCAAATCAATACGTCAGCAGTCACTTGCTAAGTATCCCGCCAAACCCTTACTATATGTAGTGTCCTTACTTTAAGCTAGAGAGGGGGATTAGTTCCAAAATTCTGCACCTACCAAACAAAAGCTTTCTTGTCACCCATCTTCCGCTCAAGGCACATCAATCAAAACTACCAGCTCAGAGCAGCGTTTAACCCTTTCATCACACAAACCTTTAACTTTGTAAAGAAAAAGTAGCTAACCTAATGTATATATATTGTAATCCAGTTCTAAGCGGAATGCCTCCCTGTGCATCTTTTCCCCAGTCCTGTTAACACATTCTGTACCAAAGGCGAACACAAATTTCACATTAGCACAAGAGAAGTTAATGAAACCCGGCATCGCAGTTTGTTGCAACTGCACAAAATCACAATTTACACAGCAGGGATCCGTCAATAAAAGTAATTAAGGGAGATTGTGCTTTTGAAGCCCCACAGAAGAACTGGTTACACTACATTGCTTTATGCAGATTCTGAACGATAAAGGAATTTGGCTATAAAAAGTAGACTACAAATTATAAGGGGCCCAGGAGGATGTCAAACATTGGCGCACTTCTGCTGCACGAGACACCGTGAGATCCAGGTATCAGTGATATACTAAGATCATTTACTTATGTCTTCATGTGTATCAGTATAGACATCAGCCTCCCCATCTCATATACATATGCATGTACAGTATGTACAACTCTATAAGGCTGTAGCTGCTCTCACGGTGGGTACACACTGGGTGATATTTTCCTAACGATATGGACGATATTGTTATCCTTGGTGTGTACGCTTAATATCATAAACGACCCCCGATCATCTGTACATGCAACGCAATCTTGACTATCTAATCAACGACAGCATGTACAGAGCAGGGGAAGGGTGACGTCACAAACCAATATCGTTACGGATATCGGTTAACATGTATGAACTATATTGTGACTCCTACGGCACCGCTAATATAGTTAATAATGTCGGTGGTGTTAGGAATTGCCTAGTGTGTACCCAGCATAAGTGTGACCTAGATCCTGCAACCTCTCCTAAGCACCACCTATCATTCCTTGCGGTGGCAACATTTTTAAGATATTTTTTTTTTTAGGTCACAAAAATGCTGCAAACAGAACATGCTACATATTTATTAAGGTAACAATTCAAACATAAAAAAGTTAAGCATGTGACAGTAAGGGCTTGTTGGGAAATAAAGCACAATGCTATTTGTAGCATTTCTGGTAACGTTTTAAAGTAGCCTAGTTTGCACGTGCACATTGTGGCAGGGGAACTTTTTTTTTTTTTTTTGCACTATATTTCACGTCCCAAACTGTGTACAAGTATTTCACCCAAATGTATTCGTTTCTATGAAGATCTGCAAACCATTACATTTATAAGAAACCCCGTGAATAGATGTAGAAGGTGAGGTGGCCAAACTGGTTCTCCAGATCTACCAACGCTCCACGATTCCCAAATCACTTAGCTGGTGCACAGGTGCAGTCATTACTAGCTGTCACATTTCCCCGATCACCTGGCTGGTGCGCAGGTGTAGTCATTACTGTCACATTTCCCTGATCACCTAGCTGGTGCACAGGTGCAGTCATTACTAACTCACATTCCCCAGACCACCTAGCTGGTGCACAGGTGCAGTCATTACTAACTCACATTCCCCAGATCACCTAGCTGGTGCACAGCTGTAGTCATTACTAGCTGTCACATTTCCCAGATCACCTAGCTGGTGCACAGGTGTAGTCATTACTATCTGTCACATTTCCACGATCACCTAGCTGGTGCACAGCTGTAGTCATTACTAACTGTCACATTTCCCAGGTCACCTAGCTGGTGCACAGCTGTAGTCATTACTAGCTGTCACATTCCCCAGATCACCTAGCTGGTGCACAGCTGTAGTCATTACTAACTGTCACATTCCCCATATCGCCTAGCTGGTGCACAGCTGTAGTCATTACTAACTGTCACATTTCCCCGATCACCTGGCTGGTGCACAGCTGTAGTCATTACTGTCACATTTCACAGGTCACTTAGCTGGTGCACAGCTGTAGTCATTACTAGCTGTCACATTTCCCAGATCACCTAGCTGGTGCACAGGTGTAGTCATTACTAGCTGTCACATTCCCCAGATCACCTAGCTGGTGCACAGGTGTAGTCATTACTATCTGTCACATTTCCACGATCACCTAGCTGGTGCACAGCTGTAGTCATTACTAACTGTCACATTTCCCAGGTCACCTAGCTGGTGCACAGCTGTAGTCATTACTAGCTGTCACATTTCCCAGGTCACCTAGCTGGTGCACAGGTGTAGTCATTACTATCTGTCACATTTCCACGATCACCTAGCTGGTGCACAGCTGTAGTCATTACTAGCTGTCACATTTCCCTGATCAGCTGGCTGGTGCACAGCTGTAGTCATTACTAACTTTCACATTTTAAAACATGCTGCATTCATTCCTACCACAGGAGGCCTGAAATACATGAACTGTTGGTAGACCTTGAGGACAGATTTGGCCATCCCGCATTAATGTCAGCTGGAGCAGCAGTATACACCGGTATTCAGATAGAATACTTACAATGTCGAGATAGACAATCAATGGTTCGGCAGCTTTTGGTGTTGACTCATTAACTGTCTGTTAGCAATCCACACCTGTACACATCATTGGGATACAATACTGTTACACTGGGTGTGGTATCATCGACATTTGGAAAGTCAAAACCCGGATGTGGTCAGTTTCTAAATGTTGCCAGCAAAAGGTCAACACAGAATATAACTGTATGTTGACATGTTGACCTTTTAACCATGTTGATCGAAGTGCACGCCAACAGATCGGCTGTCGAAGTAACGACCTCCATGTCAACATTCTCACTGTCGACATTCAGAACATGCAGGCATCCTGGTGTCGATCATCGGAGTGTCGACTAGTTGACTGGTTACACCTTTACTTGTGACGCAAACATGCGGACCAGTAATACAGTACATACACACTAGTCTACTCCACCTGTAGCAGATCACAGATTAAAATTGAGGCTTTCGGTCTGTGATATGTATGCATTACATTTGGCTAAGCCCATAACAAGGACAGATAAGATTCATGTAGTGAAACAAGCTATAGAAAACCAAAAAAGAAAGAAAATTTAATGTAAAAGAAAAAAAAAAAAAAAAAAGGGGTCAACGCAAGCCAGGAAAACACATGGGGGTTTGGCAGAAGGAGTGAAATGAGGATTCCGAATTAAACTATAATGAGAGTCATTGATATGCATGCACAGATCCTACAATATAATTACCTAATTAATATGAAATTATACTTGTGGAATTCGCTTCCACTTCATTTCAATCTTTCATCACTGAGTGATGGGTGTAAGTTAATTACGTGTTTCTCGTATACAGGACACATAAGAATGTTCCTGTACATAATGAGACTCCGGCTCTCTTTCAGTAGATACTGCGCAGATACAGGCAGGGCAATATGCTTAAATAGGTCAGTGGTGGCGCGTGTTATAAACATGTACACGCATGTAGCCTGCCTTATACACACTCAGAGCTGTGCCAACGTGGGGGGTTAAGGGAAACCGTATATCCCCCGTGGGAGAGGTGAAATCCTAGGACTAGGACTAAAGAAACCCCATAAACCAACCCCATAAACCAAGAAAAAACGAAATATATGGCAATAACTTGTAAACCCTCGCTCTGCATTCTTTGGCAATGCTAAAATTATTTTTGGCTTTGTCAATAAAGCTTATTCAAATTGCAATCTGAGCGTGTGTACATTGTAGGTTTTCCTCAGATACTTTAATGCAATCCCAGTAATGGAATTCTGGATATCCAACGCCGCTTCCTGGTACCCCACAAAGGATGACAGATGCATGATGGGTACAGCACATCGGCTGCAGATGGAAGCCGGTGCCAAACTTAAAAAGGAGCTCTTAGATTTCAGCCCATCCGCTAAACCCATAAAGCCTTTGAATAGGGAGCTGTTACCTGTCAGATAAATACAGTTAATAAAACAAATGGCTGAGCTGGAAGGGCTGCAGAATGGCTGTGGATATCCATTTAATTCTCCTCAGCTCCAGTAAATCAGGAAATTTAATTCAAACAACACCTAGGAACCGTCTAGATCTGCTGGGCTTAATTATCATGCCAGGCTCCCGTAAAGCCATCCATTTCCTTATTTTTTTTTTGCCGTTTATTCATCGCTTTGCGCTCAAGAGAAAGTGTCTGCCCTGATCCGCAGGATTCTGCTGCTAACATTAAAGCCTGCTTTTGTATATGTAAGGTGACAGCGGTTCTAGACTTACCAAGCGGAGGTCCGTGAGTCATTAATATATCGATGCCCTCTGGGATAAGATTCCACTTGTCAAGTAAAGACTGACCTCTAGGAAGATTAAATCCCCATCCGTTGAACCATGGTGTCCTGTTAGAAAGAACAATCCGTTATCAGCATTATGTTATATTACGCGATCATTTCTCACAGCTTGTACAGACGGTGATGCCGATGTCGGCGCGGAGATATTTTACTTTTGTTTACATACAAACATTCCTCCGCTGACTTTACAGGTGTTCATTAAAGTTCCCACCAAATATTTTAAGCTTATTGGCTTATTATAGGCGGCTGGTCAGACTTTACACTCTTATATGACCTTGGAGGTACTGTAGTGGTATCAGACGCTAACTCCAACGAGCGAAACGTTCTAGAGCAGGCATGTCCAACATTGGCCCTCCAGCTGTTGTGAAACTAACATCCCAGCATGCTTTGCAATAGTTTCAGCATTCTCTAATTGCTAAACTGTGGCAAGGCATGATGGGAGCTGGAGGGCCAAGGTTGGACATGCCTGTTCTAGAGAAAGCATAACAGAGGGTCAAGCAGTCAATGTTTCAGCAGAAAACAAAGAAAGCTTTAATTATTTAAAAGGTGGAAGTTCTAACACTAGACTACACCCCTTTTTCTAGGATGGTGCTACGCGGGAAGTACAGAAGCAACATCGTAAATAATAGGTTCTTGGTAGTCGATCTTTGTTTAAACCTGGAAATAATCAATAATCTATTGACAAAATGATGGAATCACAGCTCATATGAAACCTCAACATCTTTATTTAATTAAGACAAATATTATTTAAATGATATTGTTGTTTTTGACAGATTGGACCGACCTATTGTTTGAAAACTGTCCGTGTGTGGGCATGATAACGATGCAATTTGCATACCCGTGGGTCGTTGGTCTTGGGCCCTGTTCTACATACAGAATTATCACAAGCGGTCCTACACGATTTGGCACACATTGTTTCCTGTGTAGGGTATGATGTCATAGACAACGAATGACTTTGTGTCACATTGTCTGTCCACTGCCCTCCTCCATTTTCCCACAAGTCTTTAAGATGAATTGTAAGTTTTTTATCCCAAACGATATATCGTTATCGGGGTGCAGTTGGGAAAGACCCATCTGTAACATTGGATAATTTGTCCAATCATTCCATTTGTAGGCACAATATGTCGGCCATATGATGTCAACCTTTTGACTGTTGACCTAAAGTCCTAGACAATGTCTGCCGGCCACCCTGATCCGTGCACTAACGTAGGCTTTTTGAAAAAGGACATTTATGGTTTTTACTTTATCTCTCTCCAGTTTACCTATCTCCAAGCATTGATAAATCACTACCTACAGAAGCTTGTTTCCCAAATATTAATCTGGGAGCAGCTATTGCTCACCTGGTGAGGGGATCTGCACTTATTACAGGTACAGGTTGAGTATCCCTTATGCAAAATGCTCGGGACCACAAGCATTTTGGATAAGGGATTTTTTCGGATTTTGGGAATATATATATTTTTTCCATACTTACCTGGTCCCCTGGTGGTGCCCTGATGTTCCGACGATGTCCACGGCAGCCATCAGGATCCTCTTCAGTGGCATCTCCGGTCCCAGGGGTGCATTGCACGAGTGTGCGGGCGTGTCTGTGATGTCACTGGCACACCCGCACATTCGCGCAATGCACCCCTGGGACCGGAGATGCCGCTGAAGAGGATCCCGGAGGCCGTCGTGAACATCGGGGGACAAGGTAAGTATGAAACAAAGGGGAGGGGGAACCCCCCCCCCCCCCAAAAAAAAAACACGAAATATTCTTAAAAAACACGGTTTTCTGAATATTTCGATTTTCAGAATACAAGGATAAGGGAGACCCGACCTGTACTTGCAAAGATTACACCTACAAGCAGTAATACAGCAACATCTATAAACTTTTCCAGAAACCAGTTCAAACTGTCAAAAACTAGGACACATCGGGCATAGGACTTTATATATAGACACGCTAGGTGACAACGTGACCAGAGCATTATCTCCTCGTCCTTCCAGAACCCAGATGAGCACCTTACACATTCTACACAGGAGTCCTGGTGGTGGCTCTGTCACCTTTCCCAGGTGACTTTTTACAGGGACAATTGCTGGACAGAGGGGGAACGATTTAAAGAAGAATAAAAAGTCCTAGGACCAGATGCGCTAAGCTTCAAAAAGTGATAAACAGCCAGCCAATCAGCTCCTAACTGACATGTTACAGGCTGGGTTTTAAAAAATGACAATAAGGAGCTGATTAATTTACAAACAATACCATACAGGATAGAGGTAATAGTAGTGTTCATTCTAGCACCCGCTATCTTTGAAAACCCATGTAGTTCCCTGCCAGGGGTGTCGCTGTCTGCTGTGGTGTTTCTAGCACAGGTCTGGTTTGCATACCAGTGCTGATATACAGACCACACTGTGCTAGAAGCACTACAGCAGACAGTGACACCCCAGGCAGGGAAGAGGAACTGCATGGGTTTTTAAACACACACACACACACACACACACACACACACTAGTTACCAGCCTGTCCGAATGGAGCATCACTTGAAATGCTTTGTTGGATGCCAATTAGCATCTAGTGGCTGCTGGCGACTACAACACTTAAACTGCCCCCATAGAGATGAGGAGCAGCGCTACCCTTTTATTATAGAACATGGCCAGTTGTTTTTATGCACACGTGATAATGGGGGTCTGTGCAGGAAAACAATTCCTTAAAATTAAAATAAAGCAGTTTTTCCTTAGCCAAGCAAATGCATATAATTGATTTATAGTTTAACATTTTATAATGTGCATACTGCAAAAGGCAGTTCCCGCATGTGCAGAGAGTGCCAGGAGAGGCTGACTGAGAGGTGAGTGCCCGCTTATCGCTACCAACCAGTGTCAGAAGGGAGCAAAGTATCACTTCAATTAACTCTTCTTAATAAATTGCAGTGATAACGGATTTTCGAAATACTGAAAACTGGCAACTAGACCCCAAATGTGTATAAGTATATACAGTACATCCCCCACAGTCATACGTTTATTTTAATGATCTCCTTAAACAATATTTATATGCCGCCTACATATACACATAAATATATCTGATGATCTATAGGAACTGCTTCTACATAAAAACTCACGGGTTATTCAGGGATACAAGAAGTCAACAGGTTTGACCCAAAATATACTGACCGACTCTGCAGACCCCAATCATAATTGGCTGAGCTACATCGATGCATTACAGAAAATCAGATCAGCCAGCATTTCAAATGGTCAAAGACAGAGATAGCCGCTGTTCCTGCCAGTGTTAATATGCTGATAAGCGGACACACATTTAACCCCTTGACTGTCAAGGGACTTTGTCAAAATAGGTGTGACAATTGCCAACAATAACATATGTCTATCTAAAACAATATATAAGTGCTCTAGCCCCAATGGATCATAGCCACCCCCGGGCAAGATTATCATGTGTTCAGGCTCTCTATTTTATTAGTTTTTATTGTTCATTTTTTAATTTAGTAGTTTTAGTATTGGAGGGTGGCATCCCCCCACCGTCTGCTGCTGGTGTACACAGCACACAACTACTACCCCTAGCGCTCCAGAATCTTGTTTACTGAGAATTGCCATCATCATAATGATCTGTAATGTTACCTTATATTAGGAAATATCATCTTTATTTTATACAACATCTTTTATTTGAATTAATATAACAAATTTGAGCGACGTTGGCTTTTTTAGCATATCTTTTGCACATCTCTTACAGAGATGCTGGCACTCAAAGGGCGGGATGCTATATAGCAGAAATGCGGTAAAAACCCCGTTTTCGGGGTTTCTACCGCATTTCTATATGCTATATGGCGCCTCCGCAGTGTCAGCGCTGCGGAGGGAATCGCCAGCTAAAGCTGGCGAATCCCTGCAGAAGCCTATGGGCTTCTTACCGCAGCGCTGTTTGAGGGATCCGTCACGGATCCCTCCCAGCGTGCCCTGCGGCCGGCGCCGGGGTCTGCGCATGCGCAGATGGACTCCCGGGTCACAGACCCGGAAGTCCAGCGCCGGCACCGCATCGCAAGGGACAGCTCTTACCGCAAGAGCTGTCCCTTGCATGAATAACGGCATATGTTATAGCATATGCCGTTACTAATAATGCGGTAGCCGGCGATAATGGGCGCGGATGTTACAACATCCCGCCCAAAGGGTTAAACCCGCCCGACTAATTTCATGATACAAATGTAGTGATTTGTTTTGCCATGTATGTCGTTATGAATTTACTTGTCTTTTAAAATGACCGCAAAGTTTCAGTTATCTCATTAGAAGTGTAAAATTAATGATAAACTAATCAGGGGCTCCCATAAATGTAGACTACGTTACAGGACCGGTCTCTTGACTGACTGATTTGGACACCGTGTCATGTTGACCCTCCAGTGATGTCAAGTCACTATGGTTAATAAAACGATGTAAATTGGCAGACATCAGTCATACATTACCATGCATAATATAATTCTAAGGACAGCGTGCGTAGTGTATGAACACCGTCCATAGCGCTGTACTCGGGTTTACAAGACCGCACTAGATTTTTCATTTTGGACAAGATTACATTGCAAGTGTATTCCAGCCCTTGGCAGCAATGAGTTAATGACAAGTTTTTAAATCGTAGGGCCTGTCATATGTATCAACGCTGCCAGGAGTATTCCTAAACCCCCCCCCCCCCCCCTTAAATTCCTGAGACAGCTCAATCTCGCCGCAGAGTCATCATTAGAAACAGAGGCCCATCTGCCATTTGGATGTCACTCTCGATACTGTAAGAGACGAGACAACTGACCATTTTCTCTCCTCCCTACTTAATGTCTCTTTGCCGAGCCCGGGCATCAGACTGCCCACAAGGACCTGCCTGACAAATCGAGTCAAGAGGCCTTGTCTGGTACAGACAGATTTCTCGTTTCTTGTGCACGAGGTGACAAGGAGAGGTCAACATCGGTCTGACTAAACTGCTCAAGTAAGATTATCCGGAATTCTATTAGGGGAAATGAGTTACTAGTTATACAGAAAATATATATAACATTTTTTCGAATGATTTACACATTAGTAAAAGAATATTAGAACAGAATCCTGAAATGGGCGGGAAGCGTGGCGATGTGCGTCTTATTGCTTTGTTGGGTATGGGTCGTAGAATCGACTTACGTTAGGTCAACAACTAAAAGGTCGACATGAAATAGTCAACATGGCTAAGGCTGCCAGGGTCCGGAGGTCTACACAAAGTATAAGGTCGATCATGGGGAGGTTGATAGTCACAATGTCGACATGGACACTGTATCATTGTACTGCGTGCGCTCGCCATGCTTCCAGCAATATTATTTTCTCCTGACAGCGGCCATATTGCCAGCGATTGGAGTGTGCATGGCGATATATCGCCGGGTGCGCGCTCCCGTTTTTAGCCCCCCTATGATCGCTGCTCCTGCGACCAGCTGATTCCCTCTGCGGATCCCCCGGCAGAGGTTCCCTTTCATCAGCGACCATCTCTGGTCCCTGATGAAAAGGAGATACTAAGCAATATATCGCCCCCGTGTGTACACAGCTTTAGAGTCTCCTGAGAGACTATCCTACAGCCACTGTGAGGAGCACTGCTAAACAATGAGGAATGAAATGTCACACAGAGATTATCCCTGACTCTTCTACAGCCACTGTGAGGAGCACTGCTAACCAATGAGGAATGAAATGTCACACAGACATTATCTCTGAGAGACTCTCCTACAGCCACTGTGAGGAGCACTGCTAAACAATGAGGAATGAAATGTCACACAGACATTATCCCTAAGAGACTCTCCTACAGCCACTGTTAAGAGCACTGAAATAAAGGAATATGAAGGGGAAAGCCAGGAGCAGAATTACTGCAAGTGTTAAGGTAATTTGGTATATATTAGCCACGGATTCCAAATGACAAAACCACTTATCGGTAACACACATAATAAACAACATTCCACACAATACACCGCAACCCTGTATCTGTGATTATTACCAACTGTCCCTACATGTAGCAGGGACGTGTGTTTAACCAACATTCACCGATTAAGAAATCTTAACTCCTCATTGTGCTATCCAGTAATATTCCCAGCCATCCCTCCTCATCACACAGGATTATTGGTTTCAGATGGGTACAGGCTGCAGATAAGAGAGCACTTTGCCTTCTGCTTGATATCCATTGAAAGAAGAGGCAGTAAACATTTATTGCTGGCTGTAAAATTCATTATCACCTTTTCTAAAAAGCCATTTCTATTCAGGACCTCTCCTGTAAGCGGAACATAGTGGGGATATAAAACAATGCAGTGCAGAGAAATCTTCCCTCCCGACACCAGCAAACGGAGCAGAACATTACTACAACCGCACTGACTGACAAGCATTGCTCCGCACAGCGCTGCTGGTTAGTATGTAAGGCGCAGGCGGCGGGGAGACACAAAGCCGTCTGGCTACAACACATTTAAGGACGAGATGAAAGGCCAGGAAACATGGCATCATGCACTTTGTGTAGCTGGATTCCCTGTTACTTCATTGGTAGAGAACAGTGATTTTTACCTTGCGGCGCACTAAATAAGATTTTAAAATTGCCAAGGCACACCATGAGATCCCCACAGGGCAAAACACATTGGCCCCCACAGGAAAAAAAAAAAACCTATTGGCCCCCCATATAAAAAAAACAATCACACTGGTCCCCACAGGTAAAAAAATACATTGGCCCTTTACATGAAGAGACCAGTAAATAACAGTTGAACTGGTGGTGGCTGGAAACTGGTTTGGGCATCTCTAGATCTGGGGGCACACTTGAGAACAGTTCAGGGCACACTAGTGTGCCACGGCATGGTGGTTGAAAACCACAGGTATAGACGTACGGGGCCTACACACGTAGAGATTTTGCTGAGCGAGGCAAGATCGTTCAGTAAGATCGCTCAGCACACAGCGCTGTGTGCTGAGGGATCTGTCAGGGATGGTGTTCTCCAGAGAGCCCTGACCAGCGATTAAGCGGATTTATCCAGCACGCTGGATCTTAATAGCCTTGCGATAGCGGCACGTGGGGCCGCACATCACTATAGCTATGTCCCTACACACGGAGCGATGTAGGGTCATTTTATAAGTGATCTAGTCAAATTCAGTTAGATTGCTTTCGCTGCGTGTGTAGGCCCCATTACGTTGCTATTTGAAGGGGTTCAATATGATTTACGTACAATCTAAATCCTGAGGGTTACAATACCAACCACCATTCACCGATGGTCAAAATGCCAAAATTTTAAAAGTAGACACGGTCAAAGTACCGACATTTTAAATGTTGACAGGTTAAGAAGTAGACATGAGTTTTTTCATTATATTGGTGTCTACGTTGACATAGGTTGACATGGACGTGTACCGCTGCACTCGGCGCACTATTATATCCCCCTCCATGTTCACTGGGATGGTCAAGTATAAACAAGTTATAAAAAATTTTTATAGAACAACTTTTTGACCTGTTGACATTTTAAATGTCTGCATTTTGACCATGTCAGTATTATGAATATTGGTATTTTGAATGTGTCGGTCAATGGTGGTCGGCATTTTGACTGCATCCCCTTTGAAGGATAAAGGTCCTAGAAAAAAAAAAAAATTATTTGATGGTAAAGAAAAAAAATGGGGGAAAAAAACAACTAAAACATACATAAAAACCCAAGGCTAAACGTATTTATAGGAACAAGAATGGCTAGAGTAAGTGCAGTTACAATTGCTACAAAAATACAGAGCAGTAGGAAAAACATGGGGTCACAATACAGCCAGTGATACGTTTGCGGAGACGCCAAACCCAATCTTATGGGCCGGTGCATAAGGTCCCCTGCTGGCCCACTACAATCCAGCAGCTGTTATAGGCAACTGTGAGAGGTCTACACACACATTAATGTGCCAACCTAGGTGCCGTCCACTGGAGGTACAGAGCTGATCTAACTTATGCTAATAGCGGGTAGTCCATTCCAGCCCTAAGCCAATCACTGTGCAGATCAGGATAGAGACGGAATATTCTGACTCTAGAAGTATAATCGGTTCATAGTGGTCGTGTTGGCCTAACCAGCGATTAATGTACAGAGCAACGGCCGCAGGAGATGGAAAGTTTCTTTATTCTTGGCAGCAGATGTATCTCACCATGTTATTGATGGTACCAGATGGGCCTTGCTAGATTACTGATGGCACCAGCTACAGCGTGGCTCACTAGATTGCTGTTGGCACTGATATGGCATTGCATATTTATCTTTGCCCCAGAGTCATCTTATACATATGCTAATCCATACTAGAGTGAATATCGTTAGGACCGGATTCGGAGGCCTCTCCATTTTTGGGAAGTGTTGAAGGCCAGGATCTCCGTCTTCTGATGGATATTTCCTTGCCGCTTTGGAAGAGCTGTGTTGGCTAGCTAGTGTGACTCGACGGGTCATTTAGATGGCTAATGGTGCCACAAATGATCCGAGGAGGAGGAAAAAAAGTCGTCAATTTGAACAGGTTCGGAATTTTTTTCCCCCTGCCCTTTTTTCATAATTACCAAGTCCCGCGATGTCCACAGTGGCCTTCAGGATCTTCTTCAGTGATCCCAGGAGTGCATTGCGCTGGTGGGCCAGTGATGTGCACACGTGCAAACTCGCACAATGCACCCTTAAGACCGCTGAAGAAGATCCTGAAGGCCGACATGGGACCAGGTAAGTATGTTAAACGAAATATATTCCAAAAACTGGAAATATCCCTTATCCGAAATGCTCGTAGTCCCAAGCATTTTGGATAAGGGATACTCAACCTTTATATTATTTATATATATATATATTTATTCATTTATTATTATTTTTTTATTCCTAATTTGGAAAAAATGGGTAGATGTATGAAGCAGTGATAAGGGAGGAGAAGTGGCCCATGGCAACCAATCAGCAGTGAGGTAACATCTATCATTTGCATAATATAACTTTATACAGAGCAGCTGATTGGTTGCCATGGGCCATTTCTCCTCTGGCTCACTTCTCCATACATCTACCCCAAAAATCTCTGTCATGACAATAGGATTTGTTTGGTGTAACATTCATTTCCCACCAGATACGAGGGAACAGAATGATTGCCTATATTATGTCACTTATACATTAGATCTTCCAAGCTTTAGCATTTAGAAACATAGAAACATAGAATTTGACGGCAGATAAGAACCACTTGGCCCATCTAGTCTGACCCTTTTTTTAAACATGTTACCTCAAACCATATTTGATCCTTATTTTTATGTAGGGATATCAATATGCTTATCCCAAGCATGTTTAAATTGTACTACTGTATTTGCGTCTACCACCTCTGTTGGGAGGCTATTCCACTTATCTACTACTCTTTCTGTGAAAAAATTCTTCCTCACATTTCCCCTGAATCTTCCTCCCTCTAGTTTCAGTGCATTTGATGGCTGTAATCTTCAGTCTCCACAAAAAAACATACACAAAAAGCGGGGAAGATAGTGCTGTCATGTCAGTTTAGCCATGGGCTCCATAACAGCTGCCATCTTGCTGCAGACCATACATACAGCTTTTGTTGGACTGAATTTACAATAGGAGCTTGACGGATTCCAGTCACTGGAGCAGCCACCGCCTTGTGCTGTTCCCTCCACCACTGCTGTTATAAAGGCAGAGTGCTCCGGTGATAATACAGAGCACACTGGCTAATCCTTATGTTGCGTCCCCTCACTACAGGGGGTGACTGCCATACAAACTCCTTGCATTCATCGGACTCCTATTATCAGATACAGGACTGTTTTATTCATATAACTGCATTAAAAAAATACTTTTTGCAACAATTCCGTGCAGTGACATTACGCGGGGGATACAATTAAAACTGCATGAGATTTTTTGGGTATTAGGCTATCTAAAGAAAATGGAGACAGTCCCTCTGTTCCAGATATTAAGGGAATAACGAGTCCTATGTACACCTGCGCTTTAATCTGCCATAGTCTATCCCACGCTATGGATAAATCATAGAATAGCTGGGTCCTCCAGCCCAGCTACAGTGCGCGATGGATCGGGGACCATTTCCCTGGCTACATAAACTGACCAGTACTAGAAGTCACAGCATTAACCTCACATTGCAAATGTTTTCTAATAACACGTTGCAGTCAGTCAGCCAATAACTTCAGTGATTAACAGTGGACTGGATTTGTGTCTCTATGGCAGTGGTTGTCAAACTCGGCCCTCAAGTACCCCCAACAGGTCACATTTTCCAGGTAACCCAGCACTCATTACTCACTAACACATTTTATTATTTCACCTGGGATTCTGTGTGGAGACTTGGAAAATGTTGAACTGTTGGGGGTACTCGAGGACCGAGGTTGAGTACCAATGCTCTATGGTATTAGCAAAACACACAGACCATGCTGGGCTAGGATTCGACTCCAGTAGATGCCCAGAAAGGAGACACAAGTGGGTGGTCCAGGGGCGGGGCCAAATAGTCATGTTATTAGTCCTCACCCCCTCAGGGTAAGATTTGGCACATAGAAATGTACCGCCAGGCTCCTCCCCCTCCACCGATTCCTTGCATTAAACTGCAGACTGCCCACATCACTAGGAAGTGGGCGGGATTCATGTAAGGTTGCCCACTCTTTTATGCACAGGGCCCCCATGGCTAAGTGGCATGACAATGCAAACATATGGAAATATATAAAGGGGAAAAACTGTACCAAGTCGTGTAAAGAGTGGAGAAATGAACCAGTGGCGAAGTTGCTGATAGCAACCAATCAACTTTGAGGAAGCATTTATCAACATTCTCTAACATGATAGGTAGAAGCTGATTGGATGCCATGGGAAATCTCCACTTGTCCACAGCATGATACGCCAACCCATATAACGGACATATTTCTTCATGTTAAGGTCCTGTATATAATTCCATAGGGTATTGATACACCGGGCGGTTTAAGGAGCATCGGCAGAGCCGGATTAACAATGGGCCTGATGGAGCTATAGCTCCAGGCCCACTCTCCAAATAGGCCCATTTTCTAGCTGAGGGTTAGGGCTTTCCAACGAGACCAGCTCCATGTCGCTAGCCCCCCGGGAACCGGAGATACCGCCAGGCAAACCTGGAACGTTTTCCCCATAGGATAACATGGGACCCGCTAATTTCGACCTCCACCCGGTTCCAACGGCTGCCAGTTCCCCCTACAGCATCACAGAAACTCGAGGTTGATCTCAGTCGAACCCAAATCGCTGGGCCTTTAATCTGATACCTGGTCCATATGGGTTCATTGGTTCTAGAGATATTGCAGGTAAAACCATTTTTTTTTTCATTTCTGAAATGTAATTTCATGGCTGTTCATGTTGTTTGAGGACAGATTTCTCTGGAACCAAACGGCCCAGTTTCACGGGACCAAAATCATTCGAAGGCTACATGTAAATGGGTCAGTTGGTTCCGAAGATATAGCTGGTTGTTTAAAGGGGGGCGGGGGTGGTTTTCTCTCCCCCTCACACCAGAAAATGCAGGGACTAGGCTGGTGTAAAAGGGGCCAGTCCGAGAATGTCCCTGCATGATCCTGGGACCATATTCCCTGCATTTTCTGGTATGAAAGGGGTATTATTTCAAATAGCCGGGACATGCAGTGCTCTGAATATAGCCGGGCAGCCCTCTGCTCTCTGCCCGGCTGTTAATGGCTGTCATTTCTGCCCGGCGGCGACTGTCCCCCAGTTACCGCGAGCATGAATTCCTTCTTGGCAATGAGCATGTAATCCCACATGGCAACAAGCATGGAACCCCTGGCAATGAGCATGGAACCCCTGGCAATGAGCATGTAGGTAAGCAACACTTATGTAGCATAATTTTTAATAGGCATTATGGTGTTTGGCATAATACGTAATGGAGATTATGGTGTGAGGCTTAACATGTAATGGGCATTATAATGGAAATTTTTTAATGTACGCCTTTGGCGTGCAATGCTCCTATTTATGAAGCATATTGTGCATTATTGCTCAATCTGTTTGGTATAGTGCAGGCATGTCCAAACTATGGCCCTGCAGCTGTGAAACTATAGGTCCCATCATGCATTGCCACAGTTTTGCAATTAGGGAATGCTAAAACTATGTCAAGGCTTGCTGGGACGTGTAGTTTTTCAACAGCTGGAGGGCCACTGTTTGGACATGCCTGGTATAGTGTGTATTTTGGCTCATTCCATGTGGCAAAATGTGAATTTTGCCTTAATCTGTGTGGAATAACGTGGATTTTGACTCAATCCATGTGCCATAGTGTGAATTTTTGCTCAATCGGTGTGAATTTTGTCTCATTCCATGTGGCATAATGTGTAAGAAGCAAGTACAGTATAAGGGGTTACTATTGTGTTGCATGATTTGTATAAGGGGTATATGGTGTGGTAAACTTAGGTGACCACATAAAAGGTGCTGACATATTGTCTACCAAGTTTCGGTTTTCAGTATTTTTTTATGACGACTGGAGTGCCGCCTCACCCCACAAGTATCTTAGGACATCGGCGTCCTGCGGGTGCACCTTTGGAGTGCACCCGCCAATATATCTCCCTGCATTTTTCTTATGCCAGCCCCCTGCCTTTTCCAGGCATATATAATTAGTTGAAAGTATTTACACAAATAGAGACACACCCATGAGCAGACCACCCACAGAGAACACTGGTCACGTCCCCCACATTATTAGATGCTGGCCGCAACCCCTATTATTGCGCATAATAGGCCCTTGATCATTTTCAGCTCCAGGCCCATTTAGACCTTAATCTGGCTCTGAGCATCGGAGAAGTCGCCGTAATGTGGGCACCTTAAGTTTATAAAATGGCACAATAATGTTTTTGCTGACAAGACAATTCTTAGTTGCCGAGATGATTTGGTTCTGCAGATGTACTACGTCACTGCAGAGCATTACCTGATCAATACACATATTGCAGCAAACTTAGACGTATGTGTGCAACCTTCCCAGAAGGAGAACTGTCAATCAAAATTTTGTATTAAAGGGACATACGACATCTGTGCACGTGAATACCATTAGCTCTTACAGAACGGTGGATTTTACATATGGAGCGGCCTTCATTGCAGCATTTAGCCCATACACTTCCCCTACCTGGTATCCGTCGTCTTACAATGCTGAACAATGAATCTGTCACAGAGTAACAGTGTGTGCAATAAAGTGGACTCCAGCTTTACAAACCGCATAATGTGAATAGTTAATATTGTAATTACCGAGACCGCGATGACTTGAGCAAATGGATGGTTCCCAAAGGAGTAACTCGCTCCGACGTACTCGTGTGGAGACAGGGATGGGATTAACAAGTCGGGAAGGTGAAATCAGCTGGAATATGAATCCACACTGCACCAGCTCATCACACACTTCTACAAACATGGATGCAATTCACACAGAAAATACTAATACATTCCAACTACGCCACAATAGGCAGAATTATGCCCCCCGTCTCGCATGCAATAAAAACAGGCGACAACGACTCGTTAATAGAAGTTCAGGATCAGATCTAAGCGAATAAATGATTATTAAAATCCGCTGTTTGTACTGTAACAGCACAATACAGGGGAACTGGCATCACCAAGAGTCTGGCGGAATCGTAATTAAATAACTTCCCAGGATTGCTCCAACCGCACAATTCTATGGAGTATAAACCGTTTCAATCGCTTTCTTTTTATATTGATCTGCAATTATTTACATATGAATCACTCACTTCTGAGCTCAAAACCATCTTCAATCTGTCAATAAGTACAGGCAGAAAAGCTCCCATTGTCTGGGGCCGTGCCGGTGTTGAAGAACGCTTTATTGGAATATTTAAATGTGACTATTCATTTCTAGAAGCTGATCGCAAGGCTAATGGAAGGGGACCTTAACGGTGAGGGCGCAATAGGTTTGTTGAGCGGAAATTGCAAATTTTTTATTGTACAGACTTTTGGAAAGTTGGCTGCAATTGAGGGTAGATATGGGTGTTGCGTATCAGGGATGGCGTAATGGTTGGCAATGCAACCACCGAGGCTTTGGATTGGAGAGGTGTGTGTTCAGGAATAGAGAGTTAATGGATGATGTAATAGTATTATGGCCTCACATCACTGATGTGATATCATGCGTCCAATTCCCACCAGGGTCCTAACTATGTGGAGTTTGTATGTTCTCCCTGTGACTGTGGGTTATCTTCAGGAACTTCCGTTTCCCTACACAATCCAAGCCTACACTAGTAGGATAATTGTCTACTGACAAAAACGAACCCTGATGTGTAAAGGTGGCCATACACACACAGATTTATCTGCAGATCTGATTGGTTGGAACAAAAACATAGTTATGGAGGAGAGCAAATGACAGTTGACCATTTGCTTGTAAAGCCTGGAAAATGGACAAACTGTCACTCTTCCATAACCATGTTTTTGTTCCAACCAGTCAGATCTGCAGATTAATCTTACTAGTGTATGGGCACCTTTAGTGTGTGCGTGTACATGGGTAGACTAGATGGGCCACCTGGTTCTTATCTGCTGTCAAATTCTACATAGAATTCATGGAGCAGCAACTGTATTCAATGGCCAAGTATTCTCTGTAAGGCTGTGGAATATGTGTACACACTTACACCTACAGGGCTCAATAGAACCCCCCCCCCCACCCCATTATGCCAAATGCAACTGCCCATCCCATGTGTGTGGAACATACAAAAGGCTACAATGCACACACAAAAATGGTATCTGAATGGAAGACCGACAGTAAATGAGTCGAAAGGGTCAAAAGGTCAACGTAGACTTAGGAGAGTAGGGTCAAAAGGTCAATATGCAAGTGATTTTTTTTTTGTTTAGGGTTAGGAACTTGGGAGAGACATAGGGTTGAAAACACAAAAAATAATGTGTTGACCACTTGGCATGTTGACCTAACTACATGTCCACCCTTTAAAGGTCAACTAATTGTCGACCATCTGGTGTTGACATATTCACGGTCCTCACAAAAACATGAGTTGAGGCATTTGTGGGTGGCTAGCAGCGGCAGCCTGCCCACTGTCCTATGCCAATTCTATTCTACATATACGCAAACAGCTTCTTGGCGATGATCAGGGGCGGGTACTATGAAACATACAGGAGATGGGATAGTCTAGTTGATGCCACATATACCCAGCTGTGCTTCCAATACAGTGAAGAGCCAATGGCTCGCAGCTCCATAATACAGCATGGACGCCGTATATCAGTATGAGCAATGGGCTTTGGTTCAGCACCATTTTCTTATGTCTAAAGGCCGGAGTGGCTACTGATGGGAACAGAGCACAGAACGTCCTCGTATACAGTCGTACGGAAAGCAATCAGTTCTGTGAGTACAACACTGACATTTTATACCAAAGTAGTGTACTTTACTGGAGAATAATGTCACTTGGATTAGTAAAATTAAGATGTTCCCCTTTTGCAAATCCCTTATGTAATATTCTTATAAAACACGAGCCATAGATGCCATCAGCTGTTCTCTAACCTCTACTCAATATGGTGCAAAAAATGGTTAAAATAATCATTCAAGTTGGTGCACTGTCACAAGCTGCTAGAAAGTTAAGTCAACCCTTTGGAACATTGCACCAAGTAAATCCAATTTACTTAAACATATGGTGGGAATGGGGGTCTGTTTATGAAAGAACAAATAGCCGTTATGCGGGAGATGGGTTACACCACCTGAACGGGTGGGTTGCCAGGCGGAGAGTTGATTACGATGGCTGTTTGGTATATGTGTGTGTTGATTGTGTTACCCTTGACCGTTCTTTAGTGCCACCACCATTCAAATATTCAATTAATATAGTCAATTAATACATTTGACAGTATATATTTGAAACGCCAGCACTATTGTCCTTGTGGTTCTTTATTAGTGTTAAGCTATTTGAAAGTGTTAGCATGAAGGTACCCGGTGGTGAGTTTATAAGGTGAAACATGATAATGGAACTTCAGTGGGGTGACAGCAGGCAAGACACACAAGGCAGGTTCCGCTGTGTGCTGCCAATGCGAGAGGCGAGCTTTGTTGTGCAGTCGTTCAGTCGAACAAAAGCAACAGGTGTCAACGAGGTGCAACAATCGGTAATGAGGACTCTGCTATGAGACAGAAAGTACATCAGTCCATTCTTCTGCTCGTGCCTGTGTCACGACTCAAAGGCCAAGGTTACACCAGACAAATCTGAAGTGTCAAACAACACAGTAGGAGTACAGCGAGGTGAAGGCAGCCACAGCTCAGCGGTCTACAACTAGCATTATATACATTTGCTTTGTTCTTCTAAGACAATAGATTAACACTTTCCCTGCCGTGGGGGGGGGGGGGGGGGGGACACACACACAATGCCTTCGAAACACAACAAAGCTGCTGCACTCTATTGTTTTATCTGTTCACTTTTACTATTGTTAAACTTTGTGGAACACGCTGGTACCGCAGTATATAAGCAGTTCGGTACTTGTGTATTATAGCGGCGCAACCCGATTTCCATCGCGCAATGTTTTAATCGCGTCGCATCGCATGCCATGCACCCGATGGCATGCGATGCGACGCGATTTTTGGCCCCTATACAATGAAAGATTGTATAAGCACCCTAAAGGGTGCTTTTAAGCACCGTAATGGGTGCTTACAATGTTAAATGCACCCCCACGCCACCCCCCCACTATAAACGTGAACCCGAAGCGTGGCGAGCGGCGGCGGTACGCGTCCTCCGACCTTTTCATACCCCCACTATCCACGTCGGCGTGGATTTGAGAATAGAAAGTGTGGCGAGCGCAGCGAGCCCGAAGCGTGGCGAGCTTCACAGGTATCCGCGTCCGCTCGCCACGCTTCGGGCTCGGTGGCTCGCTGCGCTCGCCACACTTTCTATTCTCCACGCCGACGTGGATAGTGGGAGTATGAAAAGGTCGGACGCGTACCGCTGCGCTCGCCATGCTTTGGGTTCACGTTTATAGTGGGGGGGGTGGCGTGGGGGTGCATTTAACATTGTAAGCACCCATTAGGGTGCTTATACAATGTTTAATCGCATCGCATTGTATGGCATTGTATGCCATATACAATGTCATACAATTTTAAAATTGTATGGCATTGTACAATATCGCGCCATATAGCGTCGCATCGCATACCATCGTATGCCTTATGGTATGCGATGGGCGCTGCCAAAATACACAAGTACCAGCAGTTCTTATACTTATACTTCACTTGTATCCATCACCGCATAATTCCCTGAGCAGGTAACACCTGGATGAAATCAGACCTAAGGGCCTAATTCATGTTTGTACGCAATGCCGATGTTCACGCAACCAAGCGATTACGGGTAACCTGGGCATGTGCCGTGGTATTGTTGCGATTCTGCGCCCTGTGAGTTTTTTTTTACGCAGAGGGATTGACCGGAAGGGACTGTTTGGGGGAGGTTATGTGCGACCGCTGTAGCAGACATGTCATGGCCGCTATTTGGATATATTCGTGGCTTCAGCTATATTATGTATGCAGAGTAGCATGGCGCCAGCGTCGCTACTGCCGCAGACAGTCTGTGTGATGAGAAGTCAGTGCTCCTAGTTACGGCGGCGGTACTGCGTATGTGTACGCAGTTGCTGTGGACTGTGCGATGCCTCCGATTGGGCATTTTTAAATACTAATCTGCATGACCGCTTCGCCTGCGATAGAACATAGGGGTTCACACACGAGCCACTGCGTCCCCACTGCTACAGGCAGTATTAATGGTAACTAAGACACTGGTCATAAAGGGGTATTTATAGCAAATATCTGGCTTTAGATATAATATTTATAATTTGTTATCGCCACTATTCACAGCATCAAGAAATTAACATGTGCACCCCTCCCGCATTCTGCCCACTTCTTAGTGATACGAGCAGAAGGGGGGGGGGGTATAGTTAACCTGCGGTCCGGAGGAGGGTGTGTGGACTAATGATGACCCTTGGGGTCAGTTATGTGCTGGAGGACAGTGTAGACATCGTTATACTATGTATTTTATGTTTTAGCCATTGTTTTTTCCGTCCAATTAACCAAAAATAATTTGATTTTGTTACTGCCAACCTGTGGCACCATTACAAGCGCCCCGTGGCACCAGTTTTTGGAACGATTGGTGCACAATGCATGTGCTGTATCCATTTCAGTCTTACTAACCACCAATAGGGCACAAGTTGTGGTAGGAAACTGGAGAACTTGGAGGAAAAACCCATGCAAATACAGGGGGGGGGGGGACGACGACACACAGAACATGCAAACTCCAAACATACGACGGGAAATGGACCCAAGACCTCAGTGCTGTGAGGCAGTAATGCTAATCGCTATGCCAATGATTCTCAGCATTTTGGTCAGCTCTGCAATATGAATAGACCTTTAGATATCTCCCTCTGTGAATAGACATTGAATCCATGTCTACAGTCCAAGGTCAGGTTTCCGGAAGCCTTTTAACCCGAGTAATTATCTAGGAGAGTCTCTCCCCAGCTCCTGAGAAATTCTGTGTCCTATCATCTTCCACACGGCTGTTATTTCTCAGGTACGCCGCACTCTCCCTCTCCGGAACCGAGAGACATAAGGTGTTGGTGTAGGCCATCAGTGTGTCGGTGAGCACTGCTGGGGGAGGTTATACAGACATTCATCACAACATGTCAGGAAGCCTATTGTAAAAATGTCCTACCAGTTAAATGAGGCTGAGATTTAATGAGGCTGCAAGGACACACCGGCATTAACAAATAAATAAAAAGTTCCTATGGCAATGTCGCAGGGCTGTTAGGAGGGTCTGTCTGCAGCACGGGTTATTTATGCGGCAATTTGATTTTTTTTTTAATAATTATATTTATTTGGTTGACTAAGGTGCTAAAACAAAATCAGTTTTTACAGCATAGCCTTTCGCTAATAACGGCGAATGTATGATTTACCCTCATTATAGCTGCCGCACCCGCAGCAGGGATGCACTTGCGATCTATGGGACCAATTCAGGATTGCTCGTAGCGATCAGAAATCCACCCCAGCCCAGATGGTTGGTGTTTGCGCATGCACATTTGTACTTCGGCGAGTTACACACTCACCGCGCTGTTCATTGCGGAGAGGGAAGGCGGGACCAGGGGAATACCCAGCATTCTATCGGTGTCCCCAGAAAACTAATGCAGCTACAGTGTATTCCGTCCGCTCTTTAGTGACCCGGCGGCTGCCGCATAAAAGATGCTGCCCAGCGCCATTAACGGAGCTAACAGAAGCATCTACCCGGCATTCCAGTGCATGGGGGTACGTTATCATAGAGAAATAGCTACAGGTCCACAAATTGTGTGTAAAAAGGGGAACTCTGTTGCCGTAATTTGAATATTGGTATTATTTTGTGGCCACGCCCCTTCCCTTCGAAGCCACTCCCCTTTATTTTTGTTTTGAGCACCCACCAGCAAAAACATAAAATCTGCATCCTGTGCTTGCGGGGGGATGTCCTGTGACGTCAGACGCCATCCCATATTCATCCTAGCGCTCGTAAATAAAAAGTTTCCTCCTGCTGCATGCGAGGGGATGTGTTTTCGTACACCCCCCTCGCATGTTGCCGAGGGGATTCGGCAGTGGGGGTTGGGAGTTCGGACGGGTGTCGAGCGGCGTTAAGCGCCCGCTGCTTAGCGAGCGGTGTTGAGTTAGGCCCTATGTGCGTTAGATAAGAAGGGAATTGTCCTAACAGTGCCGCAGAAAGCAGCAATGCATCCACAGTGCAGAAACACTGAAATATATATATATATATATATATATATATATATATATATATATATATATATATATATAGATGCCCAACACCCACCTACTGCCCTCACAGTGAGCAGTGCTGGGGAAATGAGCGCTGCTGACATGTTACCGTCATTCCAAGCATGCGCAGTAGTTCACCAGGAAAATAGCCACTGTGTCATTTCCCCAGACACATGCGCAATAGGAGACGGTGCTGGGGTCACCTACTGACCCTTGTGTCCGGAGTCCCTGCGCTGTCGGCTAAAGAGGAGGGGGTCTAGATGGAGACTGCACAAGTGGGATAAAGTAAAGGTGGAGCGCAGTACAAAGAGCGGAGACCAACTTGACGAACAAAACCAAAAATAATGTCACATATTATACTTTACTAGTAAGCCCGCTCGAAGCAAAAGCTTCGAAAGCTAGTCTGCCACCTTCTGTGTTTGTGCATGTGCGAGAAAGATGTAGTTTCACTCTCTACCAGCAGATGGCAGTATTACGGAGACTCACGGACACTAGACATATTATATATATATATCTCTTATATATTTAGCCAGATCTTTCACTCATCCCCTGTGTATCTAACATTCCCGCCCAGCAGGATACACAAACCCGCCCCCCCCCCAGGGAAAAGTGTTCTATGTGTATAACGTTCTATACATCCCACCCCCTTGACATCACCTCCCCCCACCCAGCCAGGGCTACAGTACACGCCCACCATCCACCATTACTCCACAGCCACCATCCACCATTACTCCCACAGCGCCTCCCCCCCCCTCTGCCAGCAACCCCCCTCCCCCGGACTCCCGCAACCCCCCCTCCCGCTATTCGCGGGACATCGATTTTGCCATCGATGTGGGAGGACCAGATGGTTTTCCTACATCGATGGCAAAGGAGAACCAATCAAGTTTCAAAAATTTTTAAGGTGCCGCGACATGGAGCATAGCTCCGCCCCCACACCCGGAAGTCCCGCCACCGAGTTCTGAATGACCCACGGCCTATTGAGTCAGATATAATGGATGACCATCGATAGCTACAACAATCGATGGTTATCCAAGTAATATGTTACCACTATCGATGGCAGGGTGTAAAATCGCCATCAATGCCAACCATCGATGGCGTCTGCACCAATGCCTATCCCTACTCAGCAACAGGCCAAAACCTTTACTACCCCTCATGCCCACACACCTCTATCACTGCCCTGCCTCCTGTTCTCCTGCCCCGTAACTTCCGCCAGTGGGGACCCGCTCACCCTGTGTTGCCCACATTCCCCTATCATGCTTTACCACCCAGCCTCCTGCTCTCATGCACCCTAACTCCCACCCAGTAGGAGGAGACACAGGCACCGTCTCCTGTGCTGCCATGCTGGACCCTCACCCACTGGCAGAAGCTGCACAGTGTCCCCCACCCTCCTCTTTAGTCCCCCTTATGCCCACACACCCCTATCACTACCCAGCCTCCTGTTTTCCTGTGTCGGGACCACAATACAAACGTTCACAAATTAAGGGGGCGCAGCACCTTACGCCGGTGTGAAGAGCGTCCGTAGGGCGTGATGAATCACCTAGTATATATATATATATATATATATATATATATATATATATATATATATATATATATATATATATATATATATATATATATAGGGTATTGCGGTCCGGCACTCACTCCAATTGGTCAGCTGCCCCGGTGCCCATACAAACAATGGGATACAGGAAGGAAGAGACTGGCACTCAAGGGTCTTCGTAAAAAGCAGTGTATTCACAGGAAAAACATCCAACGTTTCGGGGCTGCGCCACACACACCTTGACAAAGGGGCGCAGCCCCGAAACGTTGGATGTTTTTCCTGTGAATACACTGCTTTTTACGAAGACCCTTGAGTGCCAGTCTCTTCCTTCCTGTATATATATATATATATATATATATATATATATATATATATATATATATATATATATATATATATATATATATATATATATATATATATATATATATATAGCGTGGGAATGAGGGCGGCACTCGTCAGACTTGATTAGATGCAAGTAAAAAAGCCTTTATTTATTATTATTGGATAATAAAGGCTTTTTTACTTGCATCTAATCAAGTCTGACGAGTGCCGCCCTCATTCCCACGCTACATATTTGGATCATCAATCCTGGGGAAGGCAACGCAGCACAATCTTCTGATTCACAGTGAGCGCCGGACCACACAACTCGTATATATATATATATATATATATATATATATATATATATATATATATATATTACGGTAACCATAAGCAGCATAAATTTAATTACTTTAACAGTGCTAGGATGGGTATGTGTCACAGGGTTGACCCAATTAAGGTAGACCATCAATAGGTCGACTATTAGTCAACACATGAAAAAGAATAACATATCTTAAGTCGACATGGTCAACATGAAGAAAGTGGATGTGAGTTTTTTACATTTTCTTGGTGTCTATGTAGACATATACACTGCTTCGGGCGCGGCGCCTCATTACACTGCGCACACTATTATAATCTAACTCGATGTCCACTTGGATGGTAAAGTATGAAAAAAAAAACACCTTTTTTTAAGAAGAAAAAATTGTGAAAAACTCATATCAACCTTTTCCATGTCGACCTAAGGCGTGTTAAAATTTTTTCATGCGTCAACCTATGGCCTCTTGATCAATTGTGGTCGACCTACTGACCAGACCTTCCAACCTTAGGAAGTTACCGAGTGGGGGTGTGGCCTAGTGGCAAGGGAGCATGGCTTACAAACCGCATCACTCTTGTGAGGTCGCGCCCCCTATTTTGCCACTGTGGGGGCCTGGCCAGCGGCTCTGTGAGCTGCTGGCCATGCCCCCGCCGTTCTGCTTGCAGAGCACAGTGCAGCGGGTGACCACATCCACTAGGATATGGCTAAATCTCAGCCCTGGGTGACAAATGCCCCCCTCTCACCACCCCCAAAATAAACTGTGCATAAGAAATATTTGCGGGATGAAAGCAGGTACAGTAGGGTGTGGGTACACAAGGCTGTAAACATGTGGCAGCTAAAACAGCTATAAACAGCTAAAAACGCCACCACTTGTTCTGCGCATACAGAAAAAACGAAACAACCAGGGCTCATGTGAGCGTAACACCAAGCAGAGCGGTCTGGAAATCCCGCCGTGCACGAGCAGGGTAACCGGAGACCATGGTCATTTCACTGACGGGATGTGTGGGGAGAATATTACGTTTCATACCCCGGTCTGTGTTTGGTCGGCAAAACAGGAAATGAAATGTTTTAAACTAATTTAGGCGCCTGTAATTGAATCTGCCCGTTACAATTTAGACACCTAAGAAATAAAAAAAAAAGAAGGAAAACATTTTCTCTGCTGTCGTCAATTTACTTCCAGACACGCCGCGGCTGTGACTGTACAGATGCTATGCATTACCCGTGTGCCGTGTGTGTGTGTGTGTATATATATATATATACAGGTATCCGAGTACATGCAGACACAAACTATTTCTCATGCATGTTTCAGACCTTGATTACAGGGCAACAAAAGAAAAAGGCTGCAGTCTTAATTAAGGCAGACATGTCTGTACAATTCAGAGTATGCGGTCAAACATATGGCAGACATGCTAATGAATACCAGGTACGTACTAGCCTACAGGTTATATACATAAACATGGTGCGGCGAGCAACACAGACGAGACTTCTTAAGTAAAAATAATACAGGGATGAATGGAGAGATAGAGGGAGGGAGGGATGGATGGATGGATAGATTTTTTAGGGGCAGATTTATTAACATTTTACTAAAATAATGTGAAAAAGGATGTGTTGGGCTTTTGGAGCCTGCTTGCCTACTTTAAGACTACAGCATTTTGGGGGGCGTGGCTTGAGGGTGAAGTCATCAAGCCACACACCCAGAACAGTAAATGCCCGATTTGCGGCTCTTCGGGGAGGGGCTACATTTATGCAAATTGCTCCAATTTAGCCACGCCCCCTTCCTGAAGAGCCACGAAGTTACTTCAATTTCGGCTTGGGAGATACCAGCAGCACACAGTCATGCTGAAATGGGTAATCTCGAGACCTAAGGTTCTGTATCAGAGATTTAATTAATATCGATGTTGTAGGCAGTGATTTTCAACCTTTTTACCTTGCGGCACACTAATTAAGACATTAAAATTGCCAAGGCACACCATGAGATCCCCACAGGGCAAAACACATTGGCCCCCACAGGAAAAAAAAAAAAACCTATTGGCCCCCATATAAAAAAAACAATCACACTGGTGCCCACAGGTAACAAAAATAAAATACATTGGCCCTTTACATGAAAGGAAGAGACCAGTAAATAACAGCTTAACAGGTGTTTTCTGTAAACTAGTTTGGGCATCTCTAGATCTGGGGGCACACTTGAGAACAGCTCAAGGCACACTAGTGCCACGGCACAGTGGTTGAAAAACACTGTTGTAGGCAGTGGAACAACAGTTTTGCTGCTGCGCGGTCTGGCGCTGGCTGTTGCAATGAGAATTAATTTGCAAAGTGATAGAAAAGCACCATTGTGGGAGGGAACAGTGGTGCAGTGTATTAAACACAGAAGTGTTGCTACAAATTTGTGGGCATGTCATAGCTTGCAGCTGCAACCCTGTAGGCAGATAAAGAGGCTCCGGCATCTTGTTGGCGGCAGCCGTGGCGTTATTCAGAAGGTCCCTGTTTGATGGATGTGTGTCTAATGGTCGCATGTTTGTAGGCAAGAGGAGGTTCAGAGAAGCCGTCGGTGGGGGCCTCAGTACAAAGCAAGGCGCCTGTGACATTTGCCTGTTTTGGCAAAGAATTTGTATACAACTGTAAACCAGGGCCCGTGTTTGGATAGGAAAACAGATGGCTGACTTAGCACAGAGGATACATAAACCACTGAAGGGTTCTGGAGATGCTGCCACTTCAAGAAGCTAGTTGTTAGTTTACTGTGAGATCTGATGATGGAGCATTGGCCAATGGGGTGCAAGAGGGGAGGAGCGGCCAGTTAGAAGGAGGCAGGAAGTGATGTAACAGCCCTCTGTGTGTTTTGCCCTCCCATCCCTTTGTTTTATGTTGGATGGCGGTAGAGTGGTCACTTGTTATATGTAAAGCTAGCGGGTGCTCTCTCCTGACATTGCTATAGGTCATTAAATCCATCGTCCTGGACGCGAGTGGGTTGCCAGTTGGAGAGTTGATCACCAGCGGCTGTTTGGGATGTGTGGGTGTTTATGTTACCCTTGACTGTTCTTTAGTGCCGCCACCATCTATAGTCAGATCTAACAGTCAACTTGTCAATCAATAAATATGACATTACTTGCACTTGTGTCCATGTATGCATAATTAAAATTTGATCAATTGGATGCAATACTCAAATGGGGGTCATTTTGGTTCGCACGGGGACCAATGATTTTTTGCACATACTAATTAATGTGCATGTGCAGGTACCATGGGTAAACGGACTCCGTGACTTGCATAGTTGCCGATCTGTTCGCACATACCGATGCGGGCCAGGGGGCGGCGGCGTTGGTGTCCGCTGGGCATTCCCATGGGATTGCAGACGGTAGGTGGTGTGCCGTGGCCGGGAAGCTGGTTTAAAAGAATCCTACCCTGCTTCCTGATCAGAATCAAACCAACCAACCAGGTTTTTATTCCCTCCCCCCCCCCCCACAATCCTACCCAATTGGGCGGAAGCCATATACAGTGGCCAACCAGAACTATGCATGCCGCCTGCATGACAAATTTACCGTAAACAATAGAAACTTTTAGTTTAGTAGTTACAGTAGTCAAAGCAAGACATCCGATAAACAAACGTCTGCATAATTAAATCATTTAAGCTCCTAAATGCCCGAAGCAGAAGGTTACAGAAACACCGCACAAGACTCCACATTAATATAATGACAGATTCTGTAAACCATTGTGGCAGAAAGACTGATGATTACTACTGCTTCATGGCTAAGTGCCTGGAAGTTTAAGTAGAATGAATGTACTTGGCTTTAGTTTACTTCTCCAGCGATAAGATACTTCACTGTTACCAGTCCTTTCAACGCCAGGACCTTGCCACAAAACATCATTCACCGAACTACATTCTCCCTTCACCTAGGCTCCGGTTATCTGCTCAGGAAGGACTGGTCTTCCTCTGGTTACTGATATCTCTGGGAACCAACCCCATTAAGATATTTTTGACCCCTGCCTGTGCTATTTTAACTGTCTGGTGTGCAGGAAGGAACCATTAAAAATAGGACAACAATGGTCTTATACACATGAGCCGGGGACTGATTGTGATTGATGCCTGAAAAAATATACAATGGCAGTGCCTGCATTTCAACGCTGCATGTCAGGCCGCAGAAAGAAAGAGGAGGATTTCATTTCTAGGAGGGCGCTGAACTTTTATCAATAAAATCCCAAGGAACCGTCAGCGTCAGAAGCCTCAATAAAGCGCAGTTAATAGCATGGTTAACCTTTTGCTGTCCAATGATATTAACCCCTTAACATTTGATGGCGAAATAAAACAATTCCGTCTTGATGCTTCTGGCAGTTTAACATCGGATTATATCATGATACACGGATTCTATTTTTGTTTTGAAATGAAGGTTAAGGCACTTATGTAACAGTGATAGTGACACGGAGCACATGTGACACAAGCACAGTGACGCGATTGGTTGGGTTACATGTACAGTAAAATGAACTTATAGCAGCTTTGAGAAATGCTCCATCACCCAAATTACAATAGGATAGCTCATTTAAAATAAATTGATCCCAGCATACACCTAAAGTACTGTCGAAACAGTCATTTAGAGCGAGATGTACTAAGCCATGAAAAGCGATAAAATGGACAGTGATAAACCACCAAACAATTAGCTCCAACCTGTCATTTTTCAAACCCAGCCTGTAACATGGAAGGTAGGAACTGATTGGTTGGTGGTTTATCACTGCTCATGGCTTAGTACATCTGGCCCTCAGCAGGGCAGATGCACTAAGCCTTCGTGAGTGATAAAGTGGAGAGAGAGAGGTAAAGTATCAACTAATTTGCTCCTAACTGCCATGTTACGCCTCATATACACTCCTCACACCCTCCTGCGTAAAACCTGACAATCTCTCAACCTAACCTGTTTAAGCTCACTTCTTCGCCTTCTGTGTCACCCCAGTCTGTCTAACCCTCCCCTCTTAGAATGTAAGCTCTCACGGGCAGGGCCCTCTCTCCTCATGTGCCTTTCTTAGAATATATAAACCTCTGCCACCCTGATAATTGCTGCAGTGTCCTGTCCCCTGATGCAACTATCCATATTAACCATGTACTTGTCCTAAATGGTCTTGTGCTGTAATTTGTTATGTGTTTTTGCTAATAACTATGCTTTGTAAAGCGCTGCGGAATTTGTGTGCGCTATATAAGAAACTGTTAATAAATAAATAAATAAGAAGGAATGTGTCCCCCCTCCCCACTCTCAGCTTTAGAAGCGACTTCTATCACTAAAGGCAACAAATCATGGGAAATCTCCCAATTCCCATTATTCTACTATGCTGTGTTTTGCATATTGGACCTTATTCTGGTCCATTTGCAGTCAGCGCTCGTTCGCATGGGGACCAATGTTTGGCGTATGCACAGCGGCATTTCTATGCATATGTATACACCGGGTGCGTGCGGCCACGGCAAACAGACTGCCCCCCCCCACACACACACTGCAGGGGGGGGGGGGGGGAGGTGGCCACACATGGGGACTGCGGGTGCAGATATCTGGTTAGAGGGTTAACAAAGACCCAACGTATCAGTAATCATGGAGAAACTAAAGTAATAATATGCATCAGGTTCCTTCCCGGGACCCTGGTGCAACATGAACCCCATATACTCAGAAGCATTATTACTATAGTACAGGGGTCAGGGAACTTTTTACCTTTTACCCCAAAATATATTTAGATACGCCAACGTTACCCCCTTGATTTGAAAGGAAATCATATATTTGTAATACACACTGTACCCCCAGAAATTGATGATATATCCTGCTAGTACAGTACACAGCCTGGCAGCCATTGATGATGATGATGATGATGATGATGATGACCATGCATGGCAGTGTGCAGTACAAAATTTGTACCATACATGGTAATCATCATCACTGGCTGCCAGGCTGTGTGTGTGTTACAGCCACTGATAATGTGACGTCCAGGTAACTATCAGTGTCAGTATTACAAGATGATATAGTGACAGTCTGTGCAATGTTTTCCCCCTAGACTAGAGATGGGAATACCGTGACAGGAGCCTATAACCAGGCAAAGAAACAGCGCCGCAGCAGTACAGACTGCACGCTGCCAAGATAGTGCAGCAACTAGTCAGCTCTACTGAAGAAACGGGTGGACTTGGAGGCGGGGCCTGGGGCATCATGCAGGGAAGCAGGTTATACACAAGGGCCTGACGCACTGCACTGTGCCGGGTCCTTGTACACTACAGTACTGTAACACACACATCCCGCACTGCACTGCACCAGGTCCTTGTACACTACAGTACTGAAACACACACAGCCCACACTGCACTGCGACAGGTCCTTGTACACTACAGTACTGTAACACACACAGCCTGTACTGTACTGCGCCAGGTCCTTGTACACTACAGTACTGAAACACACACAGCCTGCACTGCGCCAGGTCCTTGTACATGACAGTACTGTAACACACACAGCCTGCACTGCACTGCGCCAGGTCCTTGTACATGACAGTACTGTAACACACACAGCACCCACTGCACCAGGTCCACTACAGTACTGTAATACACACAGCACACACTGCGCCAGGTCCTTGTACACTACAGTACTGTAATACACACAGCACACACTGCGCCAGGTCCTTGTACACTACAGTACTGTAACACACACAGCCTGCACTGTGCCAGGTCCTTGTACACTACAGTACTGTAACAAACACAGCCCGCACTGCACCAGGTCCTTGTACACTACAGTACTGTAACACACACAGCAACCACTGCACTGCGCCAGGTCCACTACAGTACTGAAACACACACAGCCTGCACTGGGCCAGGTCCTTGTACAGTACAGTACTGTAACACACACAGCCGGGCATGCATATAGAACCTATATATAGATTGTATATGCAATGAAATGTAATTGCTGAGGGTAACGGATGGTCCAGCTGCAGAGACACAGCCTGGCATGTATATAGATTCATATGCATGCCCGGTTGTGTCTCGGCAGTGCGACCGTCCATTACCCCCAGAAATTCCATTTTACCCCAGTTCCCTGACCACTGCTCTAGTAGCAGAATGTAGGTAGGTACCTTTACAGGTCCTGATACTGTACCACCTGCGAAGGTCCATGCTGTTTATGGCTGGTCCCGGACAAGGAGTCCTATAGACCTACAGTTCTCTCTACTTTCCGGATTGATAGCATTTACAGCATACAAGAAATGTATTTAGTAGCATTTGGCTGTTGCCTGACATCAGAGTTCCCCAACCTCAGTCCTCAAGGCACTCTAAGGGAGTAAACTTGCTATAGCTTCTAAACATAAAAAGAGGTGATGTTGCCCATAGCAACCAATCAAAATCTGTCTATCGTTTCTCTGTTGCATCGTAGAAAATGATAGATGGAATCTGATTGGTTGCTAAGGGCAACAACATCATTTAACAGTCCAGGTGTTCAGGATATCCATGCAAGAGCACACACGGTTTAATCAAAATAACAGCGGTATTAATTAAGCAACCTGTGCTCAAGTAGGAAACCTGGATTGATATAGTCTACCGTGGTTGATATTCCCTTTTCTACAGGTAAAGGCGCCCATACACGGTGCAATTCACCTGCAATTTGGGCTGTTTTCCTCCGATTGGGGCAATCAATCACAAGAGCTCAAATTGCAGGTGAATGACAGCAGGTCCGATGCTATGCGCGGTCCTGTGCCCATCACACCAAAGCCTGCGAGATGCACCGGCTGCACAAGCAATCTCTTGGATCACTTGTGCAGCTAGGCAATCTTGGCTGGGATTGGATGCGATAGATTGCATGCAAAAGGACTGCATGTGATAAGGGGGATCACCGGTGGGACACAAAGGGAGAAGATGCCACAGTGTATGGGGGCCTTTAGTTATCAGAAGCCACCCGTCATCTGGGTTTGATGAGCAGGAAAGGAGGACGTGCATCGTAGCAGTCAGTAACGGCATTTTATCTACTGTTGGAACAAGTTGGATACGTAGGAAACAATCACAACAAAAGTGTTGCCTTTCAAACAGTGAATTCGAGAGAAACAGATCTGCTCCAAGGCAGGACGTCCTTGGGAGATTGCTAGATTCAATAACAACAAAGACACACATGACCTGTGTTCTACAGTATTTAGAGACATGTAAAATCAAATCTCAATAGGAAATCTTAGGAAGATGTTATGGAAAAAAAGGCTTCCTATAAGCCAGCATAGTAAATACGTGTGATGCCAGTATATGCACTGGAGAACACATTCTGGTGACCGGCATATCCAGCAGAGAACGCATTCTGGTGACCGGCAAATCCAGCAGAGAACACATTCTGGTGACTGGCATATCCAGCAGGGAACACATTCTGGTGACCGGCATATCCAGCAGGGAATGCATTCTGGTGACCGGTATAGCCAGCAGTGCTCATTCTGGTGACCGGTATAGCCAGCAGTGCTCATTCTGGTGACCGGTATAGCCAGCAGTGCTCATTCTGGTGACCGGTATAGCCAGCAGTGCTCATTCTGGTGACCGGTATAGCCAGCAGTGCTCATTCTGGTGACCGGTATAGCCAGCAGTGCTCATTCTGGAGACCGGTATAGCCAGCAGTGCTCATTCTGGAGACCGGTATAGCCAGCAGTGCTCATTCTGGTGACCGGTATAGCCAGCAGTGCTCATTCTGGTGACCGGTATAACCAGCAGTACTGATTATGGTGACCGGTATAGCCAGCAGTACTGATTCTGGTGACCGGTATAGCCAGCAGTACTGATTCTGGTGACCGGTATAGCCAGCAGTGCTCATTCTGGTGACCGGTATAGCCAGCAGTGTTCATTCTGGTGACCGGTATAGCCAGCATGCTGATTCTGGTGACCGGTATAGCCAGCAGTGCTCATTCCAACCACAATCTCATGCTGCGAGCCTCCACTGTAACAATTACCTTATATTTACCCAGTACACACATTTTATTCTGTGGAATTCAGCTTGGAGCATCCAAACAAACAGCAAGGTAATAAATCACCTCTTATCTTTACCATGTCTGTTAACAAGAACATTATCTCCACGAGACACAACAAAACAATTAAAGGAAACAAACACAACTTCAAGGATAAGCCACAAATTATAGAAGTTCACTATTTTAGTTCAAAGAAATGTTTGGGACACACATTAAAAAAAGTGCCAGTAACATTACTTTACTTTTAAATAAAGTGTATTATGAAAAAAGTCTTCATTCATATCCAAAATATGACCGTATCTCACACAAGACACTACACTACAAGACACTTCTGCACTGTAAATCCCCAAAAAATTCCTAGTGTGCGCAAAGTTGATTCTATTCTAAATCCCTTATCCATGCACTCATTATATCTCACATTGATTATTGCAATAGTCTCCTAACTGGTCTTCCCAAGAACAGACTCTCACCACTACAATCCATTGTAAATGCTGCTGCTAGGCTGATCTTCCTAGCAAGACGCTCATCGTCTGCTGATCCGCTCTGCCAGTCCCTCCATTGGTTGCCTGTATCTTACCGTATTCAATATAAAACACTTCTTCTACCATATAAAGCTATTAACCATACTGCACCAGCTTATATCTCTGCACTTATCACAAACTATCTACCATCTCGGCCACTCCGCTCTGCACAAGATCTGCGTCTCTCTTCTGCACAGATCACTAGCTCCCATTCATTATTACAGGACTTTCATCGGGCTGCTCCCACCCTATGGAATGCCCTTCCACGCACAATAAGACTCTCCACTAGACTCCAAACTTTCAAGCGTTCCCTGAAAACTCACCTCTTCAGGCAAGCCTATCATATTTATATACTACACGCATAACCCTCTGAGGCACTTATGTATTATATAGCTTCCCTTCTGGACCTACAAGCTATGCTATTACTGGTGCCTGTACTTGTGTTTCCCTCCTATGTCCCCATAGATTGTAAGCTTGCAGCAGGGCCATCTTACCTCCAAGTCTGTCTGTTGTTACCCAGTTTGTTTTATCACAGTCTACTATTGAAAAGCGCAACGGAATCTGCTGCGCTATATAAGACACTTTAAACGGAATCTGTTGCGCTATATAAGACGCTGTAACTGAATCTGCTGCGCTATATAAGACACTGTAACGGAATCTGCTGCGCTATATAAGACGCTGTAACTGAATCTGTTGCGCTATATAAGACACTGTAACGGATTCTGCTGCGCTATATAAGACACTGTAACGGAATCTGCTGCGCTATATAAGACACTGTAACGGAATCTGCTGCGCTATATAAGACACTGTAACGGAATCTGCTGCGCTATATAAGACACTAACCGAATCTGCTGCGCTATATAAGACGCTGTAACGGAATCTGCTGCTCTATATAAGACACTGTAACGGAATCTGCTGCGCTATATAAGACACTGTAACGGAATCTGCTGCGCTATATAAGACGCTGTAACTGAATCTGCTGCGCTATATAAGATACTGTAACGGAATCTGCTGTGCTATATAAGAAATTGTTAATAAATAAGTAATAAATAAATTCGATTATTTTCCCAAAACATATTTTTTAAGCATTTTCTCTTTTATTTAGGAACGGAACACGTCATTATTTCTGCATTGACTGGTAAAAGAAAAGTGTGTTTTCTTGTCTCCACTGAGCGGAGAGATTTCAGTAGGACTGTGTGATAAGACGCAGACTGTGTCAGGACTGCCATGTCTGGCTTGTGTCATTCCCTGGGTGTTACCTACTAATGATAATTATAAATCTCAAGTACAGAAACTTACAGCAGGTCAACCAGGATCCCTGTGTACCAGCTACTGTCAGCTTCCTGGGGAGACATTAACCCCTCACCTTTCTCTGTGAGAAGAAACACAACAAAAAGCCAATGTAGATCTACGCACCAGGCAATACAATCCTTTGCAGATCTCTGGATTGAATTGCCTGCTACACAGATTTCAGATGATTTTAGCCAATAAATAAGATTCCTATTCAGTCATTTTTATTGGCTAGTATGTACTGATATATAATCTTTGATTCCGCCTTTATCAGTGGAGCAGGAGGGTTGGAAAAACTTCCTTTAATCATATCTTACTAGGGCGCAGGTTCTCAAGGTTGGTCCTCAGGACCCCACACAGTGCATGTTTTGCAGGTCACCTCACAGAATCAAGTGACATAATTAGCTCTACCTGTGGCTCTTTTAAAATGTGTCAGTCAGTAATGAGCGCACCTGTCGGGTGACCTGGAAAATGTTATCTATGTGGGGTCCCGAGGACCGAGTTTGAGAACCACTCTACTAAAAATCTCATTTACAGTATGCTGGGCTAACTGGTAAACGGGTACAGTGGAATGCAGTCAATAGGGAAAAACCCTACAGATACCGCCAGTTAGTTGTGGGGTTAAGGGCCCCCATACACTAGGGCGATTTACATGCAATTTGGGCACTTTAGATACAATTGCAGCGATCAAGCTCATGATAAAAAATGGCCAAATTGCATGTGATTGACAGCAGGTCCGATGGGATGCACGGTCCCGTCTGCATCGCACCGAAGCCTACGAGTTGCACCGGGTGCAGCAGCGATAGGCTAGATTGCTTCCGAGCTTCCTGGCTGGGATCACATGTGATATATCGCATGCAAAAAGGACTGCATGCGATCCTGTTGCCCGAGGAGGTCCCAGGCAGCTCAAGGGCGCATTGTGGGTGACTTCTCTGTGGGTAAAAACTGCCTAGTGTAGGCCCAGCTTTAGGGCTTGGCACAACTGGCAGGATTACAATTAGGTTGGGGAGTTTTTGGTTGGGCTGTGAGGGTGAGGAATGTTAGGGTATAAGGGATAGAGAGATTGGTTAGGGAGAAGGTTACTTACTGCTGTCTATCTTCTAATTGTCTGGATCCAGACTGCTTTGATTAGGTTCCCTACCTGGTACGGGGTAATGCAGTAACAGTGGTAATGCGGGGGATAAAAGCAGTGGTATGAAACACAAGATATTGCAGGTACTAGGTGTCGCACCTTAGAAGATGAGCACTGTGTATTTTCAGTACACAATCACTCTCAACAGTAATGATGGCTGCAGAAGCACATCAGGTTGGAGGTCGCACTTCCCTGCAGATTCTGGGTCCTAGTGCCCAGTGTGATACAAGGACAGAGGCAGTGCATGGCGCCTAGCCATCAAACAAACAAACGTTCTACAACTACGAGACTTGAGCATGCGTAGCACAGGTTTCGTTAACCTCCAGACCAGATCAATACTGTCGGGCAAATTTTATCCTACATTTCGCAAGTTATGTTGACAAAAGTTTGGATGTCCCCGTCACCGCACTATTTGTATATATATAATAAATATCTGCCAGACGCGGACGCTTTATGTAATAGGAAAAGCATGTTGCATAAACAGGCTCAGACAAAAGATTATATTCTCCCCGCAGCTTCCCAAATACGGCTCTGCTGTTCTGCCAGTGTATTCCAATCATTACTTACGGACATGCACAGAATGCGGCGTTAGAAGGAGCAAATCTTCCTTGAACTTTACTTTTGTTTGTACGGTTCCATCGAACAAAAATAGGTGACCGTAAAGTGTCCTTGAGAGAGCAGTGTCGGAATGAATCGGACCTTCGCAGATCACAGGTACATGCCAGCAAATGGAACAGCTAATGGCGAGGAGCTGTTTAAATCAAAGGACAGTCCTAGGTGTCTCTGCTGCACATTTAGGTTCTAAGTGCGTTACATTTTACCCAAAATACTGTTTAAGAAGATAAAAGCTAAACATCACTAAACCGTGTATCATGGTGACTCTCAGCAGGGTGTACACGTAGCCGTGTGGAGAGGGGCCTACATTCCCAGAAGCCCCCGCTGTGATCACAAGCGCAGATATTTCTGTAGACACGGATCATGAATTATTTGAAACCTCAAAACTGCTACTAAAGGCTTTTTAGAATAAAACCAGTACATTTGTAACCACTTACAGTGCCCTAAATTACCCTTATGCCTTATATATCGCCAGCATCTATCTACCTACATATACAACAATAGCGACCTTTATTTCACAACCATCTTTCATTCTGGATTTTGAATCACCCGTCCCTAATTATACACCAATATTTCAGTTATAGAGAAAATACTGCAGCACAGAGGCAACAACAGGGTCTTCCCAAATGTGGATTTCTAAAATCCACACACTGGGGACTTTAATATCAACAGCTGTACTTAACACAAACATCTGTGGTACGATCGCTGAAACTAATATTAAGAAAACGCGTTTCAATGGCCACTAAAATACCACTTTTGAATAGCATTTACCAGGATTTTTTTGTTAATCTTTAAAATCTGGGAGGGTTTTTTTTTTTTGCCGCTCCCTGTATGTATGTGTATTTTATATTGCAATGATATAGGTATATTAAAATGATAAATTAATAGGGGGGAATTCATATGTTCTTAACTCCCCGATCTCCCATCTAAAGTGACATGAGAATGCGGACTAATATTCAATTGATTTGCTTGTGCTGGTCACGCTCATTATGGGCTGAATAAGCTGCGAATAGGGTGTAAACCTGACCAAACTAATCAGCATGACGGGATAAGTCCCCTTTCACATATTTTAGCTTGCCACCTCCGAGGGTTGCGAGCGGAAGTGCTGGCACCAATGAAGCAACAATTGAATAGCTCTGTTGGGCACACTAACAAAACAATTCCAGGATTACAATCAAATGTAACTGGAATGGGCCACAGTATATAACAGATCAATCAAGAAGATACCACAGAGTAAAAAGCTTTCTAGAGGACAATGTTTTTCACATAGCTTATTACTAGAGAGAGGGCGAGCTCTCGCTAGAGGTGTCACCTGGTGACTGTCACCTCTGCATTTATTCACCCAATGTGTTTCATCCTATGACACTTCTTCAGGGACACAACTAATAACAATTGCAAGAATGTGGTTATAGATTGCTGCTTCCTGCCAGTAAATACACAGTTTGTAGAAAGGTATGTGGTAAGCAATTGTACTCAAGATACAGTTCACATTTATTTTTTGTGATCATTGCATTTTATCACAATTGGCAGAATGGTTGATGTTAAATAATTGTATCTTATATAAGTGGCGAAGACAGTGCCAGATTACGAAATAGGCAGAGTAGGCACCGGCCGGTATCCAGACTCATGATAGATTGACTGTAGGTCAACAGTCATTAGGACAACCACTAATGGTCGACAGTTGGTAATTAACAACTTAATACAAAGTATATAAAATCATAGACATCAAATTCACATTACAGGTTCCAGATCGCAGACTGGTAAAACCTTTAGGAGATCATTTGCGGAAGGGGGCCCAAAATGTTGACTGGCTACGGGGCCTCCACCGGGGTTAATCTGGAAATGGGTGAAGAGAGATGTGTCCTTAGCTCAGCTGCAAATGATGGGCGAAAATAGCATGTAAATAAAACTAAGAACTACTTTTGATTAAACACCACAATCAAATGATCCATCAATTAGGCTTGGGGAGGGGGAGGTGGGAGGAGGGGTTTCTGAAAAACTGAGGGGGGAGTATGTCTGGGAGATCATTAATGCCAGATGTTGGTGACTTATATTGGGTGATTTAGACTCCGGCTAATTTCAGCTGGTTATGTGACATGTGTATCATTACGCTTCAAGGGTAGAATCATTTTCTCACCAAATGACATCTTTCAGGCTGGAAGGCACAAATGTGTCATGTAAATCAAAAATGGAAACCCTTCACTATCAAACTTAATTATGCTCTTTGCTTTAAAAAAAAAAAAAAATCCTCCCGATGACTGCTTTTAATTGTAACTTGCACATTCTTAAACTAAGCGGCTGAATATATTAGAATTCTTATGCGAGTTTGCAGATCTGAGGACAGTGTTTACCAAGAGATACTTACATGCAAAACAATATATGAGCGGCAAAATAAGTCTACAGGTATATGTGGACGTGTACCACAGTAATGGGCAATACTGCAGCCTAGGCTAGCCACACCCTCTCTGCATGTGACATCACGGGATGGAGTCAGGACCGGGAAGTCGGGAGCTGTGAGCATGCTAAGTAAGACTTGCGCGGCTCTCAGGCACACCGAAAGCCAAGCACTGGTGGCAATGAAGCAATGAAGAAGGCAAGTCAGATGCTTGGTTGCATAGGGAGAGGTATCAGCAGTAGACAGTAGTAATAATGCCACTGTATAGGTCATTGGTACGACCTCACCTAGAGTATTGTGTTCAGTTCTGGAGGCCATATCTCCAGAAGGATATAAATACCTTAGAGACTGTACAAAGAAGAGCAACTAAAATGGTGCATGGCCTACATCACAAAACGTACCAGGAAAGACTAAAAGATCTTAATATGTATACTTTAGAGGGGGACATGATAGAAACTTTCACATATATCAAGGGTTATAACAAGGTACAGGTGGGAGACATTCTTCACAGGAAGAGGAGCAGCAGAACACGAGGACATGCACTGACACTGTGGGAGGGAGATTCAGGGGAAAAGTGAGGAAGAATTACTTCACAGAAAGGGTAGTAGATAAGTGGAATAGCCTCCCAACAGAGGTGGTAGAGGCAGATACAGTAGTACAATGTAAACATGCTTGGGATAAGCATATTGATATCATTACAAAGAAATAAGGATCAAATATGATTTAAGGTAACATGTTTAAAAAAGGGGCAGACAAGATGGGCCAAGTGGTTCTTATCTGCCGTCACTCACATATGTTTCTATGTTAATGGGGCAGCGATGGTGCCTCCACCTCGGCCTTGTGCTCTGGGCAACTGTACCACTCACACACCATTAGTTGTGGCATTTGTCAAAATAATCTATAAAATACATTCTACAGTCTAATGGGGGCGTGGCCTATTTTTCCTGAATATCCAACTGAGCATGTTAGGATGGATAGATAGGAGATAGATAGATAGATAGATAGATAGATAGATAGATAGATAGATAGATAGATAGATAGATAGATAGATAGATAGATAGATATAGATAGACATCTCTATCTAACTGGGTGGCCTGCTATCCATACCTTCTAACTATGTCCATTTTAAGCAGGACTGCTTACCAATGGCACAATCAATTCCGTATACAGTATATTACTATTTAGGCATTCCTAAATGCACTGGTCAATGTGCGCTACTGTACTAAGCCATACAGGTCTTCTTTGTTAATCCTTTGAGTGCCTACATCCGCTAAACATGCCAGCGTCGCTGACATTTGTTATATAAATTCAAATAAAAATGTGTAAAAAAGATTATACGTCCTATAGGAGGCATTACAGGTCATGATGTTGAAAATGTTTGCTTGACAATTTTGACAACTATTTTGACAAATGCACTCGAAGGGTTAATGTGTATTTTAGCATGATGTTTTTAAGCATGTTTTCACATCCCATTTGAGATATGGTTTCCCTTGTTTTAACTTTTTAACCATTTAAGATGTTTCACCACTGATTTGAAAATAAAAATAAAATCATACATATCGGAAGAAAAACAAAAAAAACCACGGTACTTATGTAGTATCTGGGCTGCCGATTTTTTGATTGTATGCCTTAAGTTAAGGCATACAATCAGATGCGATGCGATGCGATATCGCATCGCATCGCATCGCATCGCATGCGACCATCGGATGCGATGACCCGATTTTTCCATAGGAATCAATGTTAAAATGGACTGAGTCCATTTTAACATGGAATTCAATGGGAAAAAGGGGTCCTTTTCATACCCCTACTATCCAAGTGGGCATGGAGTTGGATATAAACCTGTGGCGAGCCACCGAGCCCGAAGCGTGGCGAGCGAAGCGAGCCCCGCGAGGGGACGGTATTCTGTGTCCCCTCGCGGGGCTCGCTACGCTCGCCACGCTTCGGGCTCGGTGGCTCGCTACGCTCGCCACAGGTTTATATCCAACTCCATGCCCACTTGGATAGTAGGGGTATGAAAAGGACCCCTTTTTCCCATTGAATTCCATGTTAAAATGGACTCAGTCCATTTTAACATTGATTCCTATGGAAAAATCGGGTCATCGCATCGCATCGCATCGCATCGCATCCGATGGTCGCATGCGATGCGATGCGATGTACCCGATTTAGAAATCGGCAGCCCAGATACTACATAAGTACCAAAACCACCAGCACATCATTAGCAACCCCATCCTGCATATTCAGATGAGGAAGCAACGGCCATGCTGAAATCGCCTAGTGTGTAGGGGGGCTTAAGAAACAAGTGATCAATGGTATTATTACTGTAGCTAACCAGTTATTACACTCACATATAGTGCACAATGTACACTGCCAAGACGTATTACTATTAATTATTAGGTACTCGTGTATTATCATGGCGCCCCCGATTTCCATCGCAGGGCATTGTACGATGAAAAATCGTGTCGCATCGCAACGCATGCGATGCGATTTTACCCAATTTTAATTGTACAGGCACCCAGATGCCTTATTACCATGTTAAATGCCCCCCACAGACCCAATTTTTAATTGTATACCCACCCTCATGGGTCATGAGTATTTGAAATGCCCCCCCATTGTTAACAGCACCCCACTATGAATGCCAAACCGAAGCATGGCGAGCGCAGCGAGCCCGCGAGGGGCGGCAGTACGCATCCTCCGACCTTTTCATACCCGCACTATCCACGTCGGCGTGGAGTTGATTTTATAAAGTGTGGCGAGTGCAGCGAGCCACCGAGCCCGAAGCGTGGCGAGCCCCACGAGGGGACGCGTATACCTGTGAAGTAATGCGCGTCCGCTCACCACGCTTCGGGCTCGGTGGCTCGCTGCGCTCGCCACACTTTATAAAGTCAACTCCACGCCGACGTGGATAGTGTGGGTATGAAAAGGTCGGAGGACTCGCTGCGCTCCACACGCTTCAGGTTGGCGTTGATAGTGGGGGGCCGTTAACAATGTGGGGGCATTTTACATATTAATTACCCATCAAGGTGGGTATACAATTAAAAATCGGGTCTGGGGGTGCCATTTAACATGGGACTCAATGGGAAATCGCGTCGCATCGCATGCCATTGTTATGACATGCGATGTGACCCGATTTTAAAATTGTATACTCAGCCTGGAAAAAGGCTGAAATTGGGTCCATCGCATACCTTAATTAGTGATATGCGATGTGATGGGCGCCGTGATAATACACAAGTACCAATTATTATTATACATGTAGACCCATCACTAGAGCTTTGGAACTTTAAAAAAAAAAAAAAAAAAAGCTACTAATTAACACCAAATTAGGGCACTGACATATTTGCATATATTAATCTATGCAGTGTAATATTAATAGTATTAATTTCAGAAAATGAATCTGTACCTAAGAATTTTTGGTTATACATAAACTCTGATCTTGACGAAGGTCCCTTAAGAGATGACTGGAAAATCTTGTTTAAATGCTGCCAATTTAAATCGAAATTATTTTTAGTCCACATTTAATAGCTGTTGAGTGAAGTCAATGGTTGATAGACATTTGTAGGATGTTATAATAGGAGTTCTATCATTTTGGCTTTACAAAAATATTAGTAGTTAAAAAAAAAAAAAAAATATTCTGAATTAGGATGTTATCACTTAAAAAAAAACGTATCTGTGAAAATATCCGATAAAAATGCCAGCGTCTCTCACACTTAATAAATTCAAAGAAAAAATGTTATGTAAAAAATACAGGTAAACATTACAGGTCATTATCATAAATAAAAACGTTTGCTGGGCAATTTTCACACCTATTGTGAAGAATTCACTTAGCACTAGGTTAATGGGATTAATGTAATATATATTCATATAACACTGCTATCATCCAATCTGTACACCGCCAGGGTTGCCACAGAGAGATCCAATCACTTGTCTCTAATGGGCCCTACACAGGGAGAGATTTGTGCCAGAGATTCATAATGGGAGATTCAGCATTGGAGATTTCAAATCTCTCACCTAGGGTTGTGTGTGAGCCTCCTGCTGCAGCTCGGATCTGGTTAATATGCATGAGGCTGGTGGG